>NC_052360.1:13272269-13495914 GCF_009727055.1 Benincasa hispida
CATGCGATCGCATAGCTTTGTGGTCGTAATCTTCTAATGCGCTCGAACGCTGAATTCCTTAGATTGCAATTCTGCCTTGCGCCAATGCATTTTCCTGCACAAAATACGTAAATTAGATGCTTTAATGCGATGGGCGCATGCGATCGCAATGTTCTCAACTTAATGCTTTAGACACAATTTTACATATTTTTACCGTCGCAATCCTACATTGTTTTATATCTTTGCGTTGTAATAACGTGCATTTATGCCCGTTATCAATATGCGAATTGGAGTATTCTATACAAAGAGTTCGTATAAAATCGGACTGCAAAATGAATAGTCTTTCTATATAACACCATTGCTAGAAGAGACTTATATTTTACTAGGATGTCCATAGATTACTTGACCTTAATCCTAAGTGAGTTGTGAGCTCCTGTCTATAAGAGCAATTCTTTTATTTGTATGGTGAAAGTGGCCTTGTTAGCTGACACAACAAGCCTACCATTTTGGGGACTTGTTCGAGTACGGAGCTGAGAACACAACTACACAAGATGGAGTTCACTCCTTTCCCGACCTAAGGGAAAGAAGATAAATTGCTCCCTTAATAGCTTATTTTGGATCTTGAACATTGAGGCCTCAACCTCTCACTGGCCCGAAACGTGTTAGTTTATAGTTGGACTATAAACTGTTTGTTCATTAGAGGGATCAATGGTATTTAAGAAGTTGGATATAACTACAGGGGTAAAACGACATTTTGACCCAGTCATAGTTATGAGCAATTTGTAAAGGGTTGACTCACTGTTGATTGGTTATATCCATGGACACATAAATAAATCTACAGTGTGAAGAGTGCAGCTAGTGGTCTTTAGTGGAGTGACTTGTAGTTAATGAAATTTGATTAATTTAATTAAAGAGTTTAATTAATTAATCTTATATCATTGGAGTTTTTAATTTGTAGGTCTATAAGGTTCTCTTGTTAGCTTAGTAAAGATATATAAGATGAATGGTTTGAATTGTTCAAATCAATTGCATATTAATGAGTAATATTAATTATAGATGTGATCTATATTTAAGAGAGAAAAATATTAGAATAAGATTCAAATATTAAAGAGATGTATACATATAAATATGTGATAATTATATGTTGATTAATTCTATATTAAATATGATTTAATATAGTCATTTAATTGATTAATTAATTAATTAATTAATTTTTAAGAAGTAGAGATAAATAAACATGTGATGTTTATTTATTTATTAATTAATTATATATATTAAATTGGATTAATAGATATGGTTATTAATTATTTGACTAATTAATCAAATAAAATTTACTTAATTAAATTAGAACTACAGTAGGAATAAGAAAGACTAGGAGAATGATGCCACCTCTTCTCTCTATAAATAGGTCTTTTTGATTCCTAGTCTCCTACTACTTCTCTCAAAATCTATCTTATTTTCTCTACTACTTATTCTTCTTCTTCTAAGTCTTGGAGACCACACATCCAATTCTTGATCATTGAACATGCGTTCCGAAGAAAACACTAAGGGAAACATGAAGAATTTGAGAATCTACAAAGGTAAGATTTAGCTCTTCCCTCTTTTCTTCTCTTAAATGCATGCTAATCTTGATTGTTGATAATGGGTAGAAATACACGTTATTATAGCTCAAATAAGTAAAACAATAAGAGAATGCAACAGTAAAAATAAGTAATATCATGTCCAAAATCATTAAACTGAGGAAATTGTGATCGCATGCGCCCATTGCATAAAAGCAGTTAATTTACTTATTTTGTGCAGAAAAAATGCGTTGGCGCAAGTAAAATTGCGATCCAATGAATTAGGCATCCGCGCACTTGAAAGATTGCGATCGCAGAGTCATGGGATCGTATGCGATCGTGAGAAGTTGCTCAAGAAGGTAGCCGCATAAAGACTACGCATCAAGGTGACTACATAATAAATCATGATGGGATAGAAAGCTGATGACGATCGAATCCGAATTTAGTTGAAAAGTCGTTAAAGCCATACTTTAGCAAGTACGCTCAACTTTCGGTGACCATTAATCGGCACATCAGAGCAAGAGATTTAATGACTGCCCATCATTGCAATCATTAAAGAGAAAGGCTGCTTCACCTTGAGCTCTATAAATATCGAAGGCCACCTTTGTAAAAGGGTTTAACAAATTTTGGAATCAGATATATCATATAGAGAATCAGTTAGAGAGTCGTTAGTTTGTTCACGTACATACTCATACTTAGACTTAGAAGACGAAGACGAGCTAGGAGACAAAGAAGCCGAGAGATCAATCCCGAATAGATCGAGAGACTGCCGGAAAGCGCTACAAAGAGAGAGAGGGCCAATACTTGCGAGTGCAAGAATATTCATCTGGACAGAGTTGGAGTGAAGAAGACAGTGTAAAAGGCCACGAAAAGCAAGACATTACTTACCAGGCTTCTTATCTCTAATTCCATTTGTTATTTTGTATTATGCACTTTACTTATAGAAAATGGAAATCTCATTTCAATCTATGTTCAATCTCTCCACACTTCGCATGAGTAGCTAAATTCCTGAATAGGTTGAGAAGTACTTAGCTAGCATGACCTAAAATTTACATTTTATGTGATCATCTTATCTTATGTATACGTCATTCACCCTTTAGAGATACTTGAGAGAGTAGTCTAAAGTTAGAATCTAGACTTGAAAGAGTCATATAAGAATCTAGGTTTGAGAGAGTCAAATTAGAACCGTATAAGCAAGAAATAGAAACTTAGACATAACTTCTATCACTATTTACACATCGCATGCACCCTACAAGTAGGATATGATAGTATGCGGCTACCTTGTTTTATGTGTGCATCATTCATCTTCGCATAGACAAGAATAGAGGCTTAGACATAAGTTCTATCGACTTTTACGTATATATCGCATGCGTCCTAGAAATAGGATTTATGGCATTTGCATTGAGAGATGACGTTCTGTTATTTGTGTGTTGCATGATCGCATAACTGGTGCATAATCATTGGGAAGTGTTAGCTAAAACCCTTCTCAACCCGTCAACCAGTCATTAATACCAGAACAACTCTTGCTTCTATAACGACTATCCATCATTGATTTGGCCAAAAGATCATTAACTTACTTAGCAATCTCCCGTAAGTGTGACCCACCATTTTAGGCCCTAGAAGTCCGCCCCAAAAAGCCAATCCGAAGGGAAAAATACGATTGGGGCAAAACTGAAAGCGACCCTATCCATTTCTGGAGTTCACCTTGATCTTGACCAACTGCACAAAACCCATCTGAAGGGGGACGCTCAAAGGCGACACAAGGGAGTACAGAATGATCTCACGGTATGAACAATCTCCCGTAAGTGTGACCCACCATTTTAAGCCCTAGAAGTCCGCCCCAAAAAGCCAATCCAAAGGGAAAAATTCGATTGGGGTAATACTGAAAGCGACCCTATCCATTTCTGGAGTTCACCTTGATCTTGACCAACTGCACAAAACCCATCTGAAGGGGGATGCTCAAAGACGACACAAGGGAGTATAGAATGATCTCACGATATGAACCAATGATAGAGACCATAGGACGTGTTGACACACACCCTTCACTCACTTACTATAAATACTCTCTCCGTTCACCTTGATATTGACTCATGCAAACACCATTCGAAGGGGGATGCTCCCAGGGCACCACGAAGCCAAGCATGAATCTCACAATGTGATCATATAGGGAGAAACATGAGTGGAATCATAGACATATCAGATACATCTCTTCCTCCCACTGAGTATTTTATAACCTAGGGTTTAGTTTACTTAGAAAAAACACCGCTAAAGATTTTAACTAAGTGACTTTTAGGTTTTCCCAAGAGTAACTTTTACCTTGGATAGTTAAACAACTTTTTAAACAACTTTTATATTTCATGATGCATGCAAATGCTTTCAAGTAATTTCTTCATGCTCGATTATAACATTTATAATACATGATGCATGAATAATTGCACAACTTAAGGTGGGTTTTAAACTATATGTCAAAAACTTTGGCATATAAGCACCATACATCACATGTATAATAAATAAATGTTAATGAACCGGGTAAATTACCTTACAAAACAAAAAAAAATAAAGCTAACTATTACAAAAATAAGGAGTCTTTGGTTCAAACAAGCAAATCGGGTCTTGAACCGCTCGGGCGAAGCATCGTGTCTCCAACCATCGTGTACTAATCTCCTTGCGATTGTCTACACGATTAAATGAACGCTTCGTTCTACCGCTTTCCAACGCTCCCAGAGCTAAACGATCGTTTAACAAATACTACACGATCGTGTACCTTTTACTAAGTGATGAAGCTTGAGGTACACAATCGCTTAGCGCGCTCCGCACAACGCCGCCTTCTGTATTCGTCTAAACGACTACGATGCGAAAAAGCACCATCGCCTAAGTGATCGCTTAGCTAGTGCCTTCGTATCGTATACGCACGATCGCGTAGGTAGTAACTAAGCGATGAGGCTTGTTAACTACATAATCGTCTAGTGCGTGCCTTTTACTAAACGATGAACATCACATACTCCCACTAGGATCATCTACCTCCAATGCCTACACGATCGGGTAACCAATGCTACGCGCTAGAGTAAACAATTTACGACATCGCTTAGCATTAGCTAAACGATCATTTAGTAAATACTACACGATCATATAGAAAAATCTACACGATTGCTTAGATAAATCCTAACGATCGTTTACCTGAGGCTACACGATCCGACCAACGCTTGGTCTTATTCCTCGTTGAGAATCGCATCTCCATGCTTTGAAATTTCATCATGAACGACTCGGATAACTCAAAATCTTTGAATTACAGACTCGATTGCAAGTTAATTACACCCAAAAAACACAGGGGTCCTTACAAATTAACACTTTGTAATTGAAGAAAGCTTTAATTAAAGGCAATTAAACCTGAAACATTCATCAACTTCATCCATAAATGCACTTAATGATTAAATACAATTAAACCTGAAACATTCATTAAATTCATCCATAAATGCACTTAATGATTAAATACAAATGCAGAAACCCACCGAGACAGTAAAATGAAGTTCAAAACAGACTTGTAATTTGGAATATCAGACTAACCTGACTCTGATATCAATTGAATGAGATCGAACATGAAGATTTCCATAAGCAGTGGAAAGATCATTCCAAATTACAATCATGTATGAACTTTACAAATTACAGCCATAAACACAAACATATAGTTATGCATTCATTACAAAAATTACAGCATGATACAACAAAAATCAAGGAAAAATTTACACACATTTGTAGACTCATCGCCAAGGTCTTTGATCAACGCTCGAACACAGCAACCTTGAATGCTCGTCCAACACGACCACTACACAGCACGAACACCGCGCATTCAAACTTAGCGATCGCCTCGATCACGAACACCCCAACAGCATGGACAACCTCTACAGAACCTCAACGGTGTCGAGTTGAGTATGACACCACCAAGAAGGCTGCTTTGGTATTCTCGGTGTGAGAATCCAGAGGGTGGGCTCTGTGTGGACTTGGTTTGAGGCAGAAGGCAGAGGATTCAACAATCGTGTAAACGATTGAGAAAGTAGGAGAAGACTGAACCTGTCGTAGAGGTCGATGTCCAATCGTTTAGCAAAAGCTAAGTGATCGTCTAGCAAAAGCTAAGCGATCGTTTAGCTCATTGCTTAGCTTCATGTCTGTCGCCTACAAACACTACACGATCGTTTGACTCACTCCAAGTTTTCGCTTAGTAAATCCTATTTACTTGACAACTTCTGTGGGATTCTTTTCCGAGAGAGAAAATCTCAAAATCAATTTTTTCAACATTACTAAAATTAGGAAAACAATTTTCCTTTTATCTCACGGTTACCATGAAACCACCAATAACCTCCCACTCAATTGGTTATTAGAGAAAAATATTTAATTATCCAATAATTAATATTATTATAAATATAAATGATAACCAACTTATCATACTATATTTATAACCTATAGTTTTAATAATTTTCATCTCATGAAACATATAAACCATAGTTCTTTTTCTATTCCATGGTACTTAATGTAAATCTCACTTACATTAATCCTCCACTAGATGTATCTCATATACCATACGGATCATATCATATATAATCGAATTACCTCCTTGTCAATTTGAACATTTCAAATCAACACACAAGAATTGATCCTCAACTGAATCCATTGAGCTACCAAGGGGTCCTTATGAACTTGTAGCTCGAAGCTCCAACAGTACGTGAATAACTGACTAAACTCTTTAGTCACGGATCCACCATCCGTTAACTACCAAGCACTCACTAAAGACCGACACTGAACTCTCCTTACCACAAATATATTATGTGTCTATCTTAACCAATCAGCAGTGCGACAACCCTTCACAGATTGTTCGTAAGTACAGCTGGGCCAATAACCGTTATGCCCTTGTAGTTACATCTAACTCCTTAAGTACTACTGATCCCTCTAATGAACATAAGTCATAGTTCTATTATGACTGAGTCCTCTCTTCCAAAGAAAAGTTGTGGCCACTATGTTCAAGTCTCGGAATCAGCCCTTAAGGGAGCAATCTCTCTACATATCCCTGCTTCAGGAAAGAAGTGAATTTCATCTTGTGGATTGAGTTTCCAGCTCCTAAATTAGACAAGTCCTCAAAAAGGTAAGCATGTTGAGTTGGCAATCTAGCCACTCTCACCCATACTAATCAAAGGACCACTCTCAAAGGCAGAAATTTCCAAAACACTCAGGATTGAGGTCATGTCACCTATGGTCGTTTAGGTGAGATATAAGTCTCTAGTATCAACGGCGTTATATACAGAGTCTAATCATCTCGTGATCTGGTCTTATACAAACTCTCTGTATAGAACACCCTCACTCGCACGTCTCCACATGAATGGTTAGGAACTACCATCTGTAGTAGTTTACAATACTTGCAAAGCTCTACAAAGTGGGTCCTATCCTTAGTGTCACAAGGATCAGGTATCCCACCTTAATCCTTATACTACAGACCTATTTAGGTTATCATTGATCCACTTGTATATCACATATATATGTTTAAGTTCACATAAGATAACTATGGATTTTTTTTATTGGACATGACTAAATGTCATAATGAAATAACATTTATTTTATTCATCAAACAATGTGTATCATTACATACAACCCGACTCCGGGAGAATTAGGACACCAATCCCAACAATAGTAACTCTCATAAAGGTAATAAATGTCTTGCTTCTAATAGTTGTCTCTTTATTTCTAGACATGTTATTTTTTGTGAGATATATTTTCCATTTGCCACTTCATTTGTTAAATCTCACTCATCTTCAAATAACATTATAGTACCATAATCTAGATACTCATTATTCTGTTCCAGTTACTGATAACATTAACCATCTGAATTCTACTAATGTGTATCCTTTAGAGGCATATTTTATTCAAAATTCTCAAGGTTAGATGAGCTCTACAACTACTGAAGGAACATGTTCTCTAACTACTGTCCCTATTGAACCTATTTATGCTACTGACCAAGCTCCATTAGATTCAAAGGCTCCTACCATTCAAGCACCTTTGGCTTTTACTCATCTAATGATGACTCGAGGTAAGAGTGAAATTTTTAAACCCAAAGTTTAATTCCAAAGTTTACTTAGTTTATTATACTCAAATTGAACCATATGATGTTAAAGAAGTTTTAAAACACCCTCTTTGAAAACGTGCTATGGAAGAAGAATATCATATTCTTATGAAAAATAATACTTGGGATGTAGTTCCTCATTCTCATGATAAAAAGATCATTGGTTGTAAATGAGTTTTCAAAATAAAATGTAATTCTAATGGTACCATTGCTAGATACAAAGCACACTTGGTGGCTAAAGGGTTTCATCACACCCCTAGTATTGATTACACAAAATCATTTAGCCCTGTTGTTAAGGTTGTTACTAGTGCTTTATTAAAGCTTGCTCTAATGAAGGGTTTGTCTATTCGTCAACTTGATGTGAATATGCTTTTCTTCATGGGCTTCTTGCTGAAACTGTATTTATGGAGCAGACTTCTGGTTTTAAGATGTTTAGCAATATTCCGTTGGTTTGCGATCTCAAAAAGACTTTATATAAGCTTAAACAGGCTCCACATGCTTGGTATGAATGCTTGAGTTCTAGTTTGCATTTGCATGGCTTTCATACATCTAAAGCTAATACATCTTTACTGATATGATCATCCACTTCTTCATGTTGTTATGTTTTGATTTATGTTGATGTTATTATTTTCATGGGAGTTCTTCTACAAATATTGATTGCTTGATCAGTAATCTAAATAAAAATTTTGCTTTGAAAGACCTTAGCTCTCTTAGCTATTTCTTGGGTATTGAGGTTTCTTATCCTAAGGCAGGAGGTATATTCCAATCTCAATCAAAATATATTTTGAATTTACTACATCGTACAAAGATGAGTGATGCCAAACCTATCTCTATGTCCATGATAAGTGGTTCTATTCTTTCGGTTAGACAAGGACAATTATTTTATGATAATTTTTTTTATATCAAAGTATTTTTTGTGCCTGGTAGTATGCTATGATTACGCATCCTGAAATTTCTTATAATGTTAATAAAGGTAGTCAATTTATGCATTCTCCTACGGTGCTTCATTGGCAATTGGTAAAGAGAATTTTCAGATATCTTAAAGGTGGTGTTGATCATAGTTTACTTCTCAAAAACCCCCACACAAATTTAACTTTGACTGGATATCCTAATGCAGATTGGGCAATTGACCCTAATGATAGAAAATCCACCTCCGGATTTTGTGTATACTTTGAAGGTGATTTCATTACTTGGGGATTGAAAAAGCAATATATAATCTCACGATCGAGCACAAAAATTGAATACACGTGTCTTGCTTTGATTGCCACTAAACTTGTATGGATTCACTAGCTCGTAAATGATTTACATATTTCATCTTTTTCTCCTGTTCTCTAGTGTGATAATTTGAGTGTTGTTCATCTTAATATTATTTTGATTCTACATTATAAAACAAAACATGTTGAATGTGACATTTATTATGTTCAAGATCTTGTGTTTAAGAAACATATTTGTGTGCAACATTTTCCCACTTCCGAACAGATAACTGATGTTCTAACCAAACCTCTATCGACATCTACCTTTTTAAAACTCGAGAACAAGCTTCATATTGTTGCAGCTTCCACCATCGATTGAGGGGGGAGGGGGGATGTTACGACAACCGTTAATTATTATATTAAGGCAGCCCTTTTGCTTTTATTTTGATTGTTTTTTAACAAGCCCAAGGCCCATTGTATAATGGTCCCTTTCTTTGACTCCCTTTTAGAATGGTTATTAGAGTATTGATTCAGAGTTGGTGAGTTTAGCTTTTGCAAGAGTTTTTCTTCCCAGGTTTTTCTTATACAATGGTTGTGTATCTTCCATTCATATAATGAAAAATATAGGGTTTTCTCCTGCACTCTTGATTTCTTTTTTCCTGCTTCTTCTTTGCTTTGATTACCAAATCTAGACCAAAATCTCTATCATATGCAGAGTAGTCTTGATATGCATAGCAAAGCAATTTCTATCATATTATGCGTCGATTAATCCACAAACTCATAGCAAAGCAAATCTCTATGATCAACTAATCTAAAAAAATCATAAACTTTTCTAAAACTTTCATAGCAATTTGAAAATCTTATAGCACCTTTATAATCTATATAATTATGTATTTTTTGAAATCTCATAATATTAGCTAAATAATAAAAACATTTAATAAAATAAACCATTCACAATTAATGCATAGCATCACCTTTTTTTTTATTTTTTTGAAAAAATGCATAGCCTCTATTTATTTCACACCAATCATTAATTTTCATCAACTACGCCATCAATTTGTTATGGATTAAAACTTATAAGCCTGGCTACCATCCTTTTGCCTTCTTTCTCTCTACAATGACTTCTTACTTTCAATGTTAAAAATAGTATATTTCTCAATTCCACTATATATCTGTTTCTTCCTCTTCCAACCAAAAAACACTTTCCTTTCCTTAACCTATTTTATATTTCATTCCTTTATCTATTTCTCTTCAAAATTACCTTCTTTCTAAATTTGTTATAGATCTGACTTGAAACTGCGTATCATTACAAATTTGGGGTTTGAGTGTAGGTCTACTTCTTGGAGTCACTGAAATGAAAGAAAAAGATGGAGGGTCCGTAGTCAAGAACTGTGGTATCAATCTGGTGACAACCCGTTGGCCCAAGAACGAACACACGTGAATGAGAGATCCGAACGTGAGGGACTAAAGCTGAGTGAGGGAGGGAATGAGATCAGGAGAGGAGAAATCAGGGGGTGTTAACGAATGGGTAGAAAAATGAGGGAAAATATGGGGTTTTTTTCAATTACTAATTGATTGACACAAGTTAAACATAACCAATTCTAATTTTGTTCAATTTTCTTTATTTCAAAATTTTCATCCGCCAAATTATATAAAAAATAAATAACAATTGTTACGAGTGGCTCAAAAATGAGCTTTACATCAATTGTTAAACAAAAACACCTAGGGGGTGTTTGGCTCACCAACATGAGTTAAGTAGAGTTAGTATAATAGAACAACTCAATATTTGATCCACCAACTTTAAATATTGGTGGAATTGAGTTGGTATATTTTACCAACTCACCCCAACTCTACCTTCTGCCAATGTTTTCAATGGCACCACCTATCGACCCATACCGGTGAGTATCACTATCATACTCCAAGAACCAACTCTGGGATCCAACAACCACCTTTGATGACGACTCCGACGACCAATTTCAAACTCCAGTAACCACCTTTGATGACAATTTTGTGACTACCTTCGCACGACCAACTTCAGGCTCTAGCAACCACCTCCGATAACAAACTACAATGACCAAATCTGATGACCACCTTCATATGCTCCGACAACCACCTCCAACTACAAAATTTTACAAAAATCACCTTTGATGATCAACTTCGATGACTAACTTCGCAACTCCGATGACCAATTTCAGGCTTCGACAACCACCTCCGATGACAAACTCCGACAATCAACTCCAATACCACCTTTATGGAACCAACTTTGGGATCTAACAACGACCTATGAATACAAATTCCGGTGAAAATCATCTTTGATGATCAACTTCGATGACCACTATCGCGTAACTAACTCCGTAGTCCGAAAACCACCTCTGACAACCAACTTCAATACCACCTTCAGGCTCCAACAACCACTTCTGACTATATAAGACTAATGACTGTTAAAAATCATATTCGATAATCAATTTCTCGTAAAACCCTTGAACTATCACGAACTCTACAAACAAGAAGAAAAATTGAATACCGACTTCAAGAAAATCATAAATAAAAAAATATGAAGACACTACCACAAAGACTCCTCGGTATTCTCAGGGTGAGGATCCAGGAGTGGTGGGCTCTGACTATTTTGGTTTGGAGGTTGTTGAGTTTGAAGGAGGAAGAAGATTGAAGAATCTCTCTATCGTATAACAATGTTCTTAATCATTTAGTCTCAGTGTTTTTTTCGTGTAGATCTCACAAGAAGAAGAAGAAAAACTATTTTCTTCTTATTCTTTTTGTCATAGAAAACCAATGAACCACCCACTAAGGTGGTTAGAGAAAAAATAAGATTTATTATTTAAAATAATAAAATAATATAAATAAATATGATAACCAACGTATCATATTATATCTATAACCTATAGTTTTAATATTGTATCATATACAATATAAACTATAGTTTTTTTCCTCTATTTTATGGCATTTAATATAAATCATATCTATATTAAATTTAACAACTATGAATCTCATTCATATATTTCTTTCCTCTAATTAAACTATAATGTATCAAATACATTATAACAATTATATCATATATAATTGGATCAATTTGATTATATCATATATAATTAAATTCTCTCTTACTAATTTGAACAATTAAAATTAACCCAAAAACTAATTCTCAACTAAATCCTTTTGAGCTACCAAGGGGATCTTATGGACCTGTAGCTTAAAGCTCCAACGGTACGTGAATAATTAATTAACCTCTTTAATTACATTATCCACCATTCGTTTACTGTCAGGCACTCCACTAAAGACGACAGTTGCACTTTTCACACTATAGATATATTTTTGTGTCCATTGGATATAACCAATCAATAGTACGATGACCCTTCAAAAATTGCTCGTAAGTACAGTTGGGCCCAATTATCATTTTGCCCCTGTAGTTACATCTAACTCCTTAAGTACCATTGATTCCTCTAATGAACAATATATCATAGTCCCACTACGACAAAACCCATCTCGGGCCAGGGAGGGTTATTGGGGTTGATGTCCTAAAGTCCCGTGTCATGTAGTTTATAAAATGTTTGACCGAACGCTTGTGATGTATAATATATGATATTTTACTTCACTTCTTGTTTTTGCTTAGTTGTTTGTTTTATTTGCTTTACCACAAACTAATAAACCTAAAATCCCTAGTTATCTATATGTAACTTAAGCATGTATGTGGTGACATACAAGTGGATCATGTCTTAAATGATAACCAAAATGGTCTGTAGTATATGGATATAGGAGGGAAACCTTATCCTGGTAACGCTATGGATGCGACCCGCTTTGTGGAATGGTCACAAGTGTTGTGACTTGTCACAGATGGTCTAATCCTGATCATTCGTGTAGGGGACATGCGAGCGAGGGCGTCCTATACAAAGAGTTTGTATAAGACCTAACCACGAAGTGTTAACGTCTCGTTATATAACACCGTTTATGAGAGAGACTTCACTTCACTAAGATGACCATAGGTAACATGACCTCAATCCTGAGTGAGTTAGGAACTCTTACCATTGAGGGCGGTCCTTTGATTTGCATGGGTGCGAGTGGCCAGGTCGCCGACTCAAACCTACCACTTTGGGGATTCGTCTAATTTGGGAGCTTGGAACTCAGCTACACAAGATGGAATTCACTCCTTCCCCGAAGTACGGGCAAGTAGATAGATAGCTTCCTTAAGGGTTGATTCCAAGGCTTGAACAATGTGCCGCCACACACCTTCTCTTGGCCCGAGAGGTGTTCACACATAGTTGGACTATGTTGTATTGTTCATTAGAGGAATCGGTGGTACTTAAGGAGTAAGATGTAACTACAAGAGCAAAACGATAAATTGGCCCAGCTGTACTTACGAGCATCTGTGAAGGGTCATCGTACTCATTATTGGTTATATTCGATGGACACAGATTTATATCTGTGGTAAGAAGAATTTAGTTGTTGGTCTTTAGTGGAATGTCTGACAGTTAACGGATGGTGGATCTCGTGGCTAAAGAGTTTAGTCAGCTATTCACGTACCGTTGGAGCTTCGAGCCACAAGTCCATAAAGTCCCCTTGGTAGTTTAGATAAAGTCGAAAATCAGTTTTTGGGTCAGTTTGAAATGTTCAAATTGACAAGAGTGAGTTCAATTGTATATGATATAATTGAATTGGTTAATTATATATGAAATAATTGACTAAATATAGATATAAATATGATTTATCTTAAGGAGAGGAGAAATTACTATAGTAGATATGTGATATCAAACTATAGATTAAGATTATAATATGATTATATTCATTATTTATTTAAATAGGCGGTTATGAGATAATTGGCCAACAATTTCTCTTAAATCGTGCGAAAGTGGGAAGATTGATTTTGGTTATTGTAACTGAAGAATAAAATAACAATTGTTTTTATTTTGTAAAGTGTTCAGGAAATTCGCTCACAGTGTGAAAACTTCACGATCGCTTAGTTGAGAGCCTATACGATAGCACCATCACCTAAACGATTGCACATCCGCGTACTAAACGATTGAACGCGATTTCTAAACGATCGCTCACCTTCTCTAAATGATCGCTTAGTGCGTCGAGCTGATCTAAACAATCGCTTACTATTTATTAGACGATCGCTGAGTAAAACCTTTTTCCTAAACGACAAGCACCCGACTACACGATAGTCATCTACTATCTCCCACTTGCTTGTTCGTTCTACACGATCGTCCTTTCCTCCTTCCTTTACCAATTTCATCAAAGTCCACTCCTTGGATTCTCACTCCGAGAATACCAAGGGCTTCGAATGGTGGTGTCGTCCCCGATTGTTATTTGTTCATGCGCTGCCTTTCGTGTAGACGATCGTGGTGCTGCTTGGCGACTATTTGCTAGGCGATAAGAACCGTAGAGGAGTCGCTTCCGCTGGATTGAGTTCAAGTGAAGATTTTCCTCAACTAGTACGTATACTCAATCTATTGTATTTTAATTGTTAAAGCATGCCTATAATTAGTGTAACAATGCATATCTGTTTGTTAGAATTTGTGTATGGTAATTCGGTCACAAAGAAATTGGAAAAATTCAAACCCGCTCATGGATACTCTTGTTTAAGAGTTCCTTCAAGGGTGTGGCGCCACATTGTTCAAGACCCAGAATCAGCCCTTAAGGGAGCAATTTATCTACTTACCCCTGCTTCAAGGAATGATTGAATTCCATCTTGTGTAGCTGAGTTCCAAACTCCTCAATCAGACGAATCCCCAAAATAGGGGACGCTCCGAAGGTGACACGAGAGCATACAAAATGATCTCACGGTGCGAACCAATGATAGAGACCATAGGGCATGTTGACACACACCCTTCACCCACTTACTATAAATACTCTCTCTATTCACCTTCATATTGACTCATGCAAACACCATCCGAAGGGGGATGCATCTTAGGCACCACGAGGCTAAGCATAAATCTCACGGTGTGAACATACAAGGAGAAACGTGAGTAGAATCATAGACATATCTGATACGCCTCTTCCTCCCACTGAGTATTTTATAGCCTAGGGTTTAGCTTACTTAAAAAACACGGCTAAGGATTTTAACTAAGTGACTTTTAGGTTTTCCCAAGAGTAACATTTACCTTGGATAGTGAAACAACTTTTGATCATCATTCATTAAACTCTTTAACGGAGTCTTTGACCAAATTTTCGTATGATTGTTGAAAATCTATCTAATTCACCTTTCCAGGTAGGTTCCTAGATAGGGGTGTTACGTTTTCGTCAACTTAAGAACACCAGCCTATCTAGAACCTGCCCTAGACAAAAGTTCCCTTATAGATAGGTTTACAACAAATTTAATCGTTTGTTCCAACAAATTTAATCCTATTAAACCGATTTTAAAAGATTAATCTAGGTTGCTAAACTCTTTAGAACCATTTGAACTTAGGTCTTAAAAAACTTGAGTTCATCCTAAGTACGCATGCAACTCTGAATTATTGATTTTAGGTCTAATTTCCTTTATAACACTTATAAACGGAAACAACCATAATGCTAAGCTAACACATGCAAGGCATTCATAATTCTTATAAACAACCTAAGTGTCATGCTCAATGCATTGTCCATTTATTGCTAATTCTTTTTATATAACACTTATACAAAACAGCAATGAAACAAGCAAAACATGCTTCCATTCACCCTTAGACTATAACACTTATAAGAAAAGGATGATGCATGATAATGCTCAATGCATGCAAAATATAACTCTTATACTTCATGATGCATGCGCATGCTTTCAAGTAATTTTCTTCATGCAATATTATAACAATTATAATACATGATACATGATAATTACACAACCTAAGGTGGGTTTTAACTATATGAAAAACACTTTGACATATAAGTACCATACATCACATGTATAAACAACCAAAGTTGATGAACCGGGTGAAATTGCCTTAAAAACACAAAAGGAAAGCTAACTATTACAAAGACAAGGAGTCTCCGATTCAAATAGGTGAATCGGGTCTTGAACCGCTCGGACAAAGCATCGTTTCTCCAACCAACCATCGTGTATTAAGCACCCCGCGATCGTCTACATGATAAAAAAAACTCTTTGCTCTATCGCTTACCAGCACTCCCAAAGCTAAACGATCGTTGAGCATTTACTATACGATCGTCTAGAAAAATCCTAATGATCATTTAGCTATTACTATATGATCGTGTACCTTTACTAAGCGATGAAGCCTGAAGTACATGATTTCTTAGCACACTCTGCACAACGCCCGCCTTGCGCGATCATCTAAACGACTAACGCCACGCGATATGGTAAACAATTTACCCCATCGCTTAGCATTAGCTAAATGATCGTTTAGAAGATACAACACGATCGTCTAGAACAACTACTGAACGATCGCTTAGTAAAATCCCTTCGATCATTTACTTGAGGCTACACGATCCGACCAACGCTTGGTCTTCTTCTTCATTGAGAACTGCATCGCCATGCGCCGAAGCTTCATCACGAACGACTCGAAGAACTCAAACGTTTTGAAATACAGACTCAATTGCGATGTTAATTTCGCCCAAAAACACAGGGGCCCTTACAATTAACACTTTGTAATACCGAAAGCTTTAACAAAAAGGCAATTTAAACCCGAAACGTTCATCAATTCATCCACAAATGTCGAAAATGGTTAACCATAAATGCAGAAACCCACCGCGACTGAAAAATGTGTTCAATTCATATCTGTAATTTGGAATATCAGATAACCTGGCTCTGAGACCAATTGAAGGAAATCGGATTTGAGATTTCCATGATCAGCGGAACAAGATTGTTCCAAATCACAATCATAAATGAACATAACATTTACAGTCGACTTTAAACAAGCGGTTATACAATTCATACAGAAATTACAACATGAAAAACTCTAATGAACAAAGAGACAAACTCTACGAACATTTGAAGATGCGTCTCCACGCTCCGTTGTGCACGACCGCTCGAACAACAGCAACCTCGAACACTTATCTACACGACCAAAACACCGCAACAAACACAGCACGAACACTTCGCACTCGGTCACGAACTTCTAACGATCGCCTCGGTCATGAACTCCTCAGAAACAGCATGAACGACCTCTAGAAAACCTCGACGGTGTCTATTTGAGTTTGACACCACCAACAAGGCTACCTTTGTATTCTCAGTGTGAGAATCCAGAGGGTGGGCTCTGTTCGGACTTGGTATGAGGCAGACAAAGGAGGAAACACCGATTGTGTACACAACTGGGCAAGTGGGAGATGGCGGGGACCTATCGTATAGGTTGATGTTCAATTGTTTAGATAAAGGTAAGCGATCATCTAGCAAAAGTAATGCGATCGTTTAGCTCATCATTTAGCTCAGTCTATCACCTACAGACTCTACACGATCGTTTACTTCTGGTAAGCGATCATTTAGCAAAACTATGCAATCGTTTAGTAAATACTGCACGATCGTTTAGCTCGCCCAGCTATCGTTTAGTAAATCCGTATTTACTTGACGACTACCATGAGTTTCTTTTGCGCGAGAGAGAAAACTCAAACTTTTTTCGAAAAACTTTTCAACGTTTGTAAATCATCTTTTTGAAATAGGAAAACCAATTTCCTTTTAAAGTCATGGTTACCATGAATCCAATAACCACCCACTAATTTGGTTATTAAAGAAAAATAATTAATTATCCAATAATTAATATTATAATAAATATAAATGATAACCAACTTATCATACTATATTTATAACCTATAGTTTTAATATTTCATCTCATGAAACATATAAAGCATAGTTCTTTTTCTATTCCATGGTACTTAATGTAAATCTCATTTACATCAATCCTCTACTAGATGTATCTCATACATCATACTAATTATATCATATATAATCAAAATATCTCTTGTCAATTTGAACATTTCAAATCAACACAAGGAACTGATCCTCAACTGCATTCATTGAGCTACCAAGGGGACCTCATGGACCTGTAGCTCGAAGCTCCAATAGTACGTGAATAACTGACTAAACTCTTTAGTCATGGGATCCACCAAAACTCTTTGTATAGGACACCCCCGCTCGTACGTCACATGAATGGTTACGATCAACCATCTATAGTAGTTTACAATACTTGCAAACCTCTATAAAGCAGGCCATATCCGTAGTGTCACTAAAATCAGGTATCCCACCTTAATCCTTATACTACAAACCTAGTTAGGTTATCACTTAAGGCATGGTCCACTTGTACATCACATATACATGTTTAAGTTCACATAAGATAACCAAGGAGCTTTGTTTATTGGATATGAGTAAATGCCAGAATTAAATAACAATTATTTTATTCATTGAACAATGTGTAACAAGACTCCGGAAGAATTAGGACACCAATCCCAACATCATAGATGAGTCCAGTCAGATAAGCTTTACTCTAGAAACTCTTCCTAATAATTTCCTACAATTCTGCAGCAATGTTATAATGAACAAAAATATAATACAACCTTACCACCTTTTCTCAATGAGTTGCAGACTTTCCAGTCCTCAATGAAAGTCAAATGACAGCACGAGGAGGCAAATGTTGCTAGTTCCTCAAAAAAAATTCATAGGGGTTCTACCTCTGGTACTAAGTCTGCACCTTCTTCCTCTAGCATAAAGAAACGAAAGAAGAAGAAAGGTGGAAAGGGAAATAAAGTTATCCCTGCGATTGTTGCTTTCTAAAAGGGCGAAAAGGCCAAGGTTGCAAAGGGAACCTATTTTCATTGCGACCAGGATGGGCATTGGAAAAGAAACATCCCAAAATATTTGGCTAAGAAGAAGAAAAAAGAAGGTAAATATTATTTACTTGTTTTAGAAACTTGTTTAGTGGAAAATAAAGATACTGCCTAGTTACTTGATTCAGGGGCCACTAGACACGTTTGTTCTTCTTTACAGGAAACTAGATTCTGGTAGCTGCTTGAGGCTGAAGACATGACTTTGCAAGTTGGGACAGGGCAGGTCATCTCAATAGTTGCAGTTGGGAGCTTTGAGTTATTTTTCAATTCTAAATTTAAATTGTTAGACAATATATATTTTGTTCCTCATTTTAAGAGGAATTTTATTTCTATATCTAATTTATTGGGACACTCACATAATATCATTCATTTTAGATAAAGCTTTTATTTTGAAAAATGGTATTGACATCTGTTCAACAACAAACAGAAACAATTTATATGTATTAAAGTCATTAGAATAAAAAATTCTTCATAATATTGAAATATTCAACACTGCAACAACATAAAATAAAAGACTAAAACTTTCTCCAAAAGAAATTATCCACCTTTGGCATCTAAGACTGGATCACAAAATCTCAATAGGATTGAGAGGTTGGTTAAAAGTGGACTTCTAAAAGAGTTAGAAGAACATTTTTTTACCTGTATGTAAATCTTGTCTAGAAGGAAAAATGACAAAATGACCTTTTACTAGAAAAGGTTATAGAGTCAAAGAGTCTTTAGAATTTGTACATTCAGACCTTTGTGGTCCGATGAATGTTAAGGCAAAAGAAAGATATGAATACTTCATTGCTTTTACAAATGATTATTCTAGATATGGGTATGTTTACCTAATGCAACATAAGTCAGATATACTTGAAAAGTTCAAGGAGTACAAGGCTAAAGTTAAAAATTGATTGGGTAAAAATATAAAAAAACATCGATTTGATCAAGGTGGACAGTATTTAGATACAGGATTCTAGAACTATTTGATAGAATATGGGATCACATCTCAACTTTCAACAACTGGCAAACCTCAACAAAATGGTGTATCAAAGAGGAGAAACAAAACTCTATTAGACATGGTTCGATCAATGATGAGTTATGCTTATTTACCTAACTCATTCTAGGGTGGGGAGACTGAAGCTTATCTTTTGAACCAAGTTCCATCAAAATGTGTTTTTGAAACACGTTTTAAATTATGGAGAGGTCGTAAAAATAGTTTATGACAACTTAGGATTTGGGGGTGTTCGGCTCATGTGCTAGTGGCCAACCCAAAGAAATTGGAACTATGTTTGATATTATGTCTCTTTGTAGGCTACTCCAAAAAAAACGAGAGGTTGTCTCTTTTATGATCCAAAAGAGAATAAAGTATTTGTATCAAAAAAATGCAACTTTTTTGGAGGAAGACCACGTTAGGGAGCACAAACCAATAAGTAAAATTGTATTGAATGAGCTTTCCAACGAAACTAATGAAACTTCAACAAGATTTGTTGAAGAAGCAAGCACTTCAAGAAGAATTGTTGATGTTGCTGAAGGAAATCGAATCCGAGGATTTCCATGAGCAGCGGAATAGATCATTCCAAATTACAATCATGTATGAACATTACAATTACAGCCATATACAGAAACAAATAGTTATACAATCAATATAGAAATTACAGCATGAACAACAAGAAATCAAGGAGAAAAGCTATGAACATTTGTCGACTCGTCTCCATGCTCCTTGCTCACAAACGCTCGAGCACAGCAACCTCGAACGCTCAAACAACATGACCACTCCATAGCACAAACACCGCGTACTCGTCCTCTGCGATTGCCTCGAGCACCCCAGCAACACAAACAGCCTCTACAGGACCTTGACGGTGTCGAGTTGAGTATGACACCATCAACAAGGTTACCTTGGTATTCTCGATGTGAGAATCTAGAGGGTGGGCTCTGTGTGGATTTGTTATGAGGAAAATGAAGGAGGAAGCACCAATCGTGTACATGATTGGACAAGTGGGAGATGGCTGAGACCTATCCTATAGGTCAATGCTCAATTGTTTAGCAAAAGCTAAGCAATCGTCTAGCAAAAGCTAAGCGATCGTTTAGCTCATTGTTTAGCTCAGTGTCTGTTGTTTACAAAACACTACACGATTGTTTACTAAATCAAGTTTTCGCTTAGTAAATCTATATTTACTTGACAAGCTTCATTCCGTGAGATGTTTTTTCCGAGAGAAATCTCGAAAAACAACTTTTTCCAAAAAACTTACTAAAATTAGGAAATCTCAAAAACAATTGGTTGTACCATAGCTGAAAGAGGTTCTGCACAAGGAGTTCATCAAATGGTTCGACACTGGAGTTATCTACCCAATCATTTTACAGTTCATGGGTCAGTCTTGTCCAATATGTGCCTAAGAAAGGGGGCATCACTGTGGTGGCCAACGAGAAAAATGAATTGATCCATACAAGGACTGTAAAAGGGTGGCGTGTCTGCATGGATTACCGTAAGCTAAACGAAGCCATAAAGAAAGACTATTTTTCGTTACCGTTCATTGACTAGATGCTGGATAGGTTGGCAGGAAAGAAGTATTATTGTTTCCTTGACATATATTCTGGCTATAACCAGATCACGATAGTAACAGAAGATCAGAACAAAATAACGTTCAGGTGCCCCTATGGTACTTTCGCATTCGGGAGGATGCCATTTGGCCTGTGCAATGCTCACGCAACATTCCAATGATGCATGATGGCAATAGTTTCAAATTTTTCCGAAAGAACTATAGAAGTCTTTATGGACGATTTCTCTGTGCATGGAGGGTCATTTCAAATTTGTCTGCAGAATTTGGAGAAAGTGTTGGAGCATTGTAAGGCTGGTGCTTAACTGGGAGAAATGTCACTTTATGGTAACCGAAGGAATCATCTTGGGACATATGATATTTAAGCATGGATTGGAAGTTGACAAAGCTAAGGTTGAGCTTATTGCTAAGCACCTAACGCCCACATTAGTAAAGAACGTAAGAAGTTTTATGGAACGGCTTGTTTTTACAGAAGATTTATAAAAAAAAAAACTTCTCACAAATTTCAAGGTCCCTCTACAAATTACTAAAGATTGATAGGCCATTTGTGTTTGATCGAGAGTTTGAAAAAGCATTTGAAGAAGATAAAAGAAGCACTAATAACAAAACCTATTATGGCAGAACTAGATTGGTCGTTGCAATTCTAGTTGATGTGTGATGCTAGTGACTACGCAATCAGAGTAGTGTTAGCAGAAAAGAAAGATAAGGTCATTCATCTAATCTATTATGCAAACAAGACGATGATTAAAGCTCAAGAGAACTATACTGCCACAGAAAAAGAACTCTTAGCAGTGGTATTTGGTTTTGAGAAGTTTCGGTCCTTCTTGTTTGGGACTAAAGTCGTCATCCACACTGACCATTCAGCATTAAAGTACCTGTGCACAAAGAAGGATGCTAAGACAAGGTTAATTAGACGGGTACTACTCCTACAAGAATTTGACTTAGAAATATTGGATAGAAAAGGGATGGAGAATCAGGTTTCCAATCACTTATCAAAATTGAAAAGAAAGGCAGATAAGTCAGATAAAATTCAAGACGCTTTTATCGATGAGCGGTTGTTGGCTGCCCACAATGCTTCGTGGTATGCGGACATGCTAACTACCTAGATGGTGGGATTTTCCCACCTGAATCCAGAAACCGAAGGTCGAGAAAAATCTTTCATGATCTCAAACAGCATGTGGGGGCAAGCCAAAACGAAAGTAAATCACCAGAATCAATGCATAAATAAATGACCGCAACTCCACTGCAAATTGGTATGAGTTTAGTCTGAGGAATAGTGCATTGCTCGTAGTTGGATGTCCGCATGACACCCATGGGGGCAAGCCAAAACGAAGGCAAGGCACTCGGATCAGCACAAGGTCAGAAAAAATAGCAATGAAGAAATTTTTTTGTGCAAGGATAAATCATTTAACACCATGGAAAATTTTCTTTTTGAAATAGATCATACGATGTTCCGAAATTCAGTAATCTCCTTTTGAAAGTTAAGCTTGCAATCCCTAAGTCTTAGAAATATTTTAGGAAGAGATTTGAATAAGACTTAAGAAAATTCTAACATATAGGTTATGAACGAAGTATCCTTGAGAAATCTAGGAAAGAAAACTTTGCGGTTAACTTGCTAAAGGAATCTTTAGCATATGCTTGAGGATAAGCATTGTTCAAATTTGAGGGTGTGATAACGGGCAGAAATACATGTTATCATAATGCTAAGTTCTTAAACAATGTTGGATTGCATTGATAGAATATGTCAAATTGCGTCCATTAAGCATAAATTCTATAATATTGCGGTCGCATGCGTCCAATGCATTAGAGCAGTTGATCTTTATATTTTTGTGCAGAATAATGCATTAACGCAATGCAAAGAATGCGATCATAGGAATACATTAGTCGAACGCAACTTCACCGTAAGACTTTGCGTTGATCGTGCTCGCAAACATTCACCCAAGAAGAATCACTGCAACATGGTGGGCGCATCCGGACGAAAGGAAAATTAAGATCGATGGGACAGAAAGCTGATGGCAGTCGGATCCAAATTAAGTTGACAGCCGATAACGGTCACAAAGTGCATCTAGCTTTATCGGTGACAATTATCCGACGCATCAGTCAAGAATTAAAGTTGTCACATCTATACATTTAGGAAAGAGAAGCTGCCTTTCACCTTTGATGTCCTATAAATATCAAGTGCATTCTTCAGAAAAGGGGTTAAGCAGTCGATTACTTCACATCACTTTATAAGTTCACACCTCTATTCATAGTTTTCTTTTCCATTTTTACAGCGGAGCTAGAGAAGAGTGGTGATGTCGGAGATCGTCCAAGGCGGCTCGAGAGAGAACCTTGAGGCATAAGAGCAGAGAGCGTGTTGACTCTCGCGAAAGCGAGAATATCTTTAGAGCACGAGTAGAACAGTATAACGCCTGGTGGCAAGAAATTGCTCCAGGCTCTTTACTATACTTGCATTGTTATTCTGTACTTCATCTTATATCTATTCAATGGAAGTTTTATTTCTACATCTGTTCACTCTCTTAATACGCAAGAGTAGCTAAACTGGTTGAATGGGTTGAGAGGAACTAAGCTAACATGATCTAAGAAGTTCATTGCTTGCAATTGTCTTGTTTTATGTTGTGAAAATTACCCCTTTAGAGTTACTCGAGAGAGAATCTAAAGAAAGAACCTAATGTCTCGAGAGAGCTAGGTTAGAATCTGGTCTCGAAAGAGCAAGATTAGACTTGCATAAACAAGAGATAGAGACTTCGAGATAAGCTCTGTTTGTCAACTTGCATCGCATGAATCCTAAGAAAAGGAATGATATTATGTGGTTGAATATTTGTGTGAATGTCATGTTGTCATCGCATAAATAGAGATAGAGGTTTATGTGTAAACCCTATAGACTTATCGCATATTTATCGCATGCATTCTAGCCTTAGAAGCCGTGGCATTCACGCCGAGAGGTGGTTTACTATTGAATGCATGTTGGGTGGTTGAAACCCTTCTCAACCCGTTCACCGCATATTCATCGTATTTCCCGTTTACCAACTCTTTTCAAACTCTGCCACATTTATTATTATTTTCATCAATGCAACAACCACCCAACACTTGTTTATTTCACGTGTTACTGCAAGTTTTCATAAAAATCTCCAACGCAACTATTTTCACAAGTCCCTGTATTCGACCCTGAACTTACCAAGAAACTCAGAGGAATTTACACTTGGATTCTGCTGGGGAAACTTGAGTGCACAACGTTATCCATCAACACATACCATCCATATTTTCTACACCTCATAAATTTAAGCATCAGTTACCCAAGCTCTCAAATAGAGAAATCAAGAGTATTCTCGAGAAGTCAGTAGATCCATCAAGAAAAGGCTAGTTACAGAGGATTGATGAGGCGCTTTGGGCTCACCGAACAACTTTCAAGGCTTCGTTGGGTATGTCACCCATGTCGAATCATATTTGAAAAAGCATGTCACTTGCCATTAGAGTTAGAGCACAAGGCCTACTGGGGAATTAAGAAGTTGAACCTGAATCTGGGACAAGTAAAAGACAAGAGGATGTTACAGTTAAATAAACTGAAGGAACTGGGTTATCAAGCTTATGAAAACACCAAGTTAAGTAAAGCAAGAATAAAAAGGTACCATGACCTAAGGATCAAGCCAAAGTTCGAGGAGGGCCAGCGGGTTTTGCTATTCAATTCTCGGTTGAGACTCTTTTCAGGGAAACTGAAATCCAGATTGTTGGGACCATTCACAATCCATAAAATATTCTCACATGGTGTTATGGAACTGCAAGACAATGATCACATCTTCAAAGTCAATGGATAAAGAGTGAAAGCGTATTGGGGAGAGATGGTAAATAAAGGGAGGGTTTTTATATCCCTTGTTGAATTGGAATGAATATAAGCCCCAATATATAGGTACGTTATTTTTATTCTATTAAGAATATACAAAAGGAGGCAAGTACTGAGTCTACATCTAATCCATGAATAAACTCTATCTAGGTGGGTTTTATCTAAGGAAGAGGTATTTAAGATGACCATAGAGAACAATCAAATTGGAAACCTACGTAGAAGTTCATTCAATTGGATGAAATTTCTAAACTCTTTACTTAGTATGCAGACCAAAGGAGATAGCCACTGCGCCCACATCAAAGAAGTGATGTGGTTGCAATAGTGGGTGAAAAAAGAATAGGGTGACGTCACTTCAGTTGAGTGAGCCAGACCTACCTATAAATAGAATGGCTTAACTCCATTTATTCCACACCTGCCTTTTGATCTACCCAAAGGAGTTCACTCTCTCAATCGCTGGTTGTTCTCCCAACTTCATCCAAGTGCCCCTTCTTTTTTCTCCAATTCTCCACTCTCTCAACAGTGGAGAAGCCCACTAAAGCAACCTTGAAGGATCTATTGCAATATAAAGAACACATGCAATACCGAAAACGAAGATCGATAACATTCTAACTAAGTAAAAACAACAATAAGCATGCATTAAGGGTTAGAAATTACAACCTTTGTAGAAGCCATTGCAATCTTCCTCTTCCAAGCTCGATTAACACCACCAACAATAAATTCTCGTTATTCTCCAGTTGAAGAACACGGTTGTGGGACGTTTTGTTAGTGAAAACAAGAGAATTTCACTTTAGCAAAAGGAGAGTAAAGAGATTTTGGTAGAAGAGTTTAGGTCAAAGGTCAAAGAAGCATTAGCTTTTTACAAAATTCAAAAATCAAACTATTTATAGACAAATTACATGAAAAATCTTATATTGCATGTCTTCCACCTCAAACTCCACTAGTATGTAATATTTAGATGTCAAGCTTGGAAAGTGTCACTTCAAAGTCCACTTAATTAGTAGAAAAATCCAACAATTGGATTTTTTCACTAATTAATTTAAAAAATCAATAAATCAATTTTTATGGAAAAAAAACATTTTTATAATTTAGAAAATATTTTTAAAAAAAATTTAATATCACATATTATTTTTTTTTTTTTTTTGACACCTAAATTTGATTAAGCATACTAATCAAGTTTAAAAAACACTTTCATGCTAATGTTCAAGAATACTCTAAAACATAATTAATTAATAAATAAATTATTTAATTGTAAATTAGATCTCATATAAAATATAATTTTCCCTTACATTTCAAATTCTTACTTCACCAAGTTCTTCAATTTTGTCCATAGTGAGCTAGCAAGGAGACTCGATGGACCTACAGATTATGGGCTCCAATAATCCGAGACTAATCGGTCAAACTCTTTAACCTAGTTAATCAACATTCATTAACTAATAGAACTGTCCACTATATTATGTGTCCATTTGATATAACCGTCATCGATAAGTTGATCCTCACAAGTTGTTCATAACCTCAGCGAGGTCAAATATCAAAAATGGGTACGAGTGAATATCCTTGAAATGGGAGGCATATTGAGCAGCGAATAAACAAGAGTTCATAGATAGCTCAGAATCCAGATTCAGCCCCTGATGGCCCCAGTATTCCCTTGCATCCCCTGCGACCATGCATCCTAGGAAAATTCCCAGGAGGTAGCCACCGAAAAGGAAGGTGCACCTTGTTGATATAGGTAGTAACTTTCAATTCATTTTAGTCTTTCTTAACCATACTTTCATGTCCTCAAAATCCCTCTCATTCGGATGTGATATCGGTTCATTCATGTACCCCTCTTGAACTCGGGTTGTTGCACTACATGAACGAACTGATCACATCGTTTATGATACTTTACAACATATGTAACAATCATAAAGTGGGTCGTATTCAATAGTATCTCCAGAAATAGGTAGCTAACCTAATCCAAGTACTATAGACGATTTAGGCTATTTTACTCGAACTTGATCTAGTTTATGTCTCCACATAAAGTCCAAGTATTCATAACAATAGCCAAGGGTTCGTAGTTCAATAGATTTAGAGTTATTAAACAATCAACATCATTTGTCTGAATAAACTTCAAATATATTTACTGTTTACAAAACTACGAATTCTAGGATGTACAACCCAAGAAACCCTCACTAGGACTAAAACTCCTAATGGGTTACAAAAAAGTTGAGTGTTGTGAGAGAAAACTAAATACAATAAACTAGAGCATCCCATACCCACAATTTCTCCCACTTGCCCTATTTATTCTACCCGTAGTCCTAAACACTTCAGGTGACCCTCGAAAATCTTAGCCGGGAGGACCTTTGTAAACATATCAGAAATATTGTCCTTAGGCTTGTCTCACAATAACGTCTCTTCTTAGCACGATCTCTCTGATGAGATGATATTTACGCTCAATATGTTTTCCGTTCTTATGGCTTCTAGCTTCTTTGGAGTTTGTTATTGCCCCACTGTTATCACAATACAAAGTGATTGGCAGACGCATATCTAAAACAACTTCCAAACATTTAGGAACTTCCTAATTCATACTGCTTCTTTGGCCGCTTCACATGCAACAATATATTCTACTTCCGTTGTAGAGTCTACAATGTAGCTCTGCTTAATACTTCTCCATACTACTGCTCCTCCATTTAGAATGAACACCGATCCCGAAGTAGATCTCCTAGAGTCTATACCGGTTTGAAAATTGGAGTCAGTACATCCCGTAAGGATCAAATCCTTATTTTCATATACGAGCACGTAGTTTCTCATTCTCCTAAGATATTTGAGGATATTCTTAACAGCTATCTAATGTTCATAACCAGGATTGGACTGATACCTACTAAAAATCCCTACTGCAAAGCATATGTTTCAATGAGTACATAACGTTGCATACATCAGACTTTCGAATGCTATTGCATAGGGAATCTGTCTCATATCCTCAACTTCTTGAGGTGTCTTAGGACATTGTTTCCTTGACAAGTGTATTCCATTCCTAAAAGGTAAAAGACCTATTTTGGAATTCTGCATCTTAAACCTAGACAACACCTTGTCTATATAAGATCTTTGAGACATGGCTAGCGTTCAGCTCTTTCGGTTTTGAACTATTTGAACCCCAAGAACATATTGCGCCTCTACCAGATCTTTCATCTGAAATTGGGTTGCTAGTCAATTTTTAATGTCAATTAGGTATCCTACATTATTCCCAATAAGTAGGATATCATCTACATACAAAACTAGAAATTGTATAGTGGAGTTGATGATCTTTTTGTATACACACAGCTCATCAACGTTCTGTTCAAAGCCATAAGATTTGATAGCAGTATCAAATCTTATATTCCAGGATCTGGATGCTTGTTTCAATCCATAAATAGATCTCTTCAGTTTGTAACCTTTTTTCTCCTAGTCTTATTCAATGAACCCTTCTGGTTGGACCATATAAACACTCTCTTTAAGATCTCCATTTAGAAAGGTAGTCATGACATCCATTTTCCAAATTTCATAATTATTAAGAGTGGCAATGGACAAGAGTATCCTGATTGATATGATCATAGCAACAGAGTGAGAAGGTTTCTTCATAGTCCACCCCTTCAACCTGGGTATAACCCTTTGCTACTAACCGGGCTTTATAAGTCTACACCTTCCCCGTATGGTCTCTTTTACGCTTGTAGATCCACTTACAATCGATAGATTTTACCTCATCGGGTTTATCTACAAGTTTCTAGACTGAATTAAAGTACATAGACTCTATTTCAATGTCCATGGCCTTGATCCACTGATCTTGATCAACATCATTCATTGCCTGTTTATATGTTAATGGATCCTCTAAGCCATCATCAAATATGTTGACTTCGATTTCAGTTAAACCCATATAGTGGTTAGGCTGTCTTACAACCCTACCACTACGTCAAGGCTCTCTTAACTCTTGAGTAGAATGTGATGGACCAGACGTCCTTGATTTGTCTACAACTTTTGTTGAAGAGCAAGGGCAACCAACAACTTTTGTTGATTCATCTATAGCATTATTTGAAATCTCTTCCATTACTAGTTTACTGTGGGGTTTATGATCTCAAATGTGGTCTTCTTCTAGGAACTAGGAATGTGAAGTTTGTCGATACAATTACCATATCATCTTGAGGATCATAAAACTGTCCACCTCCCGTTTCTTTAGGGTAACCTATAAACATGCATAATTTTGAACGATGTTCCTATTTCTTAGGATTTTGCACCAACACGTGTGTCAAGCAATCCCAGATCCATAAATGACGTAAACTAGCTTTACGTCCTATCCATAATTCATAAGGTATTTCTGAAACACTCTTAGAGGGAATGTTATTCAAAATGTAAGCTACAGTCTCTACTGCATACCTCCATAACGAGTTAGGCAACTGAGCATAACTCATCATGGACCGAACCGTGTCCAACAAGGTTCTGTTTCTTCGTTCAGATTCACTATTCTGCTGAGGCATTCCCAGTGTAGAGAGTCTTGATTGAATCCTGTGTTCTATCATATAGTCCTGGAATTTCAAGTTCAAATACTCCCCACCACGATCTGATCAAAGTGTCTTAATAGATTTACTTACTTGGTTCTCAACCTCGCTCTTGAAATCCTTGAAAATTTCAAGAGCTTCAGACTTAAAATGAATTAGGTAAATGTAACCGTACCTCGAATAATTATCTATAAAGCTAATGAAACATTCATAATCTCCCCGTGCTTTAACACTCATCGGCCCATAGAGGTCCGAACGCACGAGCTCTAAGGTTTCTTTGGCTCAAAGACCTTTTTCAGAAAAAGATCTTTTTATCATTTTTCCTGAGACATGACTCACATGGCAGTAAAGAGACATCATCTAACTTTTTTAGAAGTCCACTCTTAGCCAATCTCTCAATCCTATTGAGATTAATATGGCCAAGCTTCAAGCGCCAAAGATACGTACTTTGAGAAATGTTTAACCTTTTTCTTTGAGTTTCAGCTGTTTTAAACATTTCTGTGTTATATATAGCTTCCACTTCAAATTGTTTTAACTTATATAATTTACATTTTACATCTGCAGAATAGATTTGTATACCTCTTTTTATAATGAACGCTTCATTAAGACAAAAATTTACATCGTACAAATCTTTCAACAATCAGGAAATAGATATCAAATTTCTTTTATAAGAAGGTACATAAAGAACATTTTCTAAATACAGATATCTATTTTCAAAAGTTAACTTAATAGTTCTCATTGCTTTTGCTGAGATACGCTCCTCAGATCCAACCCCAAGAGTAATCTCATCTTCTTCGAGTTGCCTCCAGGAACTAGTTTCCTGATAAGAAAAACATACATGATTAGTCGCCCCTGAATCCAATATTCAGGTAGAATCTTCATTCTCCACTATACATGTCTCAATAACTAGTAAATCTAATTTACCTTGTCTTGCTTTTTCAGCTTTCTTCTCAGTAAGATATTTAGGGAAATTTCTTTTCCAATGCCCATTTTTGTTGCAATGGAAACATTTTCCTTTGGCAACTTTCTAGAGCTGTTACACGCGTCATGCCACGTCTCGCAGGTTTGGCACCACTTCGGGTCAGGTCTTCAGGTCTGGACTGGGTCTGGGAGTTACTTCCGAGTTTGTGAGCTTTTCTTCACGAAATTGAAGTTGTCCTCTTACCCCAAAATCGAGCAATTATAGCTTAATAACAACTCTAATGACTCTAAAAAATTTACAGACCCTTTACCACACATTAAAGCTCATATACATGTGAGCAATTACAAATTTCAACAAGAAATTAAAAGAAAACTAATGTCAAAACCGTAATGTATCTAGTTTGTCAACCAGACATTCAATCAATAAATTATAATTAAAAGAAAAACACCCACCAATATGCAATAGGACGTTGTAAGCATGCTTTGATACCAATTGTTGGAATATAAAGAACACATGCAGTGGCGAAAGCGAAGATTGATAACATTCTAGTTACATAAAAACAAGAATAAGCATGTATAAAGGGCTAAAAATTACAACCTTTATAGAATCCACCGCATTCTTCCTCCCCTGAGCTCGATCGCCACCACCAACGTTAAATGCTCGCTATTCTTCGGTTGAAGAACATGATTGTGGGACCGTTTTGTTAGTGAAAACAAGGGATTTAACTTTAGTAAAGGAAGAGTAAGAGATTTTGGTGGAAGAGTTTAGGTCAAAGGTCAAAGAAGCATTAGTTTTTTACAAAATTTAAAAAAAAAAACCAAATTATTTATAGACAAATTATATGCAAAATCCTATCTTGCATGTCTTCCACCTCAAACTCCACTAGTGTGTAATCTTTAGATGTCAAGCTTGGGAAGTGCCCCTTCAAAGTCCACCTAGTTAATGAGAAAATCCAACAATTGGATTTTTCCACTAACTAATTTAAAAATCAATAAATCAATTTTTATGAAAAAAATATTTTCAAAATTTAGAAAATGTTTTAAAAACAAATTTAATGTCACATATTAAATTATTTTTACACCTAAGTTTAATTAATCATATTAATCAAGTTTTTTTAAAAAAAAATCATGCTAATGTTCAAGAATATTCTAAAAAATAATCAATTAATAAATTAATTATTTAATTATAAATTATATCTCATATAAAATACAATTTTTCCTAAAGTTCGAATTTGAACATTTCAAATGCACGTTATTACAGTGCTAAGTTATAAAACAATGCAGGTTTGCGTTGATAAAAATATACAAGATTGCGTCCAAAAAATATTAAGCTCACAATATTGTAGTCGCATGCGTCCATCGCATTAAAATGGTTAACTTATGAATTTTTGTGCAGAATATGCATTCACGCAAGGTGGAAAATGCAATCCAAAGAAATCAACGATCGAGCGCATCAAAAGATTGAGTTACTGCAAGGCTATGTGGTGATTTGTGCTCATAAATATCTGCTCAAGAAGGTTGCCGCATAGAGCCGGCGCAACTTGGTGGGCGCATCTGGGTGAAAAGCATAATAAATCACGATGGGACATAAAGCTAATGATAGTCGATTCCGAATTAAGTTGACAAGTCTTTAATGAACTACTGTAGTAAATACACTCAACTTTTCGGTGACAAATATTTGGCGCATCAGACAGAGAATTAATGTCATCCCATCAGTGCAATCATACAAGAGAAGAAGCCTTTCACCCTAAAGCTCTATAAATACCAGAGGCCACCTTCAGTAAAGGAGTTCGTCTAGTTCGACAGTTAGATAATTTTCTCCATAGTTAGTAGTAGCCTTGTTCTTAGTTTTTCTTTTATTTAGAAGGCGGAAGCAAGGGAAGTGAGATTGTACTGAGAGATCGTTCCGGTGAACTTGGAAGAGTGTCGGAAGCGTCGAAATCAGAGAGAGGACCAACTTCTGCGGAAGCAGGAATATCTTTTGAGCAGAATAGAGTTAACGGTGTAAAAGCCTCGGGAAGCAAGGAATTGCTACCAGGCTCTCTATCCTTATCTTCCATTGTCATTTTGTACTCGGAACTTATCTATAGAAATGGAATTTACTTCTTTATATCTGTTCACTCTCTGTTTATTATGCATGAGTAGCTAAATCTGTCGAATGGGTTGAGAAGCACTTAGCTAGCATAACTGGGGATCTTCATTCTATGCGATTATCTTGTATTATGTATGCGTCATTCGTCCATTAGAGATACTCGAGAGGGTAGTCTAAGGATAGAATCTAGGCTTGGGAGAGTCAGATTAGAAACGCATAATCAAGAGATATGAGCTTAGGAATAAGCACTGTTCGCTATTAACGCATCACATGCATCCTAGAGATAGGTTATGATTGTATGCGGCTACCTTGTCTTTGTGTGCATCTTGCATCATCGCATAGGAAAGAAGTAGAGACTTAGGAATAAGCTCTATGGACATTATCGCATTCATCACATGCGTCCTAGAATTAGGAGTTACCGCATTTGAATTGGAAAATGATTTGTTGTCGCATGAGTGTAGCATGTTCGCATAGTTTGAACGCATTCTTGGGAAACGCTAGCTAAAGACCTTCTCAACCCTTCCTCCGCATACTCAATGTATCTGCCCATAATCAATCTTTTCTCAAATCCGCCGCATACTTTTTACATCGCAAACAACAACCCAACAACTCTTTGATTTATTCGTTACTGCAAAGTCATCTTAAAAATTATTACCGCATATTGTTTTCCTTAATCCCTGAGTTCAACCTTGGACTTAGCAGGAAACTCAGCAGGATTTATACTTGGGTTCTGCTAAGAAAACTTGTTGCACAAAGCATTTTCCATCACCGCAAATTCCTTCCATTATATCAGCTCATAAAATAACGCATCACCCAGCCATCTACCCGGTCTTATCCCTAAAATGGGAGGCATATTGAGCAGCGATGTTGAGCTTACCCTCACCTATGCAGATTAAGGGACAATCCCGAATAAACAAAAGTTCATAGACAGCTCAGAATTCAAATCAAGTTATCTAGGTGACCAAGAAGTGAAATTAATTAGTGCTAACAGTAAATGATGTTAATACGTAACAATGATTATTTCGTGGTTTGTCTTACACAATCTTATCGTGTAGAACACCCCCACTCACATATCTTCACATGAACGAACTGATCACATCATTTATGAAACTTTACAACATCTGTAACAATCATAAAGTGGGTTGTATTCAATAGTATCTCCAGAAATAGGTACCCAACCTAATCCAAGTACTATAAACGGTTTAGGCTATTTTAATCGAACTTAATCTAGTTTATATCTCAACATAAAGTCCATGTTTTTTTTTATTTTAATTCTTTTTATGTAGTTAGGTTTGAATTCCCTTTTGTTAGGTTAGTTTATTTTAGTTCTGCTAGATTGATTGTTTTTATCTAGAATTGATTAGAAATTGTTTGAGCATGTTGTTTGTGTCGACGACCTAGCCACTCGCACCCATACAACAGGTGATTACCATAACCTCTTTGAGTCGGCGACCATAATCTGGCCACTCGCACACATAAAACAAGTGATTAGCATTTTGTTAGGTTAATTTATTAGAATTAATTACCATAACCTCTTTGAGTCGACGACCTGGCCACTCGCACCCATACAAATCAAAGGACTGCCCTCAATGGTATGAGTTCCCAACTCATTCAAGATTGAGATCATGTTACCTATAGTCATCCTAGTGAAGTGAAGTCTCTGTCATGAACGGTGTTATATAACGAGACGTTAACAATTCGTGGTCAAGTCTTATATAAACTCTTTGTATAAGACGCCCCCGCTCGCATGTCCCCTACACAAATGATCAAGATTAAACCATCTGTGACAAGTCACAACACTTGTGACTATTCCACAAAGCGGGCCGCATTCGTAGCGTTACCAGGATAAGGTTTTCCTTCTATATCCATACATTACAGACCATTTTGGTCATCATTTAAGATATGATCCACTTGTATGTCACCAAATACATGCTTAAGTTAGATACAGATAACCAAGGATTTTAGGTTTATTGGTTTGTGGTAAAGCAAATAAAATCAACAACTGAGCAAAATCAAGATGTGAAGTAAAATATCATATATTATACAACACAAGCGTTCATACAAATTGTTTACAAACTATGGACACGAGACTTTAGGGCATCAACCCCAACATATAGGTGTTAGAACAAGGATCTCAATGCTCTTGTGCCTTTTGGTAACCTACATAACACACTGAATAGGGGTTATACATACACTCGCTAGATAAATGGTTAGCATTACAAAATTCAAAGGTTTGAGGTTTAGCTTGGACAGCTGTCACTTTTTGTGGTCCTATCATAAAATTTTGAATCATATTTTCAATAGTTGTCAACTGTTGGCTCATGCATGCGAGTGTATCCAGTTCTTGTATTTCAACAACAGTTTTTGTGATTAAAATGTGTTTTCCATCACCCCAATTCTGGTTGTTATTTGCAATCATGTCCATGATATTTTGAGCTTTGTTTACGGACTTTTTAAGCAAATATCATCTCGCGGATGCATTAACCATTGTCTTTGATGCTTGGTTCAGCCCATTGTAAAACTGCTCCATCACGATGCAAGTTGGAAGTCTGTGATGTGGGCATTTCTTTACCAACTTCTAAAATCTAATCTATGCTCCATCAACAGATTCAGATGGAGATTGTCTGAATGCAATGATGTCTCGTCTATATTTTGCATCCTTGTTAGGCCGAAAATGTTTTCCTAGAAACTTATCCACTAGGTTATCCCATGTGGTAATAGAGTTGGGAGGCAATGAATCAAGCCACGCTTCTGCATCTCCCTGCAAATAATAGGGAAATAGCTTTAGTCGCAATGCACCTTTAAAAACACCGTTAAACTTAAAAGAACGACAAATTCTCATAAAACATTTTAGATGTTTTTGGGGATTCTCATTAGGTAGCCCGAAAAATTGTCCAAATGAGTTTAGCATCTGGAACATCAAAGGCTTCATCTCGAATGTGGGCACATCTATTGGCAAATCTAAAATGTTAGTGTCTAAAGTCTAGAATGCAGGAGCTATATAATCCTTGATTGCTCTATCTCTATCTTCTGTAGTGGAAATACGATTTTGGGGGTCAAGTTGTTGTGGTAGCTACTAGTTGCACTGTTGTACCCCACTCATGGGAGGATTTAGAGGATCGGCTCCAAGAGGTGGGTCTATTTGAACTTGTAGTACGGTTGCAACTTCAGCAAGACTTTCTTGTATGCTCAACTTCTTTTGCTCCCGATGCTTTCACCTTTATTCTTGTCTCCAATGGTGAAAGGTCCTTTCTATTTTAAGATCTGGTTGAAAAAGGCAAGGCCTTCTTCTCATGCACCAACTCCTCCTTGCAAAAAAAAAAAAAACAATACAAAGGAGTTAAATCTTTCCTAAAATAGAGATGAGATCGCATTGATTAGTCACAGTCAACAAAAAGACAGAAAATTCCACTAGTCCCTGGCACGACACCAAAAACTTGATCGACCAAATGTGTATGAGTGATGAAAATGACTATGGTCTAAGTGCAAGCATACTCTGTCAATAAAGTAATAGACTCAGAGTATTCCAAATGTCGAATCCCACAGGACTAGTTTACTTTTAAACTTAATGAAGGTTGTGAATCAACCAAGGTAACCAAGTGATAGATTGAGTTGGAATTAATGAAGGAATCTAAAAGGGGCTAAATAACAGTAATCGAACAAGGGCAAATAATGTTTTAGCTTTTTAAGTTCTACCCTACAAGTGATGCAGCCGCATCGTACTAAGACAGTGAAGTTTGCATAAACAAATATCTACCCTTATTCAATCTATTTTCTAATTCCTTTAGGAGTTCTAAGCAACTACTACCGAATGTTCCTATGGGTAGTTGAATCCTAGAGTAATTAAAGCCCAGTTTCTTTACCCTATGGTATCCCTTATTTCTAAAGGGACATGACCCTCCTATTCTTAGGCTCTTAGTCCTATATCTCATTGTGAGATCCATTTACACTCTGCCCTTCTCAGTACAAAAGCTCCACTACATTGTTAAATTAAGTGGTTAGTTTGATTTACCAATTCTAACATTAATTTCAACAAAGGGAATGCACAATTCAAGTTGATACGAGCGCAACATTGCTTAAGCCATAATAACCCTAGGGCATCCATATTGTTGAACCCCTAGGAGAACTTAGCTCATGGTAGATGATAGAATAAACCTTTTTTATTGAATCATAAACCAAACTACAAGATAACGGTCAAGTGAGAAAATAAATGATTGCAATGAACAATGAAATAGAAATGCTAAAAAGAAAGTGCAATCTCGAGGTGGGATCTTTGGATAAACCATCAACCTTTAGTATTTCTTTGGGTAGATTCTCCTTTTTCAAGATGGAATCGTGATTCACCACACATTTTCATGAGGTGAAGAACCTAGAGCTACTACGCCTTAGAAAAAATTCCGTTCTTATGGCTACTGACTTGAAAGGTTGAAAATCTATCCAAGAGACTACTGGAAAATGACAAGAACGAGGAGGGAATACTTTTTTCCAAGTAAAAATACACAAATAAGAGCCTAAAAATATGCATTTCATGCCATGTATTAGTCGACGATCGAGACGATCACCCACCAATGGTGAAGATGGTCAATGGTCGCTGACGGTTAAGACGATTGGTAGCTAAGGGTCATGACGTTTGGTCGTTGATTGTTACTAAGGTAGATCGTTAATTGCTAAGGTTTTTTGTTAAGCTAAAACTTAAATTATATCCAAACAAAAACATTGCAAAGTCTTAGAATGCAAAAAATAAAACCAAACACGTAGAAGGATATTGGGATTTGATAAACTAGCTTTTTCTCCTAAAAATTTTTTCCATGTAATGTTACTTCACTCAGCTGCCATGGGATTTTTTAATAGAATAAACAATGCAATTTAATCTTGAATACCACGATTTTGACCTAAATGGTCAGGTTGTTGCAAAATTAATCCCAATTTTTCCTCATAAATAAGAGAAAAAGAAGAAAATAAAGCTAGTATGTTGAGAAATGGTGAATTATAACAAAAGGGGATAAAAAACCTACTAAAAGGAAAGGACAATCATACAACATTTGATTTATTTGATAAAATCCAGAGTCTGATATGTAGTTATAATAGAGTGTTAATACATGGCAGGGGAAACCAAAAAGAGGATCAATACATCATGCACTAATGGTGAAAGTAATTACTGATAGCTTTCAAAAAGAGCTATAATTCCTAGCTTAATTTAGACTCATAAATAGTTTTTTTTTAATGTTAATTATCCTATTTTGTAGGTGAATTCATGCCAAGAGGCAAGGAAACCAATGAGAAGAAAATCGAGCAAAAAAGAAGCTAATTTGGAGGTTGGGTGCACAAAAGAGGAACAAAGCCCAAAATTTACAAGTCCGCCATCGATTGAAGTATTGCAACCATTGCTCAACGCGCCGTGCAACACTGAAAGGCAAAATGCATAGATACAGGGCAGCATTGCAATGCTACCCAAGAGCGTTGCAACAATATGAAATTTGATGGAGTGCCCATCGCTTCAACGTTACCTTAACATTAGGAGGTCGTGTCGACAAGAGTGTTAGAACGCTTCTACTAGCATTGCAACATTTTACCTAGTTTCTATATATGTTTTTCTTCGATTTAGGTAAAAAGATAGGAGAGTTTGGCCGTATTAAAGAGCATATTGCTCGATTTTGGCCATTCTAGGCCAAAACTCATGAGATCCCCTTTGATTTTTAGTTTTAATTGTATATCTTGGTATCATTAGTCAGATTTGATGAATGATTGAAGGCCACGATGCTGTTTTTTTAGGTTTTTAGGGATTTTCCTAAATTTTATGGGATTTGTTATAGATTTTTTATTGAATCTTTCTGTTTCTTTGTGATTTCCATCCTTTGTTCAAATTCTAGCACAATTATATAGGATTGATGAATTGACGACTCAAATCTCTTGTATGCTTGTGTTTGCTATGTGTGTTTGTTATGTCTATAATTGCATTGAAAGCATGCTCAATTTAGTAGCAATAGGTTTTAGTTTGAATTATGGCATGATTTCTAGGCTATCTAGGATCACCTAATTGATAACAAAACCTAAAGATTGGAAATGCATTAGGATAGAATTGGCCATTCTTACTTAATGTCTCAATCAATCTAAGAACATAATGCAATTAGCTAAGTAAATTGCTTTTGTAACGAGCTTAGTTAATTTAGGGATTGACAACATGTTGATTCTTATTAGGAAGTTTGTATGAGTTGCCCCTACATTCGATTAGGCTTAAGAAATAGTTAATTCACGATTGTTTTCATAATTAATCGATGATTAGATTCATAGAAAATCCTAGATCTCTAAACCGGCAAAGATAATCTTGTGTTCAATCTCTCTCTTTCTCAATCTATCTTAATTTTCCCACTTTAGTTTCTACATTTAGTTTTCCTATCAATCAAACCAAACCTCCAATCTTTATTGCTTTTCACAATCAAATTTAGCTTTAGAGAGATTTAATTCTTGACCTCTCTGTGGTTCAACCTCGTGCTTACCACTTGTGCTACCCAGTAGTATAAGTAATGGTTTGGTGAATTTACAAATATCTTTTGTTTGGTTAGAGGTTTAAAAGAATGACATTAAATCCCTCCTGCCCGAACAAAATGGTGACGTTGTCAGGGAGGCAAGCCAATTAATCTCTTTTAGTTAAATTTGACTTGTAAACTTTAAAAACCCCAAATATATTTTTCTTTTTCTTGTCTTTACTTGTTTTATCATGGCAAATGATTTGAACATTTATTATGCGCTTCTTGCGAAGCGAGTAGCTCACTGAAGAGAAGAAGATGTAAGAGAATTTTGTGAGCTTAGAAATCAAATATCTGAACTGACATCTCTTGTTCAAGTTTTAGCTACTAGGCAATTGCAGGAACTTGAGGAATGTCGAGTCTGTTTACTTCAAGGTCATTCATCTGAAGCATCTTCCTAGCTTTCACATGGCCCTATGCGTGATACCTATTTCTCTTAGTAGATGCCAAGTCCGAGCTTAAGGTTAATGGATGCTTTTTCTGTCAATTCAGGTATTTCGTTGGAAGATTTGGTTAGGGAACTTTTTAACAGCTCTATGAGTTTGTGCAGGAACCTCCATATTATCAGGAATTCTCAAGTTACCAGCAAGATAGTTTCTATTCTGGATCCAAAGCTAGAACTAATTTTCAGAGTCTGAGTGACCTAGTTACTCAGATCATTGAATCAGTTGGGAGACTTGAAGAATCCTTGGTGCACCTATCTTATGAGAGTATCGGGATGAGTAGTAAGTTGACCGACATCGACCACCCTATTAAGTAGCTAATTCCTCAAATTCCCAGTAAAGGTATGACGTTGAGTCCTTTAATGTATGAATTGGCTAATAGATCTTCTAATGGATGCAGGATTCTATTAAGTTTAACCTGGAGACTCAAGTCCTCCGTGCTAGTTGAGATGGTTTCTGTTTCTCAACTTGTAATTTCCATGGCGACACTAGAGAGCTGTCCAGAGCTTCACAACGTTTATACTACTGAGGCTGAGTTTGTGAAGGAATTTTACCCTTTCAGTAATGATGATGTTTATTCACTTCCATGTTTAGAAAAAGTCTACGAGGTTGAATGTGAGCCTGAGCTTCGTCTCAAGGAGCCGTAAGCGATAGAGTTGGAGGCTACAAAGCCTCATCCTGTTCTTCCCTTTGGCATTTCCTTTTTCTTTTTTAATTGTGCTCGTCTTTCCCTCACGAGTCAGAGTTAGTTGAGTCAGAGTCCTTATTTTCAGAAGATTTAGTCTTTGAGTCTTTTATTTTATTTCCTTTTTCTTTTATAAATCAAAAAAAATACAAATTTGACCATCTGGTTCTTTTCAACAGATGGGAACCCTTGTAGCCTTACAAGGCTATATTGATTCATCCAAAAAATAACCAAAGAAATACAAGAATTTATTTGTGCCTTCATAGGCGATGGGTCACGTCGAGCAACCGATGTTAAAAATTTGTGCTACCTGGAGGTAGCCAAGGGATAAAAAAAAATGTCTTTTTTAAATTTTATTTTCCTTTTTTTCTTAGAATTAATTAGGTTAGGTTAATTAAGGTTTAGGTTTAATTTAGTCTTAATTTTTGCTTTAAATAAATAATTAAAAATAAAATTAAATAGAACACAATGTTGTAACGCTGCAATCGCAACGTCGCAACGCTGTGAAGAAGATTTGCGTTAAAAGAAAATCTGCAACAGAGGGGTGGGGTAAAAACTTTGCATTTCTTCCATCGGTTCCTCTCCAAATTCCTTCTCTACCTCTGATTTCCTTCACCTAGAGGTAAAACTTTGGTTTATTCTTGTGTTTTTTTTCAACATTTTGCAAGATAACTTTGAGAACTCTAAATTTGTGAAGATTTTGCTGAAATTTGAAGTTTCGAGTTGTTGGGATTAATTTTTTGAAGTGCTATATGGTAAATGTTGGGATTTTTCTATTTACAAGTTAGAGACGGATTTAATTTGGGATTTTTAGGTAGAATTGATTGAGTTTAAAGATGTGCTTTGTCCCCTAGGTTTTCCCCCCAAAGAATTATTATAGATGGATCCTAGGCGTGATAAAGGTAAAAAAGCAACTAGCTCGAGTCATAGGGACCGTAACCCTGACCCTCAAATCTAGCACCTTAGGTTTGTATCCAAAGAGGCTTTAGATAGGTTCCACCAAGTAGTGTCCACTAGGAGACTAGTTCCCGAAAGGGTTGTTTGGTTGTATGTCCTAAAACTCACGGTTTTTAATGTCAACCATATCATATTTGCAATAAAGATGTTATTGACATTTATTCAATAAAATTATTGTTGAGTCTGTAAATTACACTTGTAATGACTAAATCCAATAAACTAAGATCCATGGCTATTACATTAATACTTGGATTTTATGTGGAGACATAAAGATAGATCAATTCGAGTAAATAGCCAAAATAGTCTATAGTATATGAATAAGATTGGGTACCTTATTCTGGTAACATTATTGAATATGGTTCACTTTATATCTAGTACAAATGATGTGATCATGAATCATTCATGTGAAGACATGCGAGTGGGGGTGTCAGCAAAGAGTTTGTATAAGGACCAAGAAATAAGTCACTCTTACTTTATAACGTTGTTTACTATTTAAGACTAGCTGTTTCAAATTGATGACCTGGGTAACTCGACCTTAATCCTAAGCTAATTATGAACTCTTATTTATTCGAGATTATCCTTAGATTTTCATAGGTGAGGGTTGGCTCAATAGCGTCGGCTCAATAAGGCTCCCATTTCAGGGGTAAGACTAGGTAAATAGCTGAGGACATAGGGTGCAAGACGAAATTCACTCCTACATGTCTCTAGGGGTAGTAGAGAGGTTGTTCTCTTAAGTACTGATTTCAGATCTTGAATAAGGGGTCTCACCCTCTCATTGACCCGAGAGAGACTCGGTTTAGTGATTGGATCACAAATCAATTGTTTATTAAAGGATTAGTGGGTCTTAAGAAGTAAGATATAATTTCAAGGGTAAAACAGCATTAGACCCAGCCGTTATTAAGAACAACCAGTGAAAGGTTGACTTACTGATTATGGTTAAATCAAGTGGATAGAAATATATCTACAGTGAGAAGAGTGCAACCATTAAGCTATAGTGGTGTGTCTCGGTGGTTAACGAATATTGATTAATTTGGATTAAAGAGTTTAACCGATTAATCTCAAATCATTGGAGTTCATGATCTGTAGGTCCATAAGGTCCCTTACTAGCTCGTAAAAAATTAAACTTTGGATTAGAATATTGAACGAATTTAAAACATTCCAATTTGAAATTAAGGTTTGGAATTTGAAATGTTCAAATTTCAATTTAGGTTTTCGATAATAATACTCGATATAATTAAATGTTTACTTTGTTTTAATTAAACGTAATTGAAGAATTCTAAATATTTAAATAATGATTTAAATATTGATTACGTGAATAAGGATTCATGTGTGAATTAGGTGTTTTATTAATTTGATATTTGATATTAAATTATTGTTTAATTAAATAAATTAAAATTAATAAAGAAAATTCAATTTTTTGAAGTTGAATTTAAGTTATATTTAATTTAATTTTAAACTAAATGAAAGTAATTAATTTAAATTTGACATTTTGACATTTTGAGTGGATTTATCCCAAAATGGAATTTTAGTGGATTTTTTCACAATTCAACACCTACCCCACTTCCTAAGTGCAATTTGAAGTGTCAAATTGATGAATTAGTTAGTGCTTGCATGATTAATATGAATATATACTTGATTTATTAGATTTTGATGCATGCAATTTGAATTTTGAGAAAGAAAAAATCTGTCAAAATTTTTCTCTAAAAAACTATCTCCAATCCACTTTCAATCTCTTTCAATTTAGAGTTTCACCACTCAAATCCAAGACTGAGAATAGTAGAGAAGATTCACTTGGTGGTCTACTGAAGAAATTAAAGGTCAATTTCATAGAACTTGCAAGGATTAAGTGGAATTTTACAAAGGTATACATGTTGAAACCCTCTTTTATTAAACCTGTTTTTATCATGTTTTATACTCAAATTAAGTGTAATTAGAGTGCTTAATGATTCTGTTTGCTTCCGCTCTATGCATGTAATCTATCAATTTATATCAGGGTATGATTTAAGCACTCAATTAACGTTAATTTGAGTTTCGTGAGTGAATTTCTAGAGATGCATGTTTAGTTGACTGATATAGTGTTCATCCGGCTTTGGCATAAGATTTCTCTTTGATTATGTTGTTAAACTTGTAATTGGCTCTTGATTGATGAGCCTTAACGTATGATTAAGGGTCTGTAATTTTATTAAAGTCAATAGAGTTGAAACTAGGTTGTAATTGAAGATTGAAGGAAGTACGCTCAGCTGGAAAAATTGGAGAAGAAGCCAATGCGAAGCAGCGTCGTGACACTACCCAAATAGCGTTGCAATGCCGTTCTTCATGAGCCCGAGGCGTTGCAACGCTGGAATGGAGTATTGCGACACTGCTCATCCCAGCTCAGAAACACACGCGCACATGAATTGGTTCGTGGGAGCGATCCGATTCGATGGCATAGGGTTCGATTTGACCTACTTTAGCTCGGTTCATCCTCTTTTGGAGCTTTGGAAGGCAGGTTCAAGTGATTTGGTTCCGGTTTGGGTCGGTTCGAGCAGTCTAGAGGCTTCTTCAAGTAGTTTTTGAGTTAATTTTGGTAATAAATTAGTTTTTGATTGATTAGGATGCCAAAGTTGGTCCATATCACTGTTGTTTAAATATTTTACGCATGTGATGTATGTTATATTTAAATTAAACAGCAACGTGGTTGGGAGTCTCTTGTTAGCCGTCCTAGTGAGGCGGTCGTTCCTCTAGTCAGAGAGTTTTATGCTAACATCGATGAGGACAGGTATTTTTCATTGGTGAGGGGCATTCGAGTGTTTTTCTCCTATGTACGTGAGTGACAAAGCACTCAGGATGGCGACTAAGGCACTGAGGCTGAGTTCTAAGGCTACTTGTCGAGCTAGACGTGTAGAGAGGACGATTAAGTTCATATATGAGCGAGACCGTCTTTACTATACTAGCATTGGATTTCAATGCGACCTATAGAGAGAACCAAACTCACCTAACTCAAATTGATGGCTAGCCACTACCACTTCCATCTCTTATCGTCCTTGGTAGTATCTTTCTTTTCTTTCTTTTTGATTTTCTTTTTCTTTTTAGTTTTTTCCCTTTATTTTAGTTGTTTTTAGCTAACTTTCTTGTTTTTTTTGTAGTTTTTCCTTTGTTTTGGGTTTTTCTTTGTTTTTTTTTTTTCCTTTTTTAGGGTCCTGAAGAAGAAGAAAAAAGATGACGTGCACCCTCTTATCCACCACTCTGTGCACAAGAATGTTATCAGAGGAAGTTTTTTGTTCCCTTGTCCCTTTATTTTTCTTTGAGCATAGACTAGAGATACATTGGGAACAATGTATCATCTTAAGTTGGGGGTGGGGTATCCGTTGAGTAGTGTTTCTATATTAGTTTGGGGTCCTTGAGTGTTGTGTTCGAACAATGTTATGTGCTTGTCTTTCTTTGCTCTGTTGCTTGGATTGTTATGATGATAGTTATGACACACTCTTCTTGTGGTAAAATTTACATGAAATAATGTTAGGAGATAAATTTCTCCCTTAAGGGCTGATTCCAGGTCTTGAATAATGTGGCGTCATACCCTCTCACTAGTTAGAGAGGGCTCTAGTTATAGTGAGACTATGACTAATTGTTCATTATAGAGATCAGTGATACTTAAGAAGTTAGATATAACTAGAAAGTAAAATGGTCATTTTGACCCAACTGTATTTATGAGCAATTTATGAAGGGTCAACGTATTGTTGATTGGTTACATCCAATGGACATAGAAATATATCTACAGTTCGAATAGTGCAGCTCTCGATCTTTAGTGAAGCGACTGGCAAATAATGAATGGGGATCAATTTAATTAAAGAGTTTAATTAATTAATCTCGTATTATTGGAGCTTCAATCTGTAGGTCTATAAGGTCATTGTTAGCTCAATAAGAATTAATGAGAATCAAATTAATTTTGGATTAATTAAAATTATTCAAATTAATTAAAGAAAATTATTGTATGAGATATAATTTATATAATATATGTTGATACATTATAATATAAAGTTTAATGGGAGAAAAAAATCTTTGAATATGATTCAAATATTAATTATATGAATATGATTCATATATAAATTATAGATTAAAATTAAATGAATATGATTCATATTAATACAATGGGTTATATGAGAGAATATAAACTATAGCATATATTATATATGACATAATAAACTATAGGTTATATATTATATGAAATATAATATGTAGTAGCTTAATTATAATAAATTGGTTAATATAATTTCAATCTCAATTTTGAATTTTGAATTCAAAATTGTTAACTCCTTGGGAGTTATTAATTTAATTATGATGGGGGTTACTCCATAACTTCCACACTCCTATCTCTCATATGGGGTAATTGGAAAAAGGTTAGAGGATTCGCTTGAATGTAAAAATTTCATAGAGAATTTTCTCTCGTATTCATCTCCTTCTCTTTGCCAAACTCTCTCAAGAACTCTCCTTCCCTTTTCACCAAAATTAACCAAGGAAGCCCATGAATTTCTCCTTGATTTCCATCTTTAGAATTACAAGGTAACACTTATGGTGGTCTTTGGTTTTGGAGCCATTGTTGTTGTCCTTGAGTTATTGCGTTGCTGAGTTCGAGAGAAGCAGAGAAGATCTCACTGTTCGTGTTCATCGAAAAGGAAGTGAGAAGCATGATTCTTCAAGGATATGTATAACACCATCCCTTTTCCTCTCTATAAAGTTCGGTAGAAAAGCATGCTTAGGTTTATATATGTTTCTCTTGTTTCCATCTCCTCTGTTTTGTAAGTTCTATAAAATAAATTTCTAAGACACAAATGCATTCATATGCTTCCGCTTCGGGATTTCAATTCCTTCATCACTATCTTACATTTTCATATTCTCGAACTTTGAAGTCAATAGCTACAACCTTAACATTTTAACTTTTAAAGTTCTTTCATGAGCAATAGATATAATATCTCACACCTTTTTTGCATAAACACATTTATTGATCAGTGTGAATATATTGCGATCCACACCATTAAATATTGTATTTAAGGCACGAGAATTCCCTAAGGATGCCTCATTTTCTGCTTTTAACCACTGTAATTCAGGTTTCGAGATTTCCTTCCCATCATCAATGTTGATGGTTGAATGAGACCATCCAGTAACCACATTCACCCATGTTTTGCTATTAATATACTTCAGAAAGGCAGTCATTCAAGTTTTTCAGTATAAATAGTTTTTCCCATCTAAGATAGGAGGACGAGTGGTGGAGTCACCTTTCTTGATTTCGTTCATGATTGAAACACCTGAGATAAAGGTGACCCCCTCTTATACCAAATGAAAAAAATGTTAGGTTGACTCATCACTCGAATTATAGATGTTAAACGGAAAGCACAAACAACAACCGTAACAACAAGTACCAACAATAAGTAAGGAGATAAAGACACACAAAAGTTGGTAACCCAGTTCGGTGAAATCTACCTACATCTGGGAGGCAATGTACCCGGGAAAGATAATCCACTAATATTAATGAGTTAAGTAGTTTACCACGTAGTACTTGTCTGTAATACACAACTACTACAGTGATTCACGTAGAGCTCAACTCACTGATCACCTAGGCTCCCCCTAGATGTGAGACTCCCTCTCAAATGCAGTTAGGCTACCCCTAAGTTTGATAATATTGGTGTTGAACACTTCGGCTACCAACAGTGTGTGAGACTTCTCTCAACATTGTTATCTTTCCTTCAAATCAGCGAACTCCCTTCACTGAGAAACTTAGGATCCCGCTAAGATGGAGAATTCCTTCTCCGTAACAATGGTTTAGGCTTCCTTTAAGACAGTGAGAATCTCTTCTCGACAGTGATGGCTTTGGCTCCCCCTAAGACTGTGATTATCTTCAACGTGATGCACTCATCGGATGACAACCTTAGACAATGGAATATGGTGAGCAAAGAGCAAAAACACAATGTTGCACAGTTTGGCCATAAAATAGAAAAATCATCTTGTTCAAATAACAAAAAACAACAACCCTAAATGATCAACATAATTCTCCTTTAATAATCGAAATCAAGAAAGGAAACAAATGGCCATCTAAAAAAGATAAGTGATGTCTCAATAAAGGAAAATATCGAACGAAATAAATCAGTCGAAATTTTCCTGATAAGGAAAAATATGTTGCAGGAAAATCATCTGTTGTCTGAACCAGATGTTAAGACTTTATTGAGACAATTGCAGAAACCAATGCCTTAGAAAAAATATAAAGCCAACCAATCAAATCTCCAACATCTTAAAATCCCTAATTCATGCATTTCAATTTTTGGAAGATTGTACACTGAAGCTTTTTATCAAAAGAATGATAGGAAGCACCGCTAATGGACGATCTCATCACTCTTGGATTGTGGATTTTTCATATAAAGTTTTCTAAATATCAATGGTGTAGATTGATAATCGAAAGATGGAGAGTCTTTGAATTTGTTTTGTGATTATTGAAATCTCAAATTCAACTAAATCTTTCCGAATTTGAATTCAATAATACTAAAAATAAAACCTTTTGATTCGACATTGTTAACTGTAATTAAAATTAAATTAAATTAAATTAAAAAAAAAAAAAAAAAAACTCAAATGCATTGGGGTGTTCCAATTTCCAATGCAAAAAAATATTATATCAAAATAAATAATATATAAGAATATTATTGACTGTATTTTAAATCCAGACACATCATATTTAAAGAGATAAGGAACAATCCTCAAAAGAAGAAAAAAGAAAAAAAGAGAACAAAAAATAAGATAGATAACATACCTTATTAAAAATCTTGAGAGACGTTTAGAAGAATATACATAAAAAAAAACTCAAAATTATGGGGTAATCCAATGCAAACAAATGTAGATCAATATAAAACAAATTTCTAAAATTGTTGATCGTAAAATTTTTAAAGAAAAATAAATCTATACATCATATGCTTAAGGAGGATACTAAAAAATAAACTGCTAGATTCTAAATTTGGAAATTTATTGACACGTGTTACATCACATTAAAAGTATGTTGATAATTTTAAGTGATTTTAATTAGAATGCATTTAAGAATCTTTGATAAGGTGGTAGCATTCATTGCATGGCTGGGGGAAATTTTGACTGTTACGAATCGTAGTTATTTGTTTTTTTAATTTATTTTGTCATTTTTACAAAAAGAAAGTAGTTTTGTTATTATTCAAAATCTGCTATTGTCCCCACAAAATTGAATAGTGAGCTCATTCATGTAAGATGAAAAAATGTGTCTGGTGGAGTACATTCTTGTAAAGTTTTACAAAGTATGTTAGTTCTGAGTATAATTTAGTAAATAAAATATTGATTATTATTTCAAAGGTCTCCTTTATGAGACTCTAAATCTACATACATCTTTATCATTCATAATAGGCATGTTTGACCTTGTACAAATAAAATATTAGAGAGAAGTGTCCTAAAAAGATTTAGAGAGTATATACGTGTATATAGCTTCTAATGCCAAAAAGATAAAAATATTCAATAAAATAAGATATTTTCATAAAAGTTATAAAAATAAAAAATGTCAAAAATAAATAAAGTTGACATATCTATTATATTTAGATTATCGACATCTTATTGTTTATATTTTATGTTTTGTGAACTTTTTAAAATATAGTAAAAATATCGATCCAATATTAAATTCATGAAAATATCGAAATATCAATCTCATGTGACAAATTTCCATGAACATGGTTTACCTTTCCTTTATAATAATATCCATACGATAAATATAAAATTTGAAGTTTCACCTAATCTAATAATACACGTGTACGTATTAGTATGGGAGTAAATATGTATAGTTTGCAAAGCTCCGAGTTAAGAACGACAATGGCAGAAGGAGAAGCCAATTTGCTTACTGATACAGAGTAGGTTCTGATAGTCTGGGCGTTGGGATGAGAACAAGAGGCTTCTTCATCTTCAAAACAATCCCAAATTTCTCCTCGATTTCAATCTTCTCACCTTCTTTCAATTTCCAATCGAAAGAATGCAAAAGCGTAGCAATCAAATACATTACCGTTCTTTCTGCCATAGCTATCCCTGCACAGTTTCTTCTGCCGGACCCGAAGGGGAAATAACGGAAATCACTCCCACTGAAATCGAATTTACCGTCCAAGAACCTCTCTGGGTCGAACTCCAATGGATTCTCCCATTGATTGGGGTCTCGCTGAATGGCCCAGACATTGATGAACACTCGAGAGTCCTTTGGGATTGTGTAATTGGAGACGATGGTGGTCTGGCTCGGGCCTGTCTCTTATACACATCTAGATGTGTATAAGAGACAGAGTTAGTTCTTCAATGGCTTTCTCTGCAACTTTTGGGTTCTTCATTATCTCTGCCATTGCGAATTCAATGGTGTTTGAGGATGTATCTGTTCCACCTATCACCATATCCTGTCCACATACCCAATTTCATTGATTTTACTTCATAATATTAATTTAAAGGCCCACTATGTATTTAAGATAGCTGATTTCTTTGAATAAGATAAAGAAAAGAAAAGCACGAAATTCTTTTCTATTTCTCTAGTTTCTTTGTGAATTTGTTTTTAAAGGGACTCAAATATGTAGAAGAAAATTATTACCATGAGCAAGGCTTTAAGTTGAACCATGGTGAGAGGTGTTTTGGAATCGACTTCATCTTTGACATTAAGTAAGAACTGCAAGAAATCATTTTTCTTCGCACTCTCATCAACATTGGCCATTTTCAATCGCTCATCAATCATGTTTTCAAAAATGGTGTCCAATTTATGGACAAGTTTAAGCATTTGTTTCTCAATTCCTTGGAGATCAAAACGGGCCAAGCTTGGAAAGAAGTCCGAAACATTAGGCTTACCCAGTAGCCCTGTGATGTCCGAAATCGTTTTCCTAAACTCAGTTGCAAAGTCATCCCTAATTTCGTCCCTTTCCACTGACCCACCCCACAACATGCTCGTAACCTCGTTGAAAACCGTCAAAAACGCCTGTTCTCCCACGTTCACCGCCGACCCAGCTCGCCGGTACAAATGAGCCACCGCGTTTCTAACCTCGCTACGGCGGAGCTCATAGAAAGAGTCCAAACTGTTGTTACTAAGCATCTTGATTGTACAAACTTTTCTCAACATTCGCCATTCGGGTCCGTATGGGGACCAACTTATGTCATAACCGCCGTACGTGGCGGCTCGGCCAGCCTGAGGAACGTCGCGATTGGCAAAGGTGATATCGTGGTCCTTCAACACCTCGCGTGCCACGGAGGGTGAGTTGACGATTATACCAATCTTTCCACCCAATTGAAGCTTTACAATTGGACCGTATTTTCGGCCCAATTCCGTGAAGTGAGTGTGAAGTTCAGGGTCTAGGAACGGCAAATATCCGAGCAGAGGAACGCCGGGGGGACCCGGTGGCAGCCGCAAGTGCCGCCGCCAAAGTTTGACATAAAAAAGAAGTAGAAAACCGGCGAAAAGGGTGACAAGAAAGTGGGTTTGGTAATTGGGATCAAAGAAATTGAGAGAATGAATTAGAGTTTGAAGAAAATTGGAAGTGGGTTCCATGGAGGAATGGAGAAAGAATGAGAATTGAGACTGAAACAGGGGCTTTACTCTCTGCTTATTAAGAAAGAAAGGTAGATTTTTTTTTTTTTTTTTTTTTTTTTTTGAGATAGTATATATTTGTCGATGAAGAAATATGTGGTGTGTGTATGTCATTTTTTTTTTTATCCACATTTCCTTACTAAATTAGAAATGTGTGGTACGTTGAAATTTAAGATAGAGTGGGGATTTGAATTATGTACCCTTGACATTCGAATACTTCTTTTTTTTTTTTTTTCTTTGTCTATCAACAAAAATTTAACCATCTTAGAACCATTATCAAACATATCACAAATTGAATTCTCTAATCGAGTTAATTATTAATTAATTAATTTTGGTCATGTTTGCTAATTCTAAAATTTTGATTCATATTTTTCTGATCAATTTGATTATTAAATCTTATTTTTTTAAAAAAAGAATGGAGAGAATTAATAAATATAATTTTAATTTAATTTAAATAGTATAAATATCTAACGTAAAATTTTAAAATAATGAAAGAGATAAAATGACTAAGACTATATCACTATATGTACGATTTATTTAATTAATTTATAATAAATATGAAATGTGTTGGATATAGTTGAAAATGTTTGAAATATAATTTTATAGAGGAAAATATAAATGGTATAACAAATATAATTTTTTGTAAATATTAGACATGAAGTTTAAATTTAATTAAAGAAATAAAATGGATAAATATATTTTCATTGATAATTTTAAATAATTTTGAGAAAAGTAAATTATCTATATCAATATACACTTAGATTTTTTTTTGTTTTTGGAAAAAATGTTGAAACAAAGGTTTATCTTCTAAAATATTATGGGATTTTATTGATTGGACAACTATTTTTCTTTGTTTGATTTTTTTAAATAAAAAATTCATTCGAAACAAAGAGAATAGTAGTCAAAACAAAGAATTTGAGGACAAAATAATAATCGTTGAAATATCTAATGATAAAAAAAAATGTAAAATAAAAATAAAAAGAAATGACATGAGAAAGTAGATGTAAAAAAAAAAAAAAAGTAAGAAATGATGTGAAATATGAATGGTTGAGTAATATAATAGTAAAATAGAAATGTAAAATTAAATGGAAAAAAAAAAAAAAAAAAAAAAAAAAAAAAAGGGGGGAAAATCGGTGTGAAATGTACCTAGAAAAGTATGCATGGGTGTGAGTGTGAGAGCAAAAGAGTATTTATGGTGAAAGAGAAAAGTTACAAATTCTCCCTTAATCACTATTAAGATACTATTAAGATATGCCGCACATGAATAAAATTTATTATAATTCAAATTTTTATGATGAAATTTGGATATTGAACAAATATATATTTCATTAGTTTGAATAGTAAGTTTTTAACATAAATTTAGTAATAAAAAAATAGTTACCAAAACTGTATGTATTAGTTTTAGGTTAATTTAAAATAAAATAAATTAGAAATTGTTTTGAAAAAAAATATTTTCATTAAGTTAAATTACTAATATATTTGACCTTAAATTTCAAAATATTGAAAGAGGTTGAAAAAAATTTATGAATAAAATTAAAATACATATGATGTAATTGAAATAAAAGTTACAAATTTAAAAACGATAAAATATTATTTATATTATTTGTTTCGTTTGGTTTGTTTTTTTTTTATTTTTATGAATTGATTAATCTTTGATAGGAAAAAGAATGATATGGAAGGTTGAATTAGAAAAATTTAAAATAAAAAATAGCTTAAATAGATATTAATTTTTTAAATTATTTAATTTTGTATTAGCTAGATATGTATTTTTGGTATTACAAACTTAAATAATTTAGAAAATTAATATCTTAAATAAAATGAATTTACATGTTTAAAAAACTATTTATTGTTATTTTATTTTATACAAATATGGTATTATTTCTATTTATAAGTAATTATTAACTAATTATATATTCTTAAAATACAAAAAAAAAAAAAAAAAAAAGTTTGAATTATATTAACGTATATTTTCAAACTCATTCATAAATAGTTTTATCTTCCAAAAATGAACAAATAAAATTGGTTTAGATATACCTATTTATACTCAATACTAAAAACTAAAAAAATAATAATAATAATTTAGATTCAATATCTTATTGTCAAGATTTGAATGTTGATAAAATGAAAAAAAAAATAATATTCATGTTTAACTAAATCTCTCCAAATTTGAATTGAATCATACTAAAAATAAAATACGATTTTATGTTGCACTTCAATCCTCAAAATATATTTGATGATTAAAGAAAGTCACACAAAATAATATAACAAAAAAACATACAAAATGTGTATATCAAAATAAAACAATAAACCAATTTGTAAAATTGTTGGTTGAATTTCAAATCTAGACACATCATAATAGGTTATATTAAGGTTGGCAAAAATCTTTGACCTCGCGGGTACCCGCCTCAATCGGACGAGAAATCTCCAATTTGATCGAAGATGGAGTCAAACTGAGGACCAAGATGCGTAGGAAGATATCCTGCCCCCTCCTTGACCCTAACCCCACCCGGATAATTTTTTAATTTTTTAATACATTATATATATATATAAGAGTAGCTTAAGCTACTGTTTTTGTTTTTTCTATTATTTTACTTTCTTTTTGCTTTTTTTTAATTTCATTTCATGATATAATTTACTTTTAACTTTTTATTAAATTTTAAAATAAAGAAAGGTTAGAATATTTTTTATTATTAATTTAAATAAATAAAACAATAATAATACCAAGTTGTTAACTAAAAGTGTACCATTTCAATATAAATTCAAAATTTATTGATTTTAAATACAAAAAATAAAAGACAAAAATTTTTTCCCACGAGGACTGAATCTCCTAATGGAGATTCCCAACCCTAACCGCAACTCCTCAAAACGGAGAATGGGGTGGAGACGGGGATTATAAATCTCCACGAGGACGAAGATGGGGAGTATATCCCCGACCATACTACCAATCCTACTTGAGATGAGAAACAATACTAAAAAAGAAAAAATGAAAAGAAAGAGAGAGGGAAAAGAAATGGATTATTATCTTATTTGATAATACTTTTTTCCCCATCAAATATTGAGAAAAAAATTCATTATTAAAAACAAATGTATATCAAAATAAAATGATTTTTTAAAATAAATAGAATTATTTAAATATAAAATCTTGTTTTCAAAATTTAAACAATAAACAAATTCAACTAAACCTCTCCGACTTTGAATTCAATAATGCTCAAAATAAAATCCTTTGATATTAGGTGTTCGATTGAAATCTCAAATTCAATCTTCGAATTTGAATTCAATAATACTAAAAATAAAACCTTTTAATTCTACATTGTTCGCCATAATTTTTTTAAAAAATAAAAAATAAAACTCAAAGGCATTGGGTTGTTCTAATTTTTGACGCAAACAAATATTATACCAAAATAAAATAATACATAAGAATATTATTGATTGTATTTCAAATCTCTCTAAAAGAAGAAAAAAGAAAAGAAAGAGAACAAAAAAAATAGATAACATACCTTACTAGAAATTGTGAGAGACATCTAGAAGAATACATATAAATAAAATTTAAAAAAAAAAGACTCAAAATTATGTGGCAATCCGACGCAAGCAAATGTAGATCAATATAAAATAAATTTCTAAAATTGTTGATTGTAAAATTTCCAAAGAAAAACAAATTTACACATCATAATATGCTTAAAGAGGGCCTTCTTCTTTAGTGATACATTTCTCTTTGTAAAAGATGTTTTATCGAAAAATTCCTTTAGAAGTATTTAACGTATAGATGAGAGATAAAAAAATCAATACAAAAAAACATAGATGACGACTACCTTCTTTAATGATCCGCTTCTCTATTTGAAAGGTGTTCTACCATAGAATTCCTTTAAAGTAATGAAAAAAACGTAAGGATGAGATATGAAAATTCGATAAAAAAAAATATATATATATATAGATGATATATCTTCTTCAATAATAAAAGGTGTTCTACAATTTTGAAAGGATCGAAAAATGTAGATAATAGCTCTATAAAATGTGGGTAGTTATTCAGAAGAAGTGTTTGACTGAAAATATGTTTTTGATTCATCTGACTTGTAAAATGCTTCTTAAATAGGTAAAAGGAAAATACATTAGAAAAAAAAGTAAAATAAAGAGTCAAAGATTCTTCCTATTTTATTCCTTTTAACATTGTATAGGTAGATAACTAGGAGAATAGATCTTTCAAATTGAAAGTCAAAATTAAATGGTGGGTTTGGCCATTGATGGAGAAAGTTGATTTCTCTACCCATCTTTAATAAAGTTGACTTCAAATATGTACTTACATACTAATAGGTAATGTAAAGGGAAAATATATAGGCACTCTTCATTTAATGGATTATAATTGATTTAGGGTAATACTTGGATGTATCTCGGATATCATTCATCTTTGTGCATCTCTTTTCACCATTCACATCTAAAAAATATTAAAATATTTTTTTTAAAAAAAAAAAAAAAAAAAAAGTAAAATTTGTCACATGACAAATTATAATTGGACAATTTAGTGAAATGCACAAAAATAGATAATGAGTTTAAGGTATATTGCTTTGTTGTAGTGTTCACGCACATTAAATGTTATCAACATTTTAGCTGTTGATTCTAAGTTTGAAATTAATTGGTGTTAATGTTGAATTACATTTTAATATTGATTTGAATGAATGTTAAATACTAAATAGTAGAAACTATCATTAAACATGGTACTTTATTTAAAAAATACTCTAAACTTTTAAAAATTGGATTTTTTATTAAAAAAATCATTATCATTAGTATAAGGATCAAAACCATTAGTACCTTGATTCAAAAATACCAATGAACTTTGAAAGTTACATTAATACCTTTAATATATAAAGAAATAATAATAAAACATGTTCTAGAATATGGATGAAAATAATATAATCTACCGTCCATCACCTCTCTATTGTTGAAAATTTACACTAGGTATAAACAATTGAGGAATAAACTAAATTATATTTCAAACTTCTACTTTACATGTTAGAATTAAAAAGGTTAATGATCACAAAATAAACAAACAAATAAAGAAGATAAGGAAAAAAGTGAATGACACTTAAGGATGCTTAGGAATTATATATCTAGGAATAAAATTACTGAGAATAAAAAATGACTATGTTTGGTTGTGCATTGGAAAACAATGACTGTGAATAGTATGTGTGTGAATTAAAGATAACTATGTTTGGTTGTGTAGAAAATGTTATCAACTTTTCCTGGGAATAAGTAATACATGTGTTTGGTGTTATATGGGAATATTTTTAGATCACCCAAGTAAATGTTATTTTTGTTTAAATTGTGTGATCACTTTCAAAATTTTGTGCAATTATAAAGCATATAACTAATAAAAAAAAACTTTCCTTAATTGGTTTTAAATAATTAATTTGTGCAGTTTTATTTTTATTATGCAATTATTAAAAAAAAACCTTAGGCAACTATACTATATTTTATTCCAAAAATGCTATATAACTAATATCAAAGTATAAATACTAAACGTAGACAAAATAAGCATTTATATTATGTCAATATTCGTAGTTACAAACAAGAGTGCAGTGCAACATTCATTCAAAATGAAGATACTTAGCAAGCACTAACATGCTAGCTCAAAATAAGGAGTACACATCATTTGATAAGGGCATCAAAATATACACATAATTGCCCATGTATAACATGTTATAAAGTCTCCTATTACATAGAAGATACTACGATATTCCTACAGTTTAAGAATGAACGTCTTCTTGCAAAACCTCCATTATGAATTCATATCTTTCATCATGTGGAAGATTAAAGAAATAATCAATCTGAGATTGGTCTTTAGTGATAATCTTACCCGCTCTCACCCTTTGTCGAATACTTAATCCATCTAACTTTCTAATTTCACTAACTAATGAGTTTCGACGTGCTTCTCTTGTAGACTCTCATTCAGCTACCTGTCGATAAAACATAGCAATTTCTTGAATGTTATCATTAGAGCTTGAAAGATGATTGCTCATAACATTCTCAAGACCATTCACTGCCGTCACCAATGGGTCCATACTTCTTGCTCTTTTCTTACTAGACCTATTTGATGTATGTGTACTAGATTGTATATTTGTTGCCGCTTCACTCATTGAGGTAGGTCCATCCACTTCTTCCCCTCCAACTATTGGTGGATCAGGCACATCAAAACCATCCATTTCTCTCCATAAATCATTGTTGTCCATTTCTCGCTCTACTGCTTCAAACATGTCAGCTGAACCTTCAGCACCAAGTCCATTGGCTATATCTTTTCCAAAAATAATGGCTAACTGTTCGTAGAACAGAAAAGACTTGTTTCTCAGTCCTTTTGCATTTGGATGACTTTGTGAAAACAAATATAAATCAACTTTTAATACATTTAAACAATAATATGATAACAATACACTAGCAATAAAAAAATCTACATTTACCTTTACCCATTCATCAAATATATCTTTTTCTACTTCTATACACTTTTCTTTATCATTCCATCCGAAGCCACTACAATTTGGGCCTAACATTTCAGCTATTGCGTTATACTTACTTCTTCAACAGTTTAACTCTAGACTCTATGTTGCGGTTGAGCCTTAACTTCACAATTATGAATTTTTTAGCATCCATTTCTCTATTTCATTGAGAAATCCTGGTTTGAAAGTACCGTTATCAGCCTTCCATGTGCCAATGTTCGATAACTCCAATAAGCATTCTACTAATTTCTCATCTTCTATCTTACTCCACATATGTTTCGACCTATTCGAACTAGCTGTAAATTGTTTGTTGACATCCATATCTATGATTTCACATCACATATTAGACTTTTAAAACTCAAAACTTCACATATAAAACATAGTATGAAAATCAAAACATACATCACATATTCATAATTATGAAATAAGTAGCAATATAGTAGTTCATATGTCTCATAAAAGCTTCTAACAAGGCGCATGTTTACATCATAATAATACATCCTAGTATTAATATCTAATGCCCCTCCACTCCTCAAACATCTCAATTGCTAAGTTATCTCTCCAATTTGTCCATTCATTTGAACTCTCAACATGTGTTATTCGATCACTATCCATGTCAAAAGTACTTGAATGAGTGTCTCCAACTTCATCTTCTTCTAATGGATCTACAGACATTTCTCTTCTTATAAGATTATGAATGAGACAACAAGTTGTAATAATGCAACATTGAACTTTTACTAGATAGTAAGATTTCCCTCGAAGAATAGCCCATCGACCTTTTAATAGCCCAAATGCTCGTTTATTACATTTCTTACAGATGAATGCTTCATATTAAAAAATTCAGGTGGAGTTCTTGGTTGGTATCCTTGCATCCAATCATTTAAATGATATCGTTGTCCTCTGTAAGGAGCCAAAAATCCTTCACCATTTGTATAGCCAGTATCACATATATAATAACAACCTAAATACATCAACTGAATACTTGAGAATGTATATACAAAGTGTTTCTAATCCAAACTACATACCAATCCTTATATCAAACATGTTACCTTTTGGAATCTTTAATCCATTCCTCCTAGATATAGCATCTCGTAAAACTCTTGAGTCAGAAGTTGAACCTTCCCATCCAAGTAAAACATAGATAAATTGCGTATCTTGGGAGCAAACTCCTAAGACATTAGTAGTAATTTCATTCTTCCTGGTTCGATACCTAGGTCTATCGAGAATACCCACATTGACTTTAATATAGGTTCCATCTAGTGTACCTAGACAATTCTATATACAAAGAAGACTCTAAATTAATTAAACCACCTACTAATATTTAAACATGAGCAAAACTATAAAACAAAAATTACCTTAAACCATTTCCATTTTTCATCCAAGCAGTTGGCAGGAACACGTTCAGGATGTTTAAGTAATAACCCATGTAGTCGTATCACAAAGTTCAGAACTATATTAAAATGTCTACTAATTGTTTCTCATGAACGTGCAAAATGTCGACATATAACTCTATTTTTAACGTCATGTGCAAGGATATGTAAAAATATTGCAACCATCTCCTCAACATCTTCATGTATCGTGCCTCTTAATTTACCAATTGTTTTAAGCATATGACATAATATAGTAAAACATTTCTTATCCATTCGTGTCGTCTCAAAACATGCTAAATCACTCTCATATATTAGACGAAAAAAGTTTAATTGTCTAATTCGATGCCTATAGAAAGAACATCCACTCATAATTCTGTCACGTGTTTGTCCTTTATACAATAGTATTACTACCAATCGAAAAGATGTTTTCATTGCTTGTTTTATTATCTCTAAATATGACAACGAGACAATAAGAATTTGTTGTTCAGTAGCTGATTGTATGTCATTCATATCTGCATGATAAACGAAATGTTTTATCCCATCATTAATTAATTATAATAAACATTCTTAGAAATAAATCACAATGTAGCAAATCAACTCATTCAATACATCAAATGAGAACAAAAAAACGTACAAAATGAATAGCAAATCAACATAAATGTTGGATTAAGTGTGTTCTATCTTACTAACGAAAAATAAATCACAATGAAATGTTGGATTAAGTGTGCAGAATGAATAGCAAATCATCAAATAAATCACAATGAATAACAATTCTCTCTATAAAAATTTATTAGGAAAGGTAGATGGATTAAGTGTTCTATTTAGCGTGTATACGGGTCAACCCAATCGTGTAGTCTCCTACCCCATCGTCTACACGTTTACCTCTATCTTGTAGACGCTTGTCCTATCGTTTACCTTTTTTCCAACGATCGTCTAAATATTTGACAACGATCGTCTAGCCTTTTTCTCAACGATCGTCTACCCTCGTTCGACAGTAGTGAATAAAGACAACAGTGTTCGACAGTAGTGAATAAAGATAGTAGTGTTCGACAGTAGTGAATTTCGACCATGGATCTAATTTCTAATTTACTGAGTACCAAATGCTAAAATCAATGACTGGAGATTAAAGAGAGGAAGAGAGACAGCAGTGTTCGACAGTAGTGAATTTCAACCATGGATCTAATTTCTAATTTACTAAGTACCAAATGCTAAAATCAATGTCTAGAGATTGAAGAGAGGAAGAGAGACAGCAGTGAATAAAGACATAAATTGAAGTGAGAAAAAAGATATAAATGGAGATAGAAAGATTGTAAGTACCAATAGGGGAGCAGAAAATCACGCCGGCGAGAAGAAAGGAAGAGAGATCGAAGCAGAACAATATATAGAAATGGCTGACACCAAAGCAGAGAGATGGCCGACACTCAAAGCAGAGAGGTCGATTTTCACGGTTGGAAGGGCACTCAAAGCAGAGAGGTCAATTTTCACGGCTGGAAGGAAGAAATTTTGTGATAGGAAGGGGAAGAAGAAAAGAAAACCCACACTTTTCAATGGGCATTCAATGGCTCTTGTGTGGGAAAAAAAAAAACCTAGGAATTATCTTTTCCAAGGAAAATGAACAAAACCCACCAACTAAACATGGGCTTTGTAAGCCCATTCCCATTCTCACTCTCTTTTTCCTCCATCCAAACGGTCCCTTAAAGTATACTGGCTTGTCCTAATCTTGATATTATATCTAGTTTTCTGCAACTCTATATTCCACTATCATGGATTTTTGAGTTAATCATCATCTCTACCGTTCCGAATTTTGTAGATATTATTTATACCAATTACTATTTATATATTTTTCAAACCATTGTTCTTCAAACAAAAACTATGAGAAGGTAAAATTTTCAAAATCTATTCTAGTTTAATGTATAAACTATAATACTACTTGATCAATTATACGAACATTGTATATTGGTGATATATACTTTATCAATATATAAATATGTATTACTTTTCCCTTCTCATTTCTAACAAACATCAAAACCAAAGAAAAAAAAAAACAAAGGAGAGATCATTTCACAATTTTGATTTTTTTTCTATACACAAACGCTAAAAGCCAAAAAATTGAAAGAAATTATAAAATGTTTATTTTTAGAAAAGAAATTATAAAAGGTATTTAATTTAGATACAAGTATACCCTTTTTTTAATTCTGATTAAAAATAAATGTACGGTTTTTTAAAATTTAGATTCAAATGAAATTTTTTTTTCACATATCAAATAGAATGAACAATTAGGAAAAAATACATTTTTTTAGTTAATAGGTTTTTGGGTTTAGTTTCTATTTAGTTTCTAGGTTCTAAAATGTTACACTTTTAGTCCTTAAGTTTTGAATTTATTTTCAATTTAGTCCCTTCATTTTAAAATTGTTACAATTTTACCATTGTAGTTTGATTTGATTTTTGAGTTTCAAGATTTATACTTTTAATCTCAAATTTACATTCACTTTGTTAATATCTATTCATTAACTTGAAATAATTAAAACAATTAAACTTAATTAAATTTCACTCTTTTTTCATCAATATTCAAATTAATTTGAAATTTTCATTTTATAATTATTTTAAGTTAATTAATATACGTGTGAAAAACTTAAAATGAGTATTTAGTCAAAAATCGAGATTAAAATTATAAATTTCGAAATTTAGGACTACATTGAAATAAAACTAAAATGTTAAAAGATAAAATTATCACATTTTAAAATATATGGATTAAATTGAAATCAATAAACCGTAAGAATTTGAAAATGAAATAGAAATTAGACCCATCAAAAATTGAGTACATTTTTTCTTAATATATATATATATATATAGTAATTGGTATAAACATTATCTATAGCCATAGTTATCTTATTATTTACTTTTTCAAAATGTTTTGAAATCCCAGGTAAACTTTGAATTTTAATTTCAGTTTTTGTTTTAAAAAAATGGCTAATTAGAATTCAAATGTGTAATTAAAGTGAGATGTTAAATCACTAAATTCAAAAAACTTAAATTGATAGGTCGTGATAAAAAAAAAAAAATTAGAAAAAATCAAACAATAGACAATGATGAATTTAATTTTTTATCCAACACTCTAACCTTATCATGAAAACTTTATAAGAAAAAGAACAAAACATAATTTTTGAAAACAGAGGGAAAAGAACGAAATGGTTGTCATTTTTTTTTTTTTTTTGAGAGAAAATAGTATCTTTATATTTAGAAAAAATGTATGTTTTTGGAGAAATATTTGATGGTCAATTTTATGCTGAAACAAACTTAATTTTATGTAAATTTGATTTGGTGAATTAATTTTTTTAAAAAAGTGATCAAAAGTAAAATTATTGTTATATTCATTTATATAGGTAATGTATAATATGATATTAAATTTATCTTTTTCTATAAATTTTTTAAGCTTTTAAGTCAATTCTTGATTTAAGATAATATCAGAGCAATAGTATATAAAATTCTATTCCATATAATATAAGAATAAATATGAAATGCATAAGTTAGTAGTTTCATAGGTTTAAAAAAAATGAAATAGATAGTAGATTTTGGTGTTATGTTAAAAGCTTAAAAGTAATTATATTTGACAAATTTAGGACATGTTAGGGGATTGAATCTTTTGAATTAAAAGTTGGAAGGGAAAATCGAGTTCATTACCTATATTTAAGAAAAAAATTATCCAACCTTAAGTAATTTTGCTTTATTTGTTTCTCATAACTGTTCGTAGTTTTAAAATTTTCTCTCATACATCGCAATAAAAAATTACGAATCACCACATTGTAAAACTTGAGTTAATTGATAAAAAAAATTGTACACATAATTTTTTATTTTTTAGTTTAATATATATATTTTATATCTGTTGAGTTATAATGATATTATTATTATCATCATCGCTGACTAAAAAAATATATATATATCAACAATGAATGGGAGCGCCAATTAATTAGGCACCTTAGATATGTTTTCTAATGTCCACAAATTTTTGCGATCCATCACCTTAGGTACATAAGAGACACATACATATACACTATATTATCACCTACCAGTGACATGGAGCTTGCTATTTTTTTCTTCATTTCCCAATATCATACTTTTTAAAAAAAATTTGTCGTTTTATCTAACTTGGCTTTGGGACATTGTTTTACCTAATACATATTTTTCCTCGTGTTCTTCAAAAAGAAAATTAGTTAAGTCCATTCTAGACCATATCTATATTCATATATTTTTCTTTCCATTGTTTTGATTACAAATTTGTATTAACTTCTTTTTCTTAAATAAAATACTTTGGGTTTGATCTTGTTTTAGTTAATAAACTTTTAAGTGGTCAAATTTAGACTTTGTTTAGGATTTTTGTAACTTCTAAAATAATGGCTAGCAACTATACTTTTGGGAAAATAGATGCAAAATAAAGTAAATTAATGTTTTGTAAATTTAAGCTTGAAACCTATGATATTTGGTAAATAATACTAAATTAACCTTTTTTAATAGAAATACTAAATTATCTTATTATAGTAATTATAGCTAAAATAGATCTTTTACTAAAACTTTTATTTGTTTTATAATATAGAATTTTAAGTAATTTTTTTAGAATGATATATTTTATTTACTCTAAATTAATTTTTAAATATCAAGAGAAATAGCTTTATTTATATATATTGAAAAAAAAAAAAAAAGCAACATGGTCTAATTGTTTTAGACTTAGAACATATAAATTTGATTAAGTGAGAAAGAAATAAACTTATAGAATAAATCTTAATTTTAGAGAATAAAATTAAGAATTAATGTAAAATCATATCTCATATTAGGATAAATTAAAAAAATGGGTAGGAAATTGATTTTAAAACAAGCATGAAATGGCTAATTTTAAAACATGAACGTATTTTTAGCAGTGCATATTTAATGTCAATTTGTTTTACCAAATACTCAAACTCGTCCTCAATCTTTGTATTTTCAATAATTCTAAAATGCAGTCTTTTAAAGTTAATTTTTGTCAAAATTAGTTAAGTAAACTTATAAAATTGATTGTCATGCAAGAAAAGATATGGCTAATAAATATTAATTTTTTAAAGAAAAATCAACAATAAATTAAACTAGTCCTACTTTAAAACGTAGGAATCAAATGAAAACTAAATTCGCATTACTTATGGACCAAAAATGTATTTTTTTTTTCCTTATAATGAACTACAAATAGACCAAAGACATAATATTCTTCTTCAACGGATTGTATTTGATTTTTTAAAATATTTGTACAGATTTTTTAAATGAGTTTTCTTTTGGATTGTTTTTAAATATAGGAAAATAAGTCAATTTATATACAAAGATATCATAATGTCATTGATAGACAGTGACATTTTACTGTATTTATAAATATTTATAGCAGTTTGTCATTTTAAATATTTACCATTTTCTTTTAAATAATCAATAGTTGATCTAACAAAAAGAAATGATTAGTTACACCTAATGAAAACATTTTGTGTGTGACTATTGATTCACAATTAAATAAATGAATAAGGCTTATGATATAGACTTGTGAAATCTTATAAGTGTAAGACAAAGAGATGAATAATTTTCTAAGCATTACCATGCATGAAATGTACAAAATAAGCCAAGTTGGGGAAAGCTTGTTACATTCATGTTTACTTTAGTGTGATTTAAGGTTCTTTGTTTTGATTTTCCATGGAAGACTAGAAGGCTAATGATAAAATAATAAACGAATACGACTTTTTATGAGGAAAATGAAAACTTGAAAGCTGAGGATAAATTTATTAGTGAATTTTAAGCAGTAGCAAAATAGCAATTCTCAATCCTCATCTAAAATAAATTAATAATAAAATAAAATAAAATTTCTAAAGCCTTGCTTAGGCCAAGGCCCAAACCGGTCCATATTGAGATTTGGACCGAATCAGCCCAAGCTCCGAAGGCTAACCCATGGTTCTTTTAACTTAAGAAATTGTAATGGGTTTTCTACCTAGAAGGCTTCATTGTAGGCCTATAGTACACAATTGTCTTTTACACTCTATTTATTACATAAATAGTCCAATCAATTACAAATTTTCACTAATATTGTGGTATATTTATCATTAAGACCCTCACTCACTATTTTCATTAAAAAAAAAAAAAAGTCTAGGGTTTTGTGTATCTCCCCCATTCATGCATAGCCTAAGGTTTTGTATATCCATACAACCATTAATTCCTTTTTAAAAAAGTTTTAGAAGAGAAAATTTTGTTTAAATCGCTCATTTTTCTCATTTTCCCCCAAAAATTCTCATGTTTATTCCCTCTTCTCTTTCTCTTCTTCTTCCCCACTCTCTTTTAATTTTCTTCTTCCTTCATTCATGGCTTCCTCAAATTACTTAATCATCTCCCCGCCTCTAAAACCGGTGGGTAAAGGAGATTGCAAAGTTAGTTGAAACCGACCAACAAACGGACGAAGTCGGATTTGAGGTTGTAAAGATCCAAGAACGAACATCCACAATAGATATGGGTTGATCGACACTGAATCTTGGTTGGACAACACTAAAACTAGTGAGTGGCACCAAATCTAAGGATGGAGGGCTCCACGGATGGACGAGGGTTCTGGAAAGAGCACGATGAAGCCAAATCTGAGGTTGCAAATGAATAATGACCCAAACAGATACGTGTCCACGATGGATCTTGATCTAGTTGTTGGATATACATGGATATATTTGAAATAATCCATATATATCTAGATTTATTTCAAATAATAAGATGGCACGTGTAGATTTAGGTACTACAGGCAAATTGGGACGAACTTAGACGAGATATTCGAGGTGATTGGAAACACACACCAAAACACAGATGGGCAAAATGGGGCGCAGATTGGGTTTAGAACACTGTAAATGCCGGATATGAGAGACAACATATGATGTTTTGATTAAGATATATATATTGAGATATGTGTACTTCAGTTTTTTGGAGCTTTGTAGGATTTTTTATATATAGTGTGATATATGTACTTCTCATTCTTCAATTTTTCAAAGCTTTTGTAGGATTTTCAATATATACTATGATATATGCAATTTTTCTCTTTCTTCGATTTTTTGGAGTTTTGTAGGATATTCGATATATATTATGATATATATACTTCTTCGATGATTTTTCGATATATACTGTGATATATAGTTCCAATTTTTTATTAACACTTTCTATTTTATGATATATACACTAATATATATTAAACATTAAGTTCATTGAATACTATGGTAAATAGCTTTGTCTATTTGAAAACCATGAGGTTTTAAAATGACTTTGAATCGATCACATTAATTGAGAATTAGCTATTTATGTTAAAGAGCTTCTGTTAAATTTACTTAAATGAAATTTAGTCAATCTTACTAGTATATTTCATATATTAGTTAGAATATTCATAAACATCTAAGACAAATGTTCGAACGTATAATTTAAAATAAACTATGGTGTATATGAGATAATAACATATAAATCAAACTCAAAATAAACAATGAACTATAATAGACAAATTCAAATAAGTCAAATCATCATATAAAAATTGCATTAGAATGACATATATATCAGATATCGAGAGAATATATTACCGACACAAACGATATCTAATCAAAAGTGCATACATATCAGAATACCTGGAATATACACCAAATAATTAATGAAATATATTACATGAAAACAAATAGTATTCAAAACAATGGAGTATATCATATAATATAAAAAATCAAACATTAAAATGCGTTTTCTCTCTCCAACTGAAAATAGAAAAAAAATTATATTAAATACATTTTCTCTCTCTAATTGAAAATGAAAAAAAATCATATTAAATACATTTTCTCTCTCCATCATTGAGAGAGCTTTGTAATTAGGGAAATATATATAAAAATTGGACATAAAAATAAAAAAAAATGATAAATTTGTCTAACAATAACACTAAAATTCTTTTTTTAAAAAAATTAAATTTAAAGACATTTTTTAAATATATGACTTAAAGATGTTGTTTTATGTAAAAATCTCAATTGTAATATATATAGAAATAGTTGGAAATATAACAATGAAGTTTAAAGTATTAACATATATAGTATAATGTTTTTCTTTTCTTCAACATTTTGTTAGATATATATTTTTTTTTTTAGAAAAAGAGATATCGTTCGGATTCTAAGGAATAGAGATCATAAGTCCAAAAGCTTAGTCCTTAGTTCTTGAAAGGTTAATAAAATTCTCAGGTTTTAATTCTATGTTTAATAGGTTCTTATTATATTTTATGTTTTTAAAAATTTATGAATCTATTAATACAATAATTTATAGAAGTCTGATCATTTTCTTTTAAGACGTTGGTGAATTTTTTTAAAAGAATTAATATAACACTAACCTATTGAACAAGTGTTTGAAAGTTAAAAAAAAGTCATATTAGACTTTTTTAAATATTAGATATGTATTTAATAAGTTATAGACTAAATTTGTAATTTAACAATATTAGACAATAAAACCGTAAAGTAAATAATAAAAATGTCAGCAATAACCTAACTCAACTAGTTTTTTACTTTTTAATTTATTGACAATACATGGAGTAAGAGAATCATTCCAAGATTGATAGTACAAGTATTATGTCAGCTGAGTCATGTTCATTTAGCACCTAACTCCACTAGTTAAGTCATTATTAATATATCTAAAGATGGTAATTAAGTTCAAATCTCTCCCCCTCTAATTGAATTAAAAAAGAATAATTAAATATAAAAATTAATTTACCACCTTAAACTTAAATTGAGCAATATCCTTCTAATTGTGACTAGCCCATTGTTATAATAATTCTAGTATATAAAGTGCAAATTGATTTTTTTTTTGAAAAAAAAACAAATATTTTTGTAAACCAAATTAAACTTAAAATATATGAGGTCCCCATGGGAGCATTTGCGTTACAAGGTATATAAATTCACACGCCAAAAGTTATTTTTATTTTTTTAAAAGGTCTAAAAAGTTCCATAGTTTTCTTGCTTTTCAGAAAAGTAATTAATTAGGCCCATTGCTTCATCACAGAACTTGGAGCCATTTCATTTATTTTAAATCAAAACCCAATTTTAATTATTAATCAACATTCCACTTGCTAACAATGATCCTTTTTTATTTTTATTTTTCCTTAGGTCACAATTTTAATTAGCACTTAAAGATGAGAGAATCTTAGTTGTGGTGTCCCCTATCCAACTCAAAAAACTTTTGGCATGTTTCTCCCTTAATAAAAATATGATCTTTTTCATTTGTAAAAAAAAAAAAAAAAAATGTTAATAATATGGTCCCAACTTAATTGTACACATATTTAATTCTAATGTTGGTGAATTAATTATGTTATCTTTAAAAACTTTTTGGTTTATTTTAAAGAAATGACATGTTTGTTTTTGTTCAATTGATGTAAGATAAAATCCAACATCTTTAAACAATATCATTGTCATACAAGAATAATTTGGAAATAAATAAGTTTATTATGGGTCCTTTTTAGGTAGGGTTTAATGAAAATTTTAGAATATATAAAAAGAGAGGAAGAAATTGGAATTATAAAATTTGTGAAATGTCCAATAAAGTTATTGGTGATGGAAAAAAAAAACAGATAAGAAAAGTAAATTCCTTGTGCCCCTCTTTGCTATCTGGTTTCTGAAGTGAAGTGCACACAGTTTTGTACTGAGACAGTGATGATGTATAATTAATAATCTGAGTATTTAATATTTAAAAAAAATGTCAAGTACAAATTAATTTGATATAAAACATTGGAAAATAAGATATGGAAGTAAGTTTGAAAAGTTTCATTTTTATTTTAAAATTAAAAAAAATATATTCCAAAATATACACTTAAGTTTGAAATTGTTTCAAAGAGATATATCTTTTTATTAAAAAATTGACAAGACAACTTATATTATAGAAGTTAAAAGATTTATTTGCTCTAGAGATTAAAAGCGCTTCTGATCATTTATTTTATCTCAAAATATATTATAAGAATATTTACATAACCAATTATTACAATTCAGTTAATTATCGTCTCAATTGACATAAATAATGTTGTAAATGATCCTATCATATATGTTTTGTAACTTTCATGTGTTAGTTGTCACATCATGGAATAAATTTTCAAATGGTATATCTAAAAAAATCAAAATTAAAAGAGAAAATTGAAAATTTGTGAAGCATAATTAGAACCTACACTAAATTTTACCTGAATATTTTGTATAATTTAGGAAATAATAGACCCAAAAAGTTAAGTTTCACCTGTGGACCATCTCTCATGAACACAACTTATGTAGGGTTAATGTCTTTTTAAGTAATCATTCTAAAAGTCAAATCGGTTTAGTTCACTTGGCAAACCCACTTTAATTAGTAACTATACATAATTGTCTTGTACTATGAAGAAAAATAAAATTAAAGAAACATACTACAAATATAGTACTTGTATTATCAATCTTAAAATTAAAAATTCGATTTATTCACTTACATCAAATAATGTCCACGCTTGAAAAAGGAAAAAAAAAATCCAACTTTCTTTCAAAGTCACCACTATTGTAGCACAATAATGATTCTATCAATAAAAATAATCTATTGCCCTCTTATTCACACCCTAATGAACAATATTATATTGAAAAGAACAATAGTTTTTTTTTAATGTAAAGAGTGCATGTAAGAAAGATAAACAAAAAGGCAACGTGACAACATATTTGATCCAAATAATCGATAGTAAGTTAGAATTTAGTCTTAGAAATTGTCACCTATAATTTTAAAAGTTAAAATTTAATTAGTAATTATTGTTAAAACCATACATAATCTCTTTAGTTTATAAAATTTCTAAATAGTTCCAATAGTTTGATATATATAAAAAAACTATTTAAGATAAAATTTATCAATTTATTCGTCTAAATTCTAAATTATAAATCATAGAAACTAATAAATTTTAATTTTTTTCAAACGATTGAGACAAAATTTATAATTTAATCGGAAAAAAAAAAGTAAGAAACGTTGGTGGCTTTTATAGTTAAATAGAAAAAAAAATGATAACAATAAATAATCTCTCTCCAAGGAGTGTGAAAATAGATTTAGATAAGAACACAAGAAAACAAATGAAAAACCTTATCCTTCTGTGTCTCTCTCCTTTTATTATTATTGCCAGAATAAATACAAAGGTTTTACAAGGAAGTTTAATTTGAAAGCCTACTAAGTGACAAATATACATAAATAAAACATATGCATGGTAGCTCTCTCTAGACATTTTACAGAAACTTACGATGTTTGTTGAGAGAGAAACCAAAAGAAAACAATATCACATGTTAATGACTCATGTTTTGATGTCACTCTGTACTTTTGTTTTGGAATATTTGGTTCATATATTTTCAAAAACCTCCCCCAAGTGTCAACTTAGCTTGAACCTCCAAAACCCCTCATTCTACACTTAATAAATTACCCAAGAATAAAGACATTACCTTTTTTTACCCCCCAAAGTTCATGTACATGGTACTTTGTAACATGTCCATATTAAATACAACATTTTTTATATATAAAAAAAGGAAATTTAATCTTGACTATGTTTTTTTTTTCTTTTTTTGACCCTTCTGTTTTTCTAGTGCTTTCCTTCCATTTCTGTTGTGTTGATGGCATTTAACTCAAAGTCATTAAAACAGTCAAACCCGAAATCATGGATACCAAAATCTTCACAGTCAAGAAGCCAAGAGCAATTTTCTTCCCACAAAAAATTGGCTTCATTTGAAATAGGTGGGTTATTGTTCCAAAGTGCTTCTTCTTCAATCCAGAAAGTGTTGTTTGTTATGAAGGAGGATTCATTGTTGTTATTGCTGCAGAAGTTGTTATCTAGAAGAAGGCCAGACGACTCGTCAGTGGTGATGGAGCTGCTGTTCTCTGTCATCGGCGGGGAGCTTGAGTTGTCTAAAATGGTGTCGTTTTCCGCTATGCAATGGTGGTTTCCGGTGGAATTTTCGGTCTTGGTGTTTGGGGATTGGTTTTTCTCATTCTCTGGCTGCTTTTGGATAGGTTGATGGGTAACTGGATCGATTCCCATCTTGATAAGCTTCTTCTTTATGTGCGTGTTCCAGTGATTTTTTATCTCATTGTCTGTCCTTCCTGGTAATCTAGCTGCAATCTTCGACCATCTGAAATATCGGTTATTTAAAGGACCTTATTACCATAAATTCAAATAAATAATGAAAAGTCTATAATAGACGAGAAATTATTCAAGGGGACTACTAAAATGTAGTTGATATATAGGAGAGATACTGTATAAGTGTCTCAAATCCTTAATTATTAACAAATATGCACCCAACTTTTAGCAACCTAGTCCAACCCTAATCGAAAATAGAAATATTACAGGCGAGGTGTAGGGTAATCTCATCGAGATAAGAAATTTTCATTTTTTAAGAAACTTTTAAGAAAACATATAAAAGAAATAAGTTTGTCACGTCTGATAGAGTTACAAGGCTAAGTTTTCAAAAATGGATGTAAATTAGCTAGCAATCAAATATTAGTCTATATAAATTCATTTCAATGTTATATTCAAATAATCATGTTGGGTAGTCAAATCGAATAATTTTAGATAATAAAAGTGTAAGTAGGAATATATTTTTTTTAAAAAAATACCCATAATGTTCGTAGTCTTGTAGGTAAGATATGAAGAAAGAAAGGAAACTCCACTTGTCTTAAACTAAGAAAAGCATATTAGAAAGAAAATAAAAATAAAAACAAAAGGTGCTTGCTCTTTCAAAAAGGTATATATCAATTAAGAAAATTTTCATTTCTTTTCACCACCTTTTAATGTAGGAATTAAAATTAAAAGTTATATATATATATATATATATATATATATATATATTGCTGCCGTCTTTAAAAACTTTCTGGCTCCACCTTCTTGAAAGAGAAAATATTTGTTACCTAACATAATTAAAGTTTCTTTAAATAAAAAATTAAAAAGAAAAAAAAATTGTTTCAAAAGTTGTATTTCTTCAAGCTATTCCAAATCCACCTTAAATCACGCCAGGGTTTGGAACAGAAAGTGGATAGTAAGCGACAGAAAAATTAAAATGAAACTAAAAACTATACAGTGAATATATCATTAAGATACAAATTTAGAATATTAACCTGACGTTATGCTTCTCTCAATTTTAATCAATGCTTAAGACTGAAGTTTGTCTTCTTTCCTACACATTACTTAAAAATGTGTAATTGATCAAATCTTTTAAACTTAAGATTCAAGAAAAGCCGGTGGTTGAGAAGGGTCTTTAATTTGAAACTAAAATCAAAAGGGTATGGAAAAAGAAATTAAAAAAAGAAAAAAATCAAGACTTTTTTTGAAAAGAATTAATTAAAACCCCAACCTGTTTCCAAGACGAGCATGAAGATCAATGACCAATTGCTCCTCAGTTTCAGTGAGAAGGCCCCTCTTAAGGTCAGGGCGGAGATAATTAGTCCAACGAAGGCGGCAGCTTTTGCCGCAGCGGCGAAGGCCAGCAAGCTTAGGGACAGCCCGCCAACAGCACTGACCATTAGTGAGTATAAAGTTGATGAGTTTCTTGTCTTCATCAGCAGTCCAAGGGCCTTTTTTAACGCCAAGTTTGTCGCAGCAAGGTTGTCTGCCCATTTTTGAAGACAAAATGATAAACTAAGTTTGGTTCAGGCTTTTTGACAAACAGTTGGCGGGCGAAGCCAAAACGCAAGGCGTTTAGGCTCTCTTTGCTTTGTAGTTTGAAGGAGGAGGACCCAAAAGACTTAAAAGGCTAAACCACTTTATATAAAAGCTTTCCGTGTCTGTGGTTTGTGGTTTGTGGTTTGTGTTTGTTCTAAGGCTTTACGTCGCAACAGCTTAATATATACTACAAAATGCACACGCATGAAATGGGAGATTAATCGGAAGGAAGGAAGAAGATTTTGGGGTCCACCATTTTTGGCATGAAAATGACTGAGGAACTGCAATGGCAGTGTTCTGATGCGGGTAGTTCCACAAAATGGAGATGCCGCAGTTCAATAAGCGTCTTACACATGTAACCACCCCATAAAATAACTGTCACCGTTTTTTTTCTTAATAAATTTAGGTTACTACTTTCAATTTCAATTTTAATTTATTTTCATCTCCATATTTTTAAAATATATGTATTCTTATTCCTATTTTTTTTTTTAAAAAAGTGATCGTAATATTCACTTTTGTTTTCACTTTTAAACGACTAAAATGGTTAACATTTAAAAGTATAGTGACAATTTTAAAGTACACAAATCAAAATGAATAAAAAAAAATAAAAGTATAAAGATAAAAATGAGTATAGAGACCAAAATAAATTAAACTTAAAAGAACAAGAACCAAAGTAATATTTAAAGTTTGGTATGATTTTAGTTTCATTATGTTTAAAACTTTAGATAGTTTACGCTTAGTTTTAATTTAGTGTTTATTATTTAGTTAAATTTATTAAATTGTCATTGAAAGGTTAAAAATATGGTTTGAACTTTTACTCGCTCAAAACACCATTTATTAGTTATTTTGTTATCTACTCGAAAATTCCATTTAATAGTTATTTTGTTCTATCTTCTTAATTCAATTAAATTTAATATTTTTTTTGTTTAATGTATGTATTTGATGTTAATTGAGTTATGTAAAATATATTTAGAAATTGAATAAGAAGAAAGACAAATCTGAGTTAAAAAATAATTTATAAGTGATGGAATTAGATTAAATATGGAAATTGTAATTCTTTGAATGAAAAAGAAAAAGAAAGAAGGGTTAATGAAGTTTTACTCCACCACATAGCCATATACATCACTCATTTCGTCATCTCTACGTTTACGTGTCCTTTGTGAAAGGAGCGGAGATTAATACGGTGTTGCCATTTGCCGTTGGAGGGGCCGGGACTTAGCATTTATATTAATTAATGATCAATACACACAACCATACACACTAGGATTTTGCTTACTAACACCTTCTTTTGAATTTTCACTTGCATCATCTCTTCTCATTAGTCTTTGCTGAAATCATTTTGTTAAATCTTTCTAATCACCATTTTCTTCCTAATTTCCGTTCATTATTTCATAATAGCAAATTATGGGACCAAAATCACAAATCACCATTGTGGAAAATTATTACAATCACACTTAATTCTCTCCTCGATCTCAATTATCTCAAACCTTTTGTACCACTTAACTTCTCTCACTCTCAAATTAAAAAATACTATACCAAACATTAAAATGTTTATGATTATAACTATGACAATTTGAAACTAAAGTCATATGCTACTTTTATAGGTTTTAGAACTCAATTTATTTGAACTTTTTCATAATACAATTCTTCTAATGTTTTGTCAAAATCTTACAATTTTTTGAAGAATCTACAGCTTTTGTTGCATCCATTGTCATTATCAACAACCATAACTCTCAACTCAATAGAATCTTAATCTACTCCATCATAAAGAGTATACTGCTTGGAATGTCATCTTCCAATATTTTTCTTTTTCGTCACATGTTAATAAACGTTGTTGAATTTATGGTGCAAAACTTCCTCTACTTGGCACATCATGATATTCTTCAATCATCGACATGTATGGATTAATTCCATCGCACACATCGTGCATAACTGCCAAGTCAATGCAATGTACAAACATGTATAATTGTTAACATCAAATCATTTATCATCGAAAAGCAAACATATCATAGAGATAAATCTAATATTGTCTACTCTAACCAAAAAGACAATATTAGTCTCTGCTTTAGATCCCTTTGAACCATTTTTTTTCATGTACTCAGACTGCCTGCATTCTCTAACCTTTCTCCTATAAAGTTTTTCTCAGCAGGACCTTTGCCAAAATCACTCTTGAGCTTCTAATGGACCACCATCATACAAAATTAACTCTTCAAGAACACCATTACTCCTTTAGAACCTTGTGTAACTCAATACATCTGCCATAAACTAAAATTGATCATTTCATCAAATTTTTTTCATGTCAATCTATATTACTAGACTCATAAAACTTGATACATTTGTTTCATTCCCAACAAGTATAAAAATAGTGAACAAGTCCACGCTATTCACATATTGTAAGACATTTTATGAAATCCTTTTTGACGTGGAAGTTAGAAAATAATGCAACTAAAAAGCATACGCATAAATTCAAGAATATGGGAACTTAAAGCTATTATATGATTTATTGGGAAATGCCTCCTACTTCAATCACAAGAATAAACAGAAATTAATCATGAAAATAAAAGACACAATAAAAATAGGGTAAAGAAACTTCAAAAGCAAAGAAAAATCCACTATATGAAAAATGGTTATAATGACTCATAATTTTCTCCTCAATTCTAATTTCAAAATTACTCTGATCTTAAAGTTTTTGTACTACTCACACCTTTTTCTCGATCATTCTCAAACTACAAAATACGAAAAGGAAGTTTAATTAGAGTTGGTACACACAAATGTAAAAAGTCTTTCTAAGTAGGATGATTTGAAATCAAAGTAGTAATAAGCTCCTCTTATAGTGTTTGAAGTCCATCAGTTCCTTAAACCTTTCCGATGTGGGATTACGACTCTTCTAATATTTTTTCTAGGATGGATGATGAAAAAAATAATAAAGTAGAATATACTTTTTGTTTTCATTTCACTGTGTTAAATTGGATAAATTCTTTGAGGAAGATGTGATAGTTTTGTACAATTAGATCTATGAGAGAGAGACAGTATAAATATCTTGAATTTAATTATATCAAGCGATTATGAGAGGCATGCAAATTTTCAATCCCATGTCAAATAATTAATATGAGGTAGATCCACCACTCTCATAGTCTCATATATTCAACATTTTTTTTTTTTTTTTTTGTAAATTGAAGAACTTGGAAAGAAAAAAATGGTTAAAATGTTATTTAGGTTTTCAGAACGTTCAAAATTATTCTTATATAAATGTCTAAATCTATGTACTTTTAAATAAAATTAAAAAATAGTTCATACCATTAGTTACTATCAAATTTTCTATATAAAAAAAATTGTTTTTATTGGCCTCTATTCTGTAGATTTCTTTTCTTGCATGAACATTATTATTATAATTATTTTACTATTTTCAATAATAAAAATAAATAAATAACTTCAAAAGTAATATAGGCTAATTTGAAAATTTGAGGGAAATGAAATGGAGTGAAATTAGATGAAAATTATATTTTTATTTAAAATAAAAAATATATTTTTTTTTGTATTTTTTTTTTTTTTGGAGTATCACAGCAACTCATGAGATTTTTTTTGAGTATCCACAAAAGGAAATCTTTGAACTAAAAAATTTAAAAGTCTTCTTTATATTTTTCTAAGAAAAAAATGAGGCTGACTTGGTAACGATTATATTTATGCAAATAATTTTTTTTTTTTTTAGAAATTCTTATAATAAAAAATCTCAAAAATATTTATACTTTATAGTAAAAGTTTCAAAAGTGCAACTATTGAAATTTTTTTTGTTATAAAGTGTAAATATTTTATATATTTTTATATTTAAAAAGGTCTTTTTTTTAAATAATAATAATAAATATAATAAATTTTTATTCAACGGTGTTTTTCAAAATATGATGGACAGAACTTTATTTATGATGGAGGATAACTAATGAATTAGTTCGAAAAATGAAATTGACTAAAATAGAATCATATATTTAAAAGGAAATTTTTAGACATATTATCGGAATAACCTGATTTAACAGTCATTTGATTTTTAGGCTGCGCTTGTTCAAAATTTCGTTGATTTAGATTGACTTGAGAAAAAAAAGTGTTTTCAAAAATTTAATTTTTATTTAAACATTTTTTTATAAAAATTATAAAATATATTTGAAAAGTTTATTGACTAGTTGTCAACACTCCAATTTCTTATAAAAATGACTTATTTTTTAAAATTAAACACTTTAAAATGTAATCCAAATACATTTATCTTTTATAAATGGTAAAAAAACAATTGATCATATTTTATACAAATTAGAACAAGTATATATATATATATATAATATATATATTATATATATTCATTTTGCAAAGACTTCAAAAAAACATTTTTTAAATTAAAGTGAACATAGCTCAATTAATATATGAAAGTGTTATTGACTATGAGGTTTGTATTTCAAATCTTCTTATCCATATTGTACTAAAAAAAACTTCTACAAAAGTGAAAAATCAAAATATCAATAATAATAATGGACCGAAAATTTTATAGCGTAATCGCTATTAAAGAGGGAGCTAAAGACTATTTTAATAAAAATTGAATTGTTGGTATGTTCTAACAAACATACTTCAATTCTTATTCAAATATTAAAAAAAAAAATACTTTACATAATTTTAGAAATATGACCAGGTTTGTAAAGACAGTCTTAAAAAGTAGATAACGAAACAATCAAATCAATAAATAAAGTATTGTTTTTATCGAGGTGCATACAAAAGTGTCCAAATATTCATGGAATTAAAAAAACTAATATTTATAAACTTAATTTCCAAAAAATCAAAAACAAAAAACTAAGTCTCTATTTCATAATGGTAATCATTTAGTTTTTGGAAATTCAGTCTATAAACATGAATTTCACCCTTATGATTCTTTGTTTGTAATTTACTTTCTACCATTATTTTCAAAATTCAAACCAAGTTTTGAAATTAACAATAAATAGTTTTTAAAACACATGTTTTTATTTTTAGAATTTTGTTAAGAATTCAACTCTTTTACCTAGAAAAGATTGAAACAATTGCAAGAAATTGAGAGAAAACAAGCACAATTTTCAAAAACCAAATAGTTATTAAGGCCCCATGTTAGACTCTCAAGATTGAGACACGCAACTAGGCTTAGTGGGCCTTGCATGAGGGTAAAAACGTTGATTTTGATTTTAAATCCTGTGACTTTGTTTGGTAACCATTTCATTTTTTGTTTTTTGGTTTTTTAAATTAAATCTATTTCTTCTCATGGTTTGTATCTTAAGTAGAAGAGTTGAATTCTTATCCAAATTTTCAAAATAAAAATAAGTTTTTAAAAACTATTTTTTTTTAGTTTTCAAAATTTGACTTGGATTTTGAAAATTTGGACAAAAAGTCGTTATCAAAACAAAAATTTTGAGGTGAAAAAGTTGTTTTATAGTCTTCATTTTCAAAAACTAAAAACAAAAAACCAAATGGTTACCAAACATGGCCTAAATTAATTAATTTTTTTGTTTTTAGTTTTGACATTTATTATTATTATTTGTAACTTTTTTTATCATGATTTTCATATTTCCTAATCAAACATTTGTATTCTGAAATAATTTTAAAAACAAAAATTATTTTTTTTAGTTTTAAAATATCGCTTGACTTTTAAATATTGTTTTAAAAGTAAACAAAAAAAGTATCTAAAGTACATGTGGTGTTTATAAATTATAAAGTTAATTTTTTAAAATTAAAAACAAAAATGAAGGTCCTGTTTACTAATCATTTTGTTTTTTGTTTTTGTTTTTTAAAACTAAGTCTATGAACACTACTTTTACCTCCAAATTTCTTCATTTGTTATTTACTTTTCACCAATAATAATAAGCCAAATTTTGAGAACTAAAGAAAGTTGTTTTCAAAAAGTTGATTTTGCTTTTAGAATTTGGCTATGAATTCAACTACTGTTTTTAAGAAAAATGCAAATCATTGTAAAAATGTGGATGAAATAGGCCTAATTTTCAAAAACAAAAACAAAAAACTAAGGTCTTATTTGATAACCATTTTGTTTTTTGTTTTTTGTTTTTATCTTTTAAAAGTAAGTCTATGGATACTACTTCTACCTCTAAATTTCTTCACTTGTTATCTACTTTTAACCGGGAGTTTAAAAAATCAAGCCAAATTTTAAGAATTAAAAAAATAGCTTTTAAAAAGTTATTTTTGTTTTTTGAATTTGATTAAGAATTCAACTATTGTAGTTAAGAAAGATGCAAATCATTGTCAGAAATGTGAATGAAACAAGTTTAATTTTTTAAAAAAAAAAAAATCAAATGGTTACTAAACATGACCTAAATGGTTACAAAATAGTACCTAAATCTTTATCAAACGAGACACAAATAGTCATCGAACAAGCCTAAACTATTTCATTCTTGTAATAAATTTCTCACCGTTGAATTACATTACTAATAAGTTCATTTCAAGTTAGCTAAAAAAAATGTTGATTTCGTGCAAGATTTAACATGAAATATATAATATTAAACCCTTGATTTATGAGATAACCTTTGGACCCATTTATTATCAAAGCATATAAAGAATTTATGACCACATATTCAAATATTCTAGCATGTCCACTATCTCTAAGAAATTAGAAGTGTGTTGCATAGACTAGCATGCAAAAGGGGATTGAAAAAAAATGTACATTACTTCAAAAGGCAAGTCTTCTCAATCTATAAAGCTAATTCAAAAGGAAATAATTTCTCTAGCATGTAAAACAATCATATATCTTCAATCAATTCTCGCACAATTAAAATATGAAATAAATAAATAAAACATATCAATCTGACTCAAATTTCGATGATTTGAGATATTGACTAAGTGATTAGAGCATATATTAGTTTGCAAAATTGATATACAAGAAGATTGTATCATTGGTTCTTATCTCATTTCTTTCGATATGGGAGTGGAATGAGTAAAATTACATGAGTGATTCAATTATGTTTTCTTCTTCTTGTCCTTGTATTCCTATGTCTTCATCTTTCTCATTATTCTTACAGTGTAAGCAATAAATGAATCCACCCTATCTGATTTCGAATATGATACATCAACTTTTACGTTGAAATCTCACTCATAGTATGTTAATATTTGTTTAACACGTAGAGTGGTTTATTACGTTCTAATATGAACCAACTTAATATATTAAGAGATTAAAGTAGATTTTCTTGACCAAAATTTATACCTAATACCTCTATTAATACATAATACTAAATTAAACATACGTAGTAGCTACCATGTCTTTTACTTAAAAATACACACCACAACTAAGTGTGATACATATATGTTTCATACAAACTCTATAGGACCCAATTTGAGAAACTATACATGTGACGTGCATATTATACCTTATGTGAAGAGGTTAAAAAAAATAACATAAAGTCTATGGTGGCTATAAAAAGAGGTTTTTTAAGTTTAGGGGTTCTTCCCATTTTTCGCTGTTTTTTCAACTCTTGAACCGATTTTTCAAAGAATTTACATGTGTCATTTTTTCCTTCCTTTCTTTATTTTAACATTATTTTAATCCCACCATATCATAATAAGGCACAAAAACCATATGGGTGGTTGAATATACAGATCTCCACTTTTGTTGGGTTTTGACTTGTGTCTCTTGGCTTAGGTTGGTGGATATGAACATCGACCTTTTACCCTACAAGTCTTCATAATCTTGACGAGAGAAATTAAAGATAGAATCTTTGCTAAGAAACTATGATAAATAAGAAAACTACATATAAAAAAAAAAAAAAAAACTTAGAGAATACGAAAACATATGTACGATTACACTTTAAGCATTTAGTATGTCTTGTTTTAGTATTTTTATAAACAAGAGAATTCAAATGGTCATTTTCTTGAGATAATTTGAGACAAGATATTGATAATCATTCACATGACAAGTGTCCAAAGAGGAAAACAAAAACATGTATAAAATTACTTTGAAGACACTTTAAAACAAAGACCATTTGACTAGGTATATAGTTTATAAAAATTAATTATATCCACCATTTTGCTTTGCAGTTCAACAACATAAAAAACACTTGCTATGTTCCTACGGTGTCCCATCTGTCATAGCTATGCAAAACCAAACACGTAAGAGTTTTGATTATTTGGGTTTTTTTTTTTTTTTTGTTTGTTTTTTAAAAAAACATTTGATGTTTTCATATAATAATGTGTTTTTAAGGATATGGATAAGGTGAATGTTGCAATTGTAAGTTAGGGTTTTGTCGAGGGGGAAGGTAGCTTAGGAAAGCATTTATTACTTGTATGACTTGAGGATGTTGAATTTTTAAGATTTCAGATACTCGATGTTTGTGTTTATCATTTTATTTCATTATATTATAGTTTTAATTTTGAAGATCTTTTTAAATAAATAAGTCTCGTTGAAATATTATTTTAGTCCATATCTTTTTAAGTTTTCTCAAATGTCCAGTTTTAATTCATGTACTTTCGATAAAGGAAAAAATATATTTTGGTTCCTAGATTTTGGATCTAATTTTTATATAATTCATACATCTCAAAATGTTATACTTTTACCTTTTAGATTTGAGTTTAGTTTCTATTTTTCAAAATATTGCAATTTTACCCTTTAAATTTGAGTTTTGTTTCAATTTGGTCTCTAGATTCAAGACTTACACTTTTAATCTTGATTTTTACTAAACACTCACTTTTCCGTATTTAGCATTAATGTTTAATAATTGATTTAAAGATTTAAAAGAATTATAATTAATAAAATTTCACTATTTTTTTAACGCTATTAAAATTAATTTTAAAATTTTTACTTCATAATAATTTTAAATTAATTGATAGACATTAGCGCTAAATGCTAAAGTGAGTATTAAGTGAAAAAATCGAAGTTAAAAGTGTAAATCTTGAAACCTAAGAATCACATTGAAACAAAACTAAAATCTATGGAATAAAATTGTAGCATTTTGAAACCTATGGACTAAATTGAAATCAAACTCAAAATTTAAGAAATACAAATATGGGATTTTGTAACCTATCCGCTAAATTGAAATCAATCTCAAATCTCAAGGAATAAAAATGTGACATTTTGAAATTTTGAGAGTAAATTAAAACTAGGCCCAAAATCTAGGGACCAAAAATGTATTTTACCTTACAATAAACGTTATGACCCAACCTTTCGAGTATTCTAACAAGGACCGTTACGACATAATGCATATTTACATTAAAAATATTTTGACCGTTATAGCAAAAATTTATTAAAACGGGGATGACTATTTCAAATCATTTTATTAAATAAATAAAAACATTTAATCAGGACCCTGAAAAACATTTAGAGCCTGCTTGGGAACCCATTATCCTATGTGGGGAGATGATATAGCTTCTATATCACCGTTTAGCTCACTAATATACCATCTTCCCTTTTCACTTCCCTCAACATGTGCACAGTAACCTTCATTTAACAACTCTTTCAGCTTTTCCACTCCCAACTTCATATCATCACTCTCGTCACTCTCGTTATTCTCTCCTCCCTTCCTATGACCCACTTATGTTTTTATTTCTTTATTTTTTTCCTTGAGTTTATTTCATTATACGTCAGGTGTAATTTTTTTCCACTATATCCATTTTATTAAGAAACCATGATATTTCAATCTAGTTCCATGCACACATTTTTTTACTTTCAATTTACATACATCGTTTTTTCCTCTAGTATCCTATGATAGAGTATATTAATAAATTAGTACCTATAAATTATTTCATTCAAGTTTTCATTTTTATTTGTTTAGTATATTAATTATTTATCTGCCTAATGCCTATTAAAAAAATCACAAAATTTTGAATTAAATCTTTGTACACAATTTCTCAAAAATTTTTTTTTTTTTAAAAAAAAAAAAAAAAACTCTTCCTATACAACATCAATATTGAAAATCTACTATTCAAAAGCCCATCATAAAACCCCTATAGAAAACTCATCCGTGAATATATATGAGAAAAACCTCAACAAAATTCCTAAAATCAAACAGCAAAACTTTTTTTTTTTTTAAAAAAAAATGCCTCACTAAAATATCACCGACCATTCATAACCCTTTAATTCTTTATAGTTTTTATAAATTAAATTTATAAATACTACTTTCAGTCATTTATTTTATTTTTTATTTGTCTTCCTTTTAAAGATTCTTTTCAAAATTCAAGTCATGATTGAAAATTATATATATATATATAGTATTAAAAAGTGAAAAAATGTTTTAGAAAAAAGTTTGTATATCCATCACTGGCTTAGAATTAAATTTCGTAGTTTTAAATATTGGTATTTTGTTGACTATTTACGATTAATCTTAAATTTTGATTGAGTTTTTTTGTAAATAACAATAATAAAGAATTATTTAAAAGACAATAATTTAATACAAAAAATTGAATTAATACAATACTTGAATTATAAGATTAAAAAAAATAGTATTCATACAGGCAAATTATTTTATAGTATAAAAGACTGAGCCAAATAGCACTAACATATGAACTCTGCACACACAAACACAACATATGAACTCAAATATAACAACTCTGCACACCCAAACATAGACATATGAACTCAGACAACACAACTCTACACCACAAACACAGACATCAGAACTCGTCAGACATCAGAACTCTAGACATCCTATATCATCTCAACGCCTCAAACAGCTCCTTATAAAGAAAACATCCAAAACATTAAATTTTCTGTCTGACATTAAATTCTAGTTTCAAGACATTCAAATGACTAACAAAAAAAACATAAATTGAGCGGAAGCGGTTTCTCTTATTCCTATATGGCTCTGTCACGGGTCCGCCTATCATTCGTCGATTGGTTCCTGTCATTGCCTGAAAAACATAAAGGAGAAAGGATGAGTATAACAATACTTAGTAAGTGACCTGTTATTGAGCCCTCTAGATAACCTATTAACTAGTCTATCTAGGCATTGGTGTACATCCATTATATCAGTCGTGGTGATCCCGAAGGATTACATATCAGTCATAAACGTGATCTGCATCAGTCATAGTGTGTCTCTGAAGGTACACAAATCAGTCGTAACGTGAACTCGAAGGAATACGCACAAGTCATAGTGTGTATCTTGAAGGTACATGAATTAGTCATAACGTGAACCCGAAGGAACACACATTAATCATAGTGTGTAACCGGAAGGTACACACATTGGTCATAGTGTGTAACCCGAAGGTACACGATCAATCATAAATGTGCACATATATAGTCATATGTGTATATCTGCTCATATAAGAAAAGCTAACAAGAACCCTATAACTTAGCATGCATCAGTTTTCATATAACCCCTGTGTTATATTTATAGTTGTTTATCTTATAGGTAAAATTACTAGTATATCCTCAATCAACTGTACATATCATCATAGTGAGAACAGTTCATTCAGTCAATATCATTAAATCATGCAAATTTAATCAGTTAGAAAAATTAACGGTCCAAACAGTCTAGAATAATTAGTCCATTCGGTCTTATCAATCTCAAGAAAGCAGTCCGAGCAATCTAAAGTAAATAGTCCAAGTGGTAGGAACGACTGGTTCGAAGGTGAACCAGTGGAAAGTCATTTACCTCGGATTGAAATTCCAAAATTAATCTCCAACAAAAACTTGAATGAATGTTCCAAACACTTTGTTTGCTCCAAATGTATTCCAAACTTCACTCAAACATTCAAATCTACACATAAACCATAATTTGGGATTTAAAATACAATTCCCAACATTTAACTAATTCAAAAAATTTCATAGTCTTATTTCTCACCAAATAAAAATTCAGTGAGCGACGGTGACCGATGGATGCACAACAACAAACAGCTAAAAAGAAATATGAAAGTAATAAGGATTTTTCTCTCTAATTAACCTCCTTTGGAATGAAGTTGATGGTTGTATTTATAGAGGGAAAATAATCTTAATCTTAAATTATTTGGAATTTCATAACTTGAAGTAGTAGATAAATTAGATTTTCTTTTTGTATATGTACTTTATCTAATTAGGAAATCTAGGTTAAAACAAATAATTAAGGTAGTATATAAATTATATTTCCTTTTTGAATAAGAATTTTCTAATTGAGAAATCCATATTTTATTTAATTAGAAAATCCACAATCTAATTAATTTGGGAATCCATATTCTAATTAAATTAAAAATTTCACACTAATTAAATTAGAAATTTCATAATCTAATTAATTTAACTTAGATCCAAATTTCTCTTATCAACTCAATTTAAATTGATATCTTCTTTAGTTTGGATCAAAACTCCAAAATTAAAGCGGATAAATTTTAAAACCACAATTTCTCATTTTTCTTCTTAAATTTCAGATTCATTTTAATTTTTAAAATCCTAATTCTTTTCTTTTCTTTTCTTTTTTTTTTAATTTTCAAATCGTTATCCAAAATAATCCAAAAATTTCAAATCTCTTATCAAATTAATCTCAAACCAATTAACATCCCCAATTAACTTAATTTTGGCTCCAAATCAAAATTAAAGGGAATATACAATCAATTAATTGGGATAATTTACATCATTCTAAATATTTAATGAATTTAAATTCACACTTTCTCAAGTAAATAAACCAATTTTTTCTTAATGGAATTAAAATTTCAATTCTTTACAAATATCTTTTAAATTAATTATTTTGCCTCCCAAATTAAACTTTAGTCCTAATTTATCAAAATAATGCCAAAATATTTCAAGATAATCTAATGAAAATTACTTGAAAAATTTGGGATGTTACAATAAATCTTAAATTTAGTGGTCCCTCAATTTTTTTTTTTTTTTTTTTTATCTAAATTGGTTAAATAAGTATTATATTTTTCATGCCAAAAAAATACAATATACGAATATATTTTTAGAATTTATAGTGAAAATACTAATAAATAATAAAATATTTCTTTTAAGAAATCAAAATAAATTATTAATAAGAACTAAAATTAAGATTTATTGAAAGTACTATGATTGAATTTAGATATTAGAAAGCATAGAGATTAAAATTAAACTTATGAAAATTATTATTATTTGAAAAGCACCAAATAATTACCGTTTGCTATTTATAGCTTGAACATTGTTTTTTAAAAATACAATAACCGTAAAAAGTGGGTATTATATTTTTCAAGCTTCCTTTGCGAAAAATATTTTCCACGCTTAGATCTTATATTCATTTTATTAAATATAAGCCGACATGTCAATGTTATCATGAATATTTCTGTATTTTCATGTCTCGACATCCACATAAAAGATAAATCAATATTTTTATTATATTGTAAAAATATTCAAAAAAAACATAAAATATAAACAATAAATTAATATCTAAATATAATATAAATAATAATAAACATTCTAATTTATTTAAAAATCATGAAATATTTATTCATTAATTTAAATTTATTGTTTGAATATTTTGTTTTTAGATTTTTCTTCGATATCAACATTTTATTGATATTTTCATCCATACTTTCGTAAAATTAAGGCCTCAATATTTTTGTCGATGTTGATATTTTAAACTTTGCTTAATTTTATTCAATGCTTAATTTTATGTCGTTTTTGTTTCGATGGATATATACACAAATGTTTTAGTAAATAACTTTTGTATAAAAGAAACTATTTTAATTTATAAATGTTCCAATACAAACGTAAAATGATAATAGATGGCCTTATTCTTAACTATATAAGGTTTAATAACGATTTTGTTTTTAATTTTAAAAAAAAAGGAAGTATTTGAATTTTGATCAAATTTAAAAAAGAAAAAGAGATTTTAAAAAGGGAAATTAATGTAAATAGAAAAATCTCAAAAATATTTATTTTTTATAGCCATTAAAACTATTTGATAACCATTTGGTTTTTTGTTTTTGTTTTTAAAAAATTAAGCCTATTTCATTCACATCTTTTACAATGATGAGTACAATTTGTTAATTCTTAACCAAATTTCCAAAACCAAAACAATTTTTTGAATGCTATTTTTTTAATTCTCAAAATTTAGCGTGGTTTTTTAAACCAAAAGTAGATAACAAAGAAAAAATTTTTGAGGTGATAGTAGTGTTCATAGATTTAATTTTCAAAAATAAAATGGTTATCAAACTGGGCCTTACCTTTTAATTTTTAATTTTTAAAAATTAAGTTTTTAAATAATACTTTACCAATAAATTTATTTGTTTTGCTATCCACTTTCTACCCAATATTTTCACAAACAAGTTAAAATTTGGAAACCACTAAAAGTAGATTTTAAAAACTAGTTTTCATTTGCAGAAATTTTACTTAGAATTTAAATATTTCTAAGAAAAGCGGAAACCATAATTAGAAAATTATGAATAAAGAAGCATAAATTTCACAAGCCAAAAACTACAAACCAAAAACTAAAAATGAAATTCTAATCCTGATAAGCTTGTAAAGTTGTGCTATTGTACTAGTATTAAAGCATTTCATAATTTTATTAAATTATACTAATTTAGAAAATTTATTAAATTATACTAATATTTTCTTACAATGAGGACTAAATAACCATCAATGATAAAGTATAAGGATTAAATCTTTACTTAATAAAGATCATGAACTAAATTGTTATAAATTTGAAAGTATAGGAGATAAATCATTAACAATTAAAGTATAGGGACTAAATTCTTAAAGCTCAAAGTCAAAAATGTTCGTTAAACCCTTACTTTTTTACAACATAGTCAATATTTCTATAAGAATACATCTCTAAACTCGGGTTATTGTAAATTTAATTATATCAATATTTCATATATTTTTTTTTATTGATAAAGATAATACAAGAGTTTGAATTTATGACCCTTTTGCTACCATGCTAAATCACAAGCCTAATTGTGGGTTACTTAAATTTAAGTATACCAATAAATTTCCATACTTCAATAGTTTCAAGCATATATTCATAACAAGAGACATTGATGTTTGACTACTTAAATTATACCCACTTTCATTGAGCTCTAGCTTTTTTGAGTATGAAGCAACAACAAAAACTTTCCTATAGAGTCACAATGTCTAATGTTTTTTTCTCTTAATTTGTCCTAAAACTAAAACCAGAAGCCCTACTTTAAAAATAAATCAATCCTCAATTGGAACTGTGGATATATTTCTACCATGAGAGAGAAAGAGGAAATTTTAAAGGCACCTTGTATTGAATTGGATAACACACAAATTAAAATAATTGGAATCTTTTCTAATCCAAAAAGTGCAAAGGGATTAAATAGCTATAATATGAATATTAATTGTATAATCTAATTATTAAACTCTTTCTTTTTAATATAATATATATATTTTTTAATTTCTTTAAGAAAATGGGATGGATTATTTTACCCTAAAAAATTACAAACTTTCCCCACCCACCATCCCACTTAAGTTAATGATGAAGTATTCAATTTCAAAGTACATTGGCTTCAGCTTTAGCTCAATTAACACCATTAAACCACATCCAAAAGCGACCTTTCAGCTACCAAATTGATTTTTTTTTTTTTTTCATTAACAAATTATGAAGTATGAACTTAGGGAACCTATTATTATTGCACTCCTTTTTAAATTGAGTAAAATCCACTTTCATTGGTTTAGTTCTTTAATTCTAGACTTCTCACGAAAAGGTCATTTAATTACGCCATTAGTGGGTAATGCAATCGTCATTAATCTCACTTAAATTATTTTCTTTTTATTTTTTTAAGAAAAAAATCATTATGACCAAAATTTAGCAAAAAAGATCGATGATGATGGAAAGGCCGACAAGAATTATGAAATTAAGAAAACAGCTAAGAACATATAGAAGTGAGTTGGAAAATATGTGTGTTATTTGGGTTTTTGTAATGAAAAATTATGTTTTTTTTTTCTATTTTCTTTTTTGGGGTATGGAAATCAATCATCTGGCAAACGATCAATCAATTCAATTGAATATTTGATTTTTTTTTTTTTTTTTTTTTTTGTAGCAAGAAATTTGAAAAGACATTCCCAGGTGTGAGTTCTTGGGATTCTTAATTAATTCCATTGATTTTGAAGAAAAGTACATATCAACTTGGAGTTTAAATGTCTATGATGTTTGGTGGGAAAACAGCACCATAGTTTGATGAATAATCATGTTATAGGTCTTTTCTTTGGTGGACTTAGAAAAGAAACATTCAAATAATCTAATTCAATTATCAAATCAAGAAGGTGAAACCCTAGTTTTAAATTGTGTCCACACAAAGGGAGTGTTTTTTTTTCTCCCTTGATGTTTGGTTTTTTTGTTTGAAAACTTTTCAATAATATAAAAGTCCGTTTTGATTGACTTGAAAAAAAAATACTTTTTAAAAAATTCATTTTTATCTAAACACGTTTGATAAAAACGGTTTTAAGTGGTTATTAAATATTCTAATTTTTTTCAAAATGATTTATTTTTCAAATTAAATATTTAAAAATGCATTCGAAACACACCATAAGATTATTCGTAGATAAAAAATTCAATTCAATATGTTTAACAGAAACTCATCAGCCACACAAATATTCTATTACAGTTTTTGTAGTATAATAACTAGAGTGGTATATATAAATTTTATCTCCGACCTCAAGAGAACAGAATATATATGTGTAGATTATCGTTGAACTATATTGTAGGATTCTTCTGCCACCATCATTCACAAGATATAATTTAACTTAGTACTCTTGAATTTTACTCTTAAGATCTCTCTACTTTTCAACTTTTTTCTCATTTTATAACTTTACGTAAAGTTTTATTTAAAAAAAATGTAATTAATTAATGTTTAATATGAGCTTGTTGAAAATGTGATCAAACATCCTAAATACTATATTCAAAATTATCGTTTCTAGATTAGATTTAAACTAAATGTGTGGAATTCAGAGATTAAAATTGAAGTTGGAAAACAAAATAGAAGACTAATGAGATTAGATTTATAGTGGTTTTCCTTAATATTTCGCATTATTTTTTTAAAAAAATTAAGCTATATCTACTTCTTCTTCTTTCTTTCTTTCTTTTTTTTTTTTTTTTCCAAAAAAAAATTGAAAGTTAAGCAAGTTTTTCAATAGTATCCAAATAAAATATTCAAGGGTCAAATTTCTACCTCTCAACCTTCGATAAACTTTTTAAATTAATGGTTTATTTTTTAAATTTCGTTGGATAACCATTTAGTTTTCATAAGTTTCTTTGCTTTACTATTCATTTTTAACTACTATTTTCAAAAAACAAGCAAAACTTTGAATAAATTAAAAAAAAAAAGTAGTTTTAAAAAATTTGTATTTATTTTTAGAATTTAACTAATAATTCAAGTATTTTTTTCAAGAAATGTGATATTTACAATATGAAATTTAAGAAAAAGCATACATAAATTTCAAAAATAAAAAATAAAAACAAAACCGTTACCAAAAACTTTTGGTGTAGATTCCAAATCCAAAATTTAAAGTGGGCATACAAATATTATTGGCTAACAAGTATAATTAAAAAAAAATGAAATATTGAAAACCAAAACATCACCAAACAGATATAAAGCAAACATATTCAATGGTTAATTTTAACAGTCCTACACGTGTAGATTAAAATCAAATATATGTGCATTACTTGCTTCTGTGATGTATTATATATATATATATAATATATATATATATATATATATATATATATATATATATATATATGTTTCTTAAATGTGCAAAATAAAACTATATAATAGCATAAAAAGGGGTAGGATTTCATAAACTAAGTATGCCTTCAAAGTTCATTTAGTAAAATATAATCAAATTAAAAGAAAACTAAAGGATATTTAGTAACTCGTATATGTTTTAAAGATTGAATACTAATTTAGGTTTAATGGAATGGGGTTTATTACTATATTTGATAAATATATGTTGGATCTATCTCAAAAGCAATTGATAATACGAAGAGTAACTCATGTATTTTTTTAAAGATTGTAAGGTCTCGTCATGTTTTAAAGAATGTGAGTATTGACTGAGTGAGAAGGAGTTGAGTTGGCAGTGAGAGAGAAGGATAGATGACCAATAAATGCAATAGAAAGTTGATTGGAGGTGAGAAGAGAAGAGATTAGAAGGTCAAGTTGTGGAGTTCAGTTTTTTCTACGCAAAGAAGGGATTTGATTGGAGGGCAAGTCCTTGATGGGTGACTCGTCATTTTCTTTAGCCCACTCGCGTGGCCTCACCTCAACTCGATGCATAAATCACTGCCCCTCTGTCTTGTTAGGTCAGCCACTATGACTTCATCCTTTCTCTTTCCTTCTTCCTAAATTTGTTTCTATACTTTAGGCCTAGTTAAATCATGTTATTATTGTTAATTATATGGCTGACATCAAATTAGAGTGTCTAATCACTTAATTGTTCTCACTTGGGATGACTACTATATTAAAAGTAAATTGTGCAACGATTTCAATGCTAAATCCTTTCTTATTGATTGTTTTTCAAGGTTAACACAACATCCTTCTTAAACATATATTCGACTAAGAAGGATTAGAGTCAAATGGAAACTTTGTTTAGATTAAAAAAATGAAAATTAAAGAGAGTCATTATAAAAAATTGAGAGCCCTCTTGAAGAACTTAAGCAACCATTTATAAGACCCAAACGAAAATAATTTCTGATATGAATTTTTTTAAAAAAAATGTTTCATATCTAAATTAAATAAAAAAAAAAGTTTGAGATATGATTTAGATGTAAAATATTTTCATATTTAAATTAAATATGGAAACTTTTCAGATCTAAATTAAATAAAGGATTTTTGAGAATTAAACAATTGTAAATCATTCAATATTGGACAAAAGCAAAAAGCTAATTTTATAACGAACCATTTCCAACAGAGAATACGTCAAAAGACCATGTGCCTGGACCCGAGCCCACCAAGTTAAGGTGTGTCAAGTGATGAGTGTCCCACATCTTCATTGGGCCCAAGTCGACTAAACTCAATATAGTTTGGAGTCTAATCTAGTTCTAGTAAGATTAGTTTTAGACTAATTTGAACGAGATGGTAGTACCTTCAAAATATGTTGATAGATCGAATCTTAGTCTTCATTACGATTTTAAAAAGCTTTAATTAACTTAAATATTGGAATACGTGTAGCAAGCACCACAATAATAATCATTTCTTTATTTTGCAAGTAGCCCTCAATTCACTTCCTAGTTGAGACCATTTCATGCAGATTCTTCTATGCCACGTTAGTAATAATTATTATCGTTGTTGAGGAACATTACCATATTAACAAAGAGCTTATGCCTTTTATTTATTGAATGTCTTACAATTTAGAGGCAGGTGAGGAGAAGGAAAAAAAGGATCGTTTTTGGGTTGGTTAAAATTGGTGTATGGACTATTGCTAAGTTTTAACTTTGCCTATAAGAACTATTATTATTTTTCAAATTAGTCGGTCGTAGGGATCAAATTACTCATGTAACCATAATTTTCATTCATTAGACCTCTATTACATCATATTTTGGAATGAAGCTAGGACATATTTGCAACTTTTTTTTCATTCATATAAAAATAGATATATGAATTACATAGTTTTCATATAAATGATATATACAACTATATCTTAAGTAAAACATATATTGAGCTGGACTTTAGACTAATATACTATATGTTGGTTTTTGTATTTAAGAACTTATTCAATTTTACTTCATATATATATTTAATGTTCATTAATCTTTGTAATTTAAGTTAATCGTAAATTTAATTCCTACTTAGCTTCTAGTTTATTAATGACTTTTTTTCAAAAACGTTTTTATTATCTACTGGCCTTGTCATTCAGTGTATTTTTTTTTCAAATAATAATAATAATATTATTTTATCATTAGTATTATTATTATTATTTAACCAATGTTGATAAAAATTAACTTAGAAGGACTTTTGCAAAAAGAACTTAGCTTATCTGACATCTATGTATTTGGGAACCAAAAAGTTGATGGTAAAAAAAATCTTAGAGGCGCTTTCAAGAAAATTCTATAATTAAATTGGACATTTGAAAATATATTGACTAAAATTAAACAAATGCCACATTTACATTCCCTATATAAGTATATAACAACATTTTTAAAAAATTATAAATATAGTCCAATTTATCATTGATAAACTCTAGCTAGATCTAATCTTTTCCATATCTACAAATTCTTTTACATTATGTTATATTTGTGAATACATGGGTTTGATTATTAACAATTGCCTATCAATCAATGGCAATATGAAAAGTGTGGCTCAATTTATTACGTTTGTTGATGTTTACCAAAATTATATAATCGTAATAAAGTGTGTGCCCCACAACAGAATTCGTTTTCTCGATCCATAATCCGATTGAAAAGGAAAGAGGCCATCAATCTGATTGAAGAGGAAATGGACCATCAATCTGATTACCTATCGATATATTATGAGGGACTCACATCCATCCTTGTTACTAACTTTCCATGATTTACCATTTTTCTCTCTATATTCATACCCATACATGTATCCCATATCAGTTCTATATCGATAATCCGTATCGGTATCCGTAATTAGTATTAGTACCAATATCGGTATCGTTGTTGGTAATTTATATCAAGAATTTTTGTCAATAATCTATATCGATATCCATAATTAAAAAGTTACTTTTTTTTTCCTTGCTTTTATTCATTACTTTTGTTATGATCTATTTACGAGAACGATAATCAAGTTAATATTTCTCTTTTTATATATGATTTTTTTTTTCTTTTTGCTTTTTATTTACACATTTGCTTGAAGGATTTTCTTTTCTCATATATGTGATTTTTGTATTAGTTTGTTACAAAAAGGGTAATTTTTTAAAATAGTAAAACTGTTAAAAATATTTTTAAATATGTGACATTTTGTTACATCTGTAAATAAGTTCTTATTTTTTATATTTGAAAACAGTCTATATAATTTATAAATAAATTAAATAATAACATCTTATTAAATCAAATAATTGTTGGTTTTGTTCAAAAATTGATATCTTTTTAATGTATTTATATGAAGATTATATGTTTTTCTTCTTAAAAAATGGTGTATTTTTCTAAATTGAAATTTGAATTATTGTTTTATTTTTTAAAATGAAGCATTTTTTAATTTTGAGTTAGGTGTTAATTTTTTAAAAATATAAAGATTTGAATAAGTAAATAAAAAAACATATTGTTATGACATATTTTAATTAATTATGGGTGTTTGAACTTTATAACATATTGTATAGTTACCACGATTTAATTAATTAAAAATATAAAAAGAACATTTTGGTAATAATTTATATGTCATTAGGTTTTCAAAGAAATTGAACGACAGCAATCAATTTTTATTACAGTTGCATCAATTCATAATAAATACCATCAAAAGAATCTCATTCATTTTGAAATTGAGGTCTACGTAAATATAAACTTATTAAAGTTACGACAATTTTGATAGTGGTTGAGTAAATGTTGTCAAATTCTAAGATAAATATTATATAAACCACGATAGTATCTTAAATTAGACTTTATATATCTAACCAACTTAAACAACTTCCTTGACTTGCACCCAATCAAATTTTGACTTAGGTTTGACATGAGGTGTGATTGACAAGCCAAACCAATCAATAGGTCTATTCACACCAATGATTTGTGATAACAAATAAAATAAGAAGCATAAATTAAGATTATATTCTTTAATAAAATATAAATATCCCAATAGATCTCACTAATGAAAAATATATTGAATTATGAGTTTATTTAGGTTATTGAAATCTTATTCATTAGCATTTTTTTTGGCCGAAAAAAATTAAATTTCCTCTGCTTATCTGTCTTTAGTTAAATTTTCTTATGCATAATTCTAATAATTCCAATAAAATTTAGTTGAAAATCGAATCAGGAAAATATCTAATTTCTATCTCTCTTTATTATATTGTTTCTACTAGTGTTACAAGTGCATACTCTTGTTGGATTTACATATATTAAACCCTTAGTCACTATTGAATAAAAAAAAATATATCAAAATATGAAAAGCTTGTATTATTAACCTCAAGTGCACATAAATTTTATTACCCTACTCACAAATAGTAAAAAAAAATTGATAAAAAAAATTGAAATATTCGTTAACTTGATTTATAAGCCTATAATTTTAGGTTAAGCCATAAAATATTCCTTAATTTATCAAACATGGTTTAATGATTAGATCCTTTCATCTTACATCCCTAATAAATTCAAGGAAACATACCTTTTTGTCTCTAGATTTTAAGTCTAATTTTTATTTGATCCCTAGGTTTCAAGTTTATAAATTTAGTTTTTAAATTTTGAGTTTGGTTTCAGAATTATCTATGCTTGAGATTTGAGTTTACTTTCAATTTCGTCTCTAGGTTTTAAAAATTTACACTTTTAACCTCGATTTTCACTAACTACTCATTCTCTATCTTTAATTTGGTGTTAAGGTCCATCAATTAATTTAAAAGAATTATAATTGATTAAATTCCACTATTTTTTCATCACTATTAAAATTAATTTTAAAATTTACTTCATTATCAACACTAAAAATTGAAAGTGAGTATTTAGTTAAAAATCTTGATTAAAAGTGAATCTTGAAACATAAGGACCAAATTAAAACAATACTCAAATCATAGAGGTAAAATTGTAATATATTGAAACATAAAGAGACTAAATTGAAATCAAATTCAAAATTTAAGGACTAAATATGTAATATATTGAAAAAAAAGAGATCATATGGAAATTAGATCTAAAATCTAAGGACCAAAAATGTTTTTTTCCCCAAATTATTCTTCTATGACATAACCGTGGATTTATAAACCCTATCATTTTTGGACAAATCAATAAAAAAGGCTAGTATTAGTTTAAAATAATCATATATATTTACTAAACGAACATAGTTCTGTTGATGTAGAGCATATGTTAGTGACCAAGAAGTCGAGTTGAAATCTTCACCCTAACGTAGTAAAAAAACTATTATATCATCCATTTTTTTGTTAGACTACTGTTTTGGGAGTGCTAAAATATTAAAAGAATTGTGATTCGAAACTTATGAATTGTGTTTTCTACATTAATTTAATTTTTTTATGCATCCATCTCATGCGTTTAGCCCTTAAATTCCATTATATGTACTTCATTTCCTAGCTACGCCTTTCCTCAACAATCTTTACAAAGCATAATGTGAAGTTCTTATAGTATTAGTTTTCATAATTTATAAAATAGAAAATCAAGCTAACTTATCTTAATACAATGTTTCAAAGCACATAAATAAATCTTTAAGTTACGTCTAGTTTTTCACTGTTTTGATGAATTGTTTTTAATAAATTATCTATACTATTCTAAATCAATCCAAATTAAATATTTCATGATTAAATTTGATTGAATCGTTTATCTTAGATTAACGTTGTTATAGTTAGAGAATACGTCCTAAAACATTAGGTTTGATCAATAGAAATATTTAACTCATAGATTTGGTCAGATCCATCCATAAAGTTTTACATAAACTAGAGAGGAAGTGATATATGGTATGTGACATTTTAATTGCAATAAAATATGAAGTCTCAATATGAATAGTCTTGTTGTCCTCCATAACAATACATTAAGAGTTTATTCTAGCGTTAACTCCATCGTAGTAATAACTTTATTTTAGCCTTCTCAAATCTCTCTCTCTCTCTCTCTCTCTCAATCAGTAACTTATATTTGTTACTTTTTCTTTTATTAGTATATTTAAAAATATTGCTTGCTTGATAAAAAGGAACACAAGGGTGAGTTTCAATAAAAAGGGGCAATTTCGTGATGTGGATTCATTGAAGGGTTAGTTGTCAAAGAAATTCGATGAGAAAAGGGCTAGTTGCACAAATGGAATTCAAGCTCATAATAGAATATGTTGTACAAGGATAAAATAATTATATATATAGAACAAAAAATTGTAAAAGACCAAAAAACTCACGCCCAACCACCATTTTGCATGTTGCTTCCCGATTTTCTCAAATTGAAAACTATCACTAATAGCTTTTAATTTGAGAAGTGTGCTAGCAGTGGCTACCATGTATAGCTGCTATCAATAACTATCACTTATAGCTATTATCAGTGGTAACTTTTCGATTTGAGAAGTGTACTATCAGTTGCTATCACTGATAGCTGCTATTAGTGATAGGTTTTAATTTGAGAAGTGTGTTATTAATTGCTATTGTTGATAACTGCAACCAGTGATAACTTTCAATTTAAGAAATGTGCTATCAGTGACTATGACTAATAGTTGCTATCAATTGCTATTAGTGATGCTACTATGAGTGAATATCACTAATAATTGCTATCAATGATAGCAACTGATAGCTGCTATCAATAATATCTTTCAATTCGAGAAATGTACTATTAATTGCTATTATTGATAGCTGTTATCAGTGATGCTGCTATCAGCTATAATTTTCAATTTAAGAAATGTGCTATCAGTGACTATGACTAATAGTTTCTATCAATTGCTATTAGTGATGCTACTATGAGTGAATATCACTAAAAATTACTATCAATGATAGCAACTGATAGCTGCTATCAGTAATATCTTTCAATTCGAGAAATGTACTATTAGTTGCTATCATTGATAGCTGTTATCGGTGATGTTGTTATCAGTTATAACTTTCAATTTGAGAAATGAGCTATCAGTTGCTATCACTAATATATTACTATCAATGATAGTCAAATAGTGGCTATTGCTAGTATGTTTCTATCAATGATAATGTTTTGATGCTTTTTGTTATTTGAATTTGATATTATGTTATACTTGTTTGTAAATAATCGGGGTCTTTTGATTAATTTACAGATACATGTAGTGTGTTTATATGTCATTATTGATGCATATAGGTATAGAATGATATCCTTCTACATTGATAATCATAAAGGATATCATTGACAGCTACTGTCAGTAATATCTTTCTGTTGCTATCAATGTAAAGGATATCACTCATAGTATTTATGTATTATGTAGTATGGAGATGAAATGACTCATCGAGATTGTTTGATTGTGCATAAAAATTTTCGTTGATAAAATGATATCATAGTATCATTGATAACATGCTATCCATGATAACATATTATCAGTGATACTACTGATAGACTTCATACTCTTAAAGTCCTATACAAATAAAAGAAAACTATGGGTCTATTTGATAACGTTCTCCTTTCTCAATTTTTTGAGAGATAAACATGTTTAATAACTATTATCGTTTCTTACTTCAAACTTTTAATACATGTTTCTAAAAATGGTGCAAACTCGAGAACTAAAAAAAGTAGTTTTTTTCAAACCCATTTTCATTTGCTATTTATATTTAATGTTTCATTATAGTAATCAAATTTGATGATTGACTTGTTGGTGTTAAATCACTGTTAGGTATTTTCAAGTCTTGGATTTGAAGCTTAGTCTCGTAAATAAAATAAAATAAAAAGAAGAAAAGGAAAGGAAAAAAAAAAGAGAGAGAGAAGAAAAGAAAGAAAAAATTGGAGAAATAGAAAGAAAATAAAGAAAAGAAAAAAGAGAAGAAGAGGACATACAACAAGATAAAGGAGGACAAAATTAAAAATTAGAAAAAATTCAAAAGCTGATTGTTTATTTTTAGATTTTTTTTTTACCTTATCATTCTATCTATTACAAATATCCATGACAATTATTGATTGTGAGGCAGAGGCCTAAAAAATTTTAAAAACTAAAAAATTGGATGATTGTTTTATATTTCGGGAAGAGTATACATTTTTTAGTCCGTTCAATTTTTATTTAGTCCTTAAATTTCGAAATATTATATATTTAAATTAATTTTTTTAATCCTCAAATTTCAAAATGTTATACATTTCATCTTTAAATTTAAATTTATTCTCGGTTTAGTCTTCAAATTTTAAAATGTTACAATTTTACCTTTAAAATTTTAATTTTATTTCAATTTGATCCATAATTTTTAAGATTTACATTTTTAATTTGCTCACTTCAATCATTGGCATTAATATTTATTAATTAATATTTTATAATTATAAAGTGAAATTTCAAAATCAATTTTAATAATGATGAAAATAGTAAAACTAAATTAATCATAAATCTTATAAACCTTTCAAAATAAGAGATAAACACCAAATACGAAAAGTGAGTGTTCACTGAAAAATTAAGATTAAGAGTATAAATATTAAAATTTATAAGTCAAATTGAACGAAAAATTAAGGTTAAGAGTATAAATATTAAAATCTATAAGTCAAATTGAAACAAATCTCAAATTTTTATGATAAAATTATAATATTTCGAAAGTTAAAAGTCCAATCTGAAATCAAAATCTAAGTAGGTAGCATTTTGAAACCCATGCTCAAATGAAACTGAGAATATATATTTATTGTATATGTTCTCCTTGTTTTTTTTTTTTTTTTCGTTTTTATAAAAACTTCAGGGGCATGGTTGTAATTTAGAAAACAAAACAAGACACTTTAAAAAAACGAAGGGTGCTCTTCTTTCCACGTTTTGGACGGTTACGATTCCCGTAATGCTGCAGAGTACAGACTGAGACGAGGACCAAAAACCAGTGGCTGAGAATTCGATCTTTCATTTTTCGCAGCGCCCATCAATGGCCGCTCTTAGCTTCGGCTTTACCGCCACCACCATCCACCCTCCATCAAGTTCGATTCTCACCCGCTCTCGCCCCAGTCCCCAGACCATAACATGCATCGGATGGGTATCTTTCTAATGTTTCCCTTTTCTATTTACACTTCCATTTTCTTTTTCCTTATCAGAAATCGTTCGATTCAGGACCCAGAAGGCCTCTTCGGACGGCCTCAGACCGGCCACATCGCTCGAAATGAGTTCAAGAGGCGGCTGGAGAAGGATGCCGAAGCTCGTGAGGCCTTTGAGCGCCACGTCCGGGAAGAGAAAGAGCGCCGCAAAGCGCTTCGCGAGGTAAGTCTAGCAATTGGGTTTTTGAATTCGATGGTTTTTTTCAATTGGGTTGTTTTCATTTGAAAAATTCTAGTGTTGGCCTGGCTGTGAATTATTGAATGTGTTTTCATCTCTTTTTATGGATAGTCTCGCGTGATTCCAGACAATGTGACTGGCCTTATCGAGTATTTTCTTGATACTGAAGCTCAGGATATTGAATTTGAAATCGCCAGGCTAAGACCCAGGTTAGTGATCGAAAGAGGATTTTAATTTTGATATTTCTTTTTCCCTTTTTTTCCAGTTCTGTGATCTCGAATCTGCCCAGAACTTGATAATTGTCTGGTTATTTGAATTTAGTTCCACTTCCCACTTCTTATAATGATTTGCATTTTTCTTAAATATAATAGTTGAATTCTTAGCCAAATTCCAACGAAACAAAAACAAGTTTCTAAAAGTACTTTTTTTAGGCCCCACTTGGTAACTATCTTTTTTTTTTTTTTTTTTTTTTTTAAAATTAAGGTTTCGTTCGGTAACTATTTGGTTTTTTTTATTTTTGTTTTTGAAAATTAAACTTATAAACATTACTTTAACCTCCAAATTTCTTTCTTAGTTATCTATTTTTTTACCACTGGTGGATGTGGAAGTAGTGTCGATAGGCTTAATCTTTTTTAAAAAAAAAGACAAAAAACCAAGTGGTTACCAAGCGCGGTCGTAGTTGTAGTTAGGATTTAATTGCAATTTAAATTGTTTCTGTGAGGCTATATGATAATATAATGGTATTAAACTCCTGTGATGTTATCATAACCAATCAAGTTAAGTGTAAGTTGTGATTTAATGTACTATCTAAGCAGGTCTTATGTTTGAACTCCTAAAATATCGTTACTTTCCATAACATATCAGCTTAATCTTTTTAGTTGAGTAGTGATATAGCTTGTATCGATGTGTTTGAACTCCTGAAATGTTGTTACTACAACCTATCAACTTAAGCTTTTAGATTTAGTGGGTTTAACATCGTATCTGAAATAAAAGATGAATCACAATGATGTCACAAGTTATAAAAAATATCACAGACAAAGGTAAAAACAACAAGAAGAGATCTAAGAGAGAAAGAACATAGAGAATTGTTAACCCAGTTCGATGTAACTACACCAAAGTCTGGGAGGTTCTCCACCTAGTTGAAAAGAAATCCACTAGTATGTAATTTAGTTTTACAAAATATACTTCAACTAAAATTGTATAAAATCAGTTTAATTGAATTATTAGTGAGCAAGTTAGACTCCCCCTTACAGGGTAGTGCTTTAAATGAATCTGCAGATTTATGCTTCCCCTAAATCTGTTGCCGTGGCAATGACCTCACATTCTCTTCACCTGTCAGATGAATAACCACTCACCTGGTGTCTTGAACAACTCTACTAATAAACTGCTTGAACAGACCAAGCTCAGTAGGAATCAACAGACCACTTTCAGGAACCTGGAGATCCTCCGGATGAGGAAGGTCAGAGGCCTTGGGAGGACAAATGTTGTGCACAATGTTAGGAACATGAGTTCCCAGAAAAATCTTGTAGCTGAGATTAAGAAGCTTAGGAGCTAAGCCAGGAGCATCATCCGGGCCAAGGATAGTTGGGCACAGAGACAGAAGAATTCCATATAAAAGCCTCAGAAGACTGATTGGCGACTTGATTGCAAAAGAGTTGAACTGCCTAGGAAGCTGGTTATACACAAATATCCCAAAATTAAAAGTAGACATATACCAATTTGATACAAAAGACTAGCCAGAGAAGGAGAGAGGTTGGAACCATGCGTTGAAGGCTACCAATTTTTAATGCCTATGCAAAGCATAATAACATATTTCACAGTGAGAGTAGAAGTAGATAACTAACCAGACTTAGGCCACTTAGATTGAATGCCACCTGTAGGCTCAACAACGAGCTCCTCGGTGGAAGGATGAGAATCGCCCAAAGGAGGAGACTCTTCACGCCCAGGATAAGCATTAATAATGGCAGGAGAAATTGAGAAACAGGTACCACGAATGTGAACCTTCTGATAGTCTAGGTTACTAGGATCATCAAACTTAGAAGGAAGGTCCATAAAAGGGACCAAGGTTTACAACAGTCTTAAGAAGTCCAACATGTAAGAAGATCCATAATTTCCAAACACGATTTGGTCTGGTTAGTATCAGTGATACAACGTTGCACCACATATTTCCAACGCTGAACATTATCCTCATTATGGAAGGATATCTTGTCAATAGGAACAGTTGGGACATTAGGAGGAATTTTTCAATGACTAATCCGAGTGCGAGGCTTGTTCCTAACAATAGTAACATCATCTTCATTACTTGACTCAGAGAGATGAACAGACAAATTAGAGACAAAATTAGCGCTTTGTTGTACAGAGGGAGTGCTTTTGGACCGAGTACAGGTGGATGGGCCACACTCAGTAGAAGCGGGCGCAGAAGCTCGCTTCTTCATCTTCCCTAATTGAGCAAGGCGAATGTTGTCATCAGAAGAAACAAAGACTGTCTTCCCGAAGGAACTAAAATCAGAACCAGAGCTACCATCATCCGCCTTTATAGAAGAGGAGAAAGCCTCACCCTAATTACAACCAGAAGTAGAGGGACCCAAGGGAGGAAACCTCAGAGGACTATTTGCCAGAGGAACAACAGACTCTCCCAGGTTAAGTAAAATGTCAGTGGTATCATGAACAACATCTGACTCCTTTTCATCGGCAACAGAAAAATTTTCAGGAACACTCTCAGAATCAAATGGAGGATTAGTAATTGCCTCAACAACAGCCTCAGAAACCCTAGAGGGATTAGACAAAGACCCATCAGGCAGCAAAACATTAATCACAGACTCATCTAACAAAGGGTTTGCAACAATCTCAGCAGAAGAACCCAAAGTAGTATGAATGTCAAACCCTGCATCAGATCACCCCCCTAACCTAGATGGAATGGTGACTGCAGCAGTTACCAACCCTTTTGTTGGCACTTACTGCCTATCTTACCTGTTAAATTTTGCTCAAACCCTGAATACATACATATTAACTCAGAACTTAACACATTTATATTATAGGGTTTCGCAGCATTGTTTATACATGGATATTACAACTTAGTGAGCCCCATCAAGAATACTAGTCACTAGACAGACACATGTATACTAACTAATACAAGTATTCAAATACGCTTCTTTCAACCTGTTCCTTTGAGTGGCAGAGCAGCAGCAGAAAAGTCTTTTGGGAACTGACCGCTACCTGAAAGAAAAAACATTTGAAAACATGAGCTAGAAGCCCAGTGAGTGACGTAATAAAACATAAATCTCATGCTTAAACCGAAAGCTCGAAAACATAATACTGGAGCTAAAATATACCAAGCAAACGTGTACATAAAACCTTTAAAACCATTGTATCTGAAACCTGAATCTTAGCTGAGAATAAACATTCATCGCTCTAATTCCCAGTGCCAAGCCATGGCCAAATGAGACCTCTACTTCGATCTCCTCATACTGAACTATGGCTAGGAGAGATCCCTACGTTGATTTCTTTAAATATACCGATGGGCATCTCAAGCAACTTCCTCTAAACATTAACATTAATTACTACTCTTAAACACCATTAAACATCATTATTCCCTAGTTGAGAATGAGCATACATCGCTCTAGCTCCCAACGTCTGTTATCGGCCACGAGACCCATGCTTCAGCCTCTCTTTGCTGGTTTATGGCCTAGGAGACCCATACTTCGGCCTCTCCTTCAGAACTACCTACATGCACGTGGAGGTTTCTATGTACCATCAACACCTTAGGTACATTAATTCAGATACCTTTCTTACCTTCAGTATTCCTTTTCATTTTGTTTAGGAATACCAACGCATGTACTTTGGCAATCTTAGGTATTTAAACATAGTACATCAAGCTTCACTCAATCTTAGTTTTAACCCTAACACATGCTTCATACTTTGTAAAATAAGTTGGCTTAAATCGTGTTGGACTAGCTTGTAAAAACCATTAGCATTCGTTAGACATGGAAAACATACTTGGAAAACTCATATATTAGTAACATCATGCGTTGATTATGCTTCTAATCATAGAAATAAGTTGCTTGGAATCACATAAAATTTAGCATGAGAATAACCTTGCTCAATCCCTTGACGTCGTATTACTTACGTGCACGTGCTCATAACTGAGTACCATCATACCTTAGGTACTTAACTAGGATACTTTCTCATTGTCCTTCAGTATCCTTAGGATACCTTCTCATTGTCCTTCAGTATCCGTCGTATATCTAGTTATAAGCATTTAGCTGAAAACTAAGGCTTAGTGCTCAAATCATCATACTAGTTCATCCATCATACTAGTTCTTCATAAAAATAGAGTTACTAAAACATGCTGAAAGTATTTGGACAAGATAACATATTTAAATCATGTCAATTTCTATGGAAAACATGCTTTACTTAGCATGAGAAATAGCTTCAAACATATGTTGCTTGGCACTTCATTTAAACACTTAGCATGAGAAATAACTTCAAAGAAATCATAGCTTCTAAATCATTAAAACATTAAATCATCACATAGTCACTCACAGCTCGTCGGGGCTCTTAACAGGTTATACGCCTCTCCTAGCTCTTTTTGGCCTGAAAGGACATAATTCCCGGTTAAATTCTTTAGAACTCTTGGCAGAATACCTCAAATAGTTCATTTACTAATGGAACTTTCATCAACAAAGACAGCATTACTAGCGAGATGATCAACATAAGTGAATTCATCCTCATGAGCGAGATCAAGCATTTCTTTAGCAAACTTCAACCTAGCGGTACTTACCACTTCTAACAAACTTGGCTTCCTCACCAGCGAGATTCAGCCCTCATCTCTAGCGAGACTTCCTCTTTGAGCGAGATTCTCATCACAAAATTAGCGAGATTATCATCCTGAGTGAGATCCTCATCCTCCTCATCTCGCTCTCGCTCTCCACGGTGAGCTGTTTGCTTGTTCTTCCCAAGCATCTGTCTGCTTCTACATAGACTCTCTGTTTTAACTTCCAAAATTCATAACTCAAAATCTTGAACTCTTTTCAAGAAACTTCCTTCTACAAACTTGTTTAAAATTGAGTTAACATTCTTACCTCAAAATTTCAGCGAAAATTCTTTATGGTTTGGCCTGGAGCTTCCAATCTTCACCTCGGGCCCTGATTAATCCAAGATTCTGCCTCTTTTGCAAATTCCTCACTTTTTGTTCTTCTTCTTCTGCAATCTTTCTCCGGCAAGACAACCTCGAAAACTAGATTCTCCCAGCTTTCAAATGGCATCGATTTCATTAAATTTGCTCATGTAGATTGCTGAAACCAAGCTTTCGAAATTTCTCTTCCTTTTAATCTTCCTGCCGCCTCCCGAGTTCAAGGATTAACTGTCACGTCACCCCATATTTAGTGCCTCCAGCCAAACCAATAAGTGAGCTTCCCTACTTAATATATTTTTCTTTTCCTTTCTCCACAACTTCTATAAATAACATGAATTTTCACTTATTAGATACTTAATATATCATTTCTTTGGCTAAACATACTTGTCTAGGAAATTTAGAATTCGGGGTTTACATTCACCTCCCCCTTAAAAGAAATTTCGTACTCGAAATTTACTCGGACTTATTTATAATTAGAGTTTCACAACATCCTTTGGTCCTAAACTTTACAACCACCTTCTTTTCTTTCTTCTTTTCTCTTTTTTTTTTACTACGCTTTCGATGCGCTACTCTGATATTAACTTTGTTCATGGTAAATAATACTAGTACGTATGAGTAACTTGGTCATCATAGTTCACTGTATTTGTCACATCCTCTGGTGATTCTTCCATTCTCCACTTAGTCATAGTACTCATTTATTACTAGGGTGGTCCTTTTCCATTTCCCAGCAATACCACTAGAACATTCTTTTCCAGTTGTCTCACCTTTGAACTAATTGCTAGCTGTAAAATCAATATTTAGTTCAATTAGACTTCTCGACCTAACTGAGGGTACTCTTCTTAGAATGTCCTTTCTATCCATACTTGGAAGAAAACATTCTTTCAACTATAACATTTCCCAACTTTGGCTTACCATACTGTATACATAAGGTTTTCTTAACTGTATTAGTCCCTAGCTCAGTCATAATTCAAACTTCGAGCTGTTATCTGGAACATCAGTAGATCTGGACCTTTTTCTTTGTCTTTTGCTGACCATTTTGTTCCTTATTTTATACTCAACGTACCCCTGGTACATTTTGAGTTCACTGTTGCTCATCTTCCTCCAGTCAAGACTAACATGTCGTTTCCGATTTTCCTTCTGCTTCATTCTAACCATTCTCTTACCAGAGGTGTGAACACCACTTCAAGTATTAACTATATAATTGCACGACTTGAAGAAGAAGAGAAGGATGACAGTTGTAGAGATTGTGAATGGAGAAATAGGGAAAAATCAAAATCACAATTGTTTGAATATTTGAACTGCTAGTGAGAATATAAAACACCAAATTTAAAAAGGAAACCGCAATTAATGACAAATGGAAAGAATTAATTACCACTTGGTGACCAAGAAAATCCCCCATAATTACATCACTTACCAACCTAATAATTAATTTCTATAAACCAACCTTACAAACCCCAAGAGCAGCTCTTAAGGATTCACACTGAGCAACGTCCAACGGTTTGGTGAAGATGTCAGCAATTTGTTTATCAGTGCTCACATGTTCAAGAGAAAGCTTTGATTCAACCGGCTGACATCATATTGTCACTGATAACATGAGCATTATGCATCACATCATGGAGGACACAATGTCACTGACAACAAGAGCATTATGCATCACATCATATTGATCTTTATCTTTATCACAAGAATGCTCTGAATTCTACAAATCATAAATAATCACATTTATGGATTCCATCACACTCCAAGTGCATTTATTGAACAGACGATACGCACAATTATTGGTGGAATACCCAAGAAAAATGCCTTCATCAGACTTTGCATCCTATTTTCTTCTCAAATCCCTATTAGCAAGGATATAACACACACTTCCAAACACATGGAAATACTTGACATTTGGTTTGCGCCCTTTCCAAATTTCATAATTCGTGCTCATGGTTCCAAAATGAATAGAGACACAATTGTGGATATGACACGCTGAAGCCTATAAGTGCAAAGGCATGTTCTTTGCATGTAACATAGTTCTTACCATTTTCTGAAGAGTTCTATTCTTTCTTTCCATAACTTCATTTTGCTGAGGAGTTATAGGGGAGGAAAATTCATGTTGAATGTCTTCAATATTGTAGAAAATTTTAAACTGTGAATTTTGAAACTTCTTTCCATGATCTGACCGGATTCTTACAATTTGTAACTCTTGTTCCCATTGAAGCTTGCGGCAAAGTGTCTGACAAATTTGAAAAGTGTCAAATTTATCATGATAAACTACATCCAAGTGAAGCGGGGAAAATCATCAACACAAATAAAGACATAGCATTTACCTCCAAGGCTTTCCACCTGCATAGGTCCTATTATATCCATGTGAAGAAGCTCCAACACATGTTTGGTAGTACAAGACGAAACTTTCTTGTGAGCAGTTTTAACCCGTCTTTCAGCTTACAGTCACCATAAATGACTTCACAGTTCCTAGACAAGGAAGGTATCCTTAAAATAACTTCTCCAGCAATAGCCCTTCTAATAGAATGGAGATTTACATGCCCTAACTGCTTATGCCAAACATTAGCATCATTGCTTTGCACAATGCGACAAACATCTGTATTGACATTAGAAGACCAAAGATAACATTGATGCGCATACCTATCATAATAGTCTTGTCATCTGGAGACACCAAAAGACATTTATCTTTGGAGAAATTTACAGAGAGATCTTGATCACATAGTTGACTTATGCTTATTAAGTTCGCAGTTGATCCTTCAACAAGAAAAACATTTTCTAAAGGGGGAAGATCAGGGTAGGAAGCTTTCCTTTTCTTAAAACCTTACCCGTTGCTCCATCACCAAATGTAACATGACCAAAACCACAAGGTTGAATATTCTTAATAAAAGATCTTACACCTGCCATATGTCTCAGCAACCACTATCGAAATACCAATCTTCTTTAGATGAAACTTGAAGAGAAGTAAAAGCAACGTGACATTAGAAGGATCAAAACTCTGTTTGGCTCTCCATACCAATTTAGGCTTCTGAAGATATCTCCCTCGAGAAGAGATTTAGGAACGATTCCACCAAGGCAAGTAACTCTGACGCCTCAATAATTTGTAATAGAAATGTCGAATATGGCCTTCCTTTCCTCCTTCGAGGATCAGTTGAGCATATGGACAGATTTTGACATATTTTCAAGGTCACCCATAGTGGCTTGTAACTCTTTCTTAAGATCTGAAATGGTGCTTTGTAGACGGCAGAAAATGTCCAAACCCTCCACATTCCCTACATTTGAAGTTTCTTTCGCGAGTGCCTTGTCCGCTACTGCCACGACAAGAATCTCTCATGCTTCTTTGGCAACGCCTGGTCTTCTACTTTGGGATATAAATCCTCATGGCTTTACTTTTGGTTTCACCCTAAAAGGCCTCATACCAATGAAAATAGTTGTCCTCTCTTATAAACCCATGATCTTTCCCTTATTTAACCAATGTGGGATTTCGATTGCATTTCCAATGATCTTTTCCTTGAACAAAGGACCACATAGCCTGCCCTCAAATAGCCTTCCATCCGTCTAACTCTTATTTAGGCTTACTCCTTTTCACCGGAGCACCCCGCCTATCCAATAGAGTTCAACCACGGATCATACTGTGACTACTTTTGAGGCTCTACTACATCTTTGTATGGCACCCGAGTTTTCTACCGAGCATGATTAAGTCAAGGGCATGATTCTGATACCACTTGAAATAAAAGGTGAATCACAATGATGTCACAGACAAAGGTAAAAACAACATGAAGAGTGATAAGAGATAAAGAACACAAAGAATTGTTAACCCAGTTCGGTGTAACTACACCTACGTCTAGGAGGCTCTCCGTCTAGGTGAAAAGAATCCATTAGTATGTAATTTAGTTTTACAACATACACTTTAGTTAAAATTACATAAAATCAGCTTACACATAACTGAGTTACTAGTGAGCAAGTTAGGCTTCCCCTAACTACTTTAAATGAGTCTGCAGATTTGGGCTTCCCCTAAATCTGTTGCCGCTGCAATGACCTCACCTTCTCTTAACCTGCCAGATGAATGACCACTCACCTGATGTCTTGAACAACTCTACTAACAAACTGCTTGAACAGATCAAGCTTCACAAAGAACCACCGTTCTTCTTCACGAAGATAGCCCATCGTACAATATCAAAATCTTCATGCAAAACCTCCCCCCCCCAAAAAAAAATAAATAAATAATAACTCTGATCAAGACAAAAGATGGCTTGCCCTAGAAACACCAAAGCGGAGCAATAAATACAAACCATACAAGGAAAAGAGCCCTACACCGGCGGTAGGAATAAAAAAAAAAGATTTCCCCAATAAATCTATCACTGATAAGGAAAGAATAACTCCACCATTTCAGAGACAAGATATCCAATTAAATAAAAGAAAAGATTATCCACCAATGTCAGCAATAATAGTATCAAAGCAGGTCTTGTGTTTGAATCAATGTCAGTACCATAAACCGTCGATTTAAGTTTTTAGATTGAGTGACAATTTAACAAAGTTCAATATTGTTTTTCAGATAGATCTGTTTCTGCCATCTATGCAAAGCCCACTGCATCAGTTATGATGCAAAATCACTATAAATTTTGAATTTGAATAAAGCCTTCTGATATTTTTGTGGAATAGAAGTATTCCTTTCATTTTCCTTGGCGGTAACATGCATCAAATGGCAGGCTGAACGAGGAGTTCTTTTCACATGTAAAACTTGAGCTAGGCGAGCTTAGATTTGCTGTTAACAAAACTGAGGTCGATTCTTGTGACATGTTTTTCAATTTCTTTAGATGACAATTGATGCTACTACAACTACTAAACAAGCACTTCCCATGATTATTTTATAGGCCATGGAAGATAGAGTGATCGAGTTGGAAGCCTTACAGAAAGCGCTTGAAGAAGGAATAGGTTTATCCAGAACCTTATATTTTTTATCCTAGAATGCGTCCCCCTTATATATTTTATTTCATTTTCTGTTATGTTACAGAAGCCTATGATAAAATGCAAGGGGAACTGGTAAAGGCAAGGGAAGGCTTAACCAAAATTTTAACATCAAAGGATGTAAAAGCTACTGTATGTTTTTTGTTTCTCATTTCACTCTGCTGAGAATAGCAGATTCTGCAACCAAAATGTCAACGTCATTGTTTTCTTTTTGCAGTTGCTAGACATGGTAGAACGAAATGAGCTCAATAGATCGTTACTCGCCCTTCTCGATGAAAATATTGCAAATGCACAAATGGGTAACCAGGTAATGGCCATTGAAGAATCTCTAGTCCATTTTTTTAAAAATCTATTTTCTGAGTTACATGACAGCATCACCAAGATCTTGTAGGGAATATGATCAATTTCTACCAATATAGTTTGGGTTGCCTATAAAAGGATTGAAACAGAATTGGTAAAAATTGAAAGGAAAAAATGTAAATTAAGTTGAAAACTATTAAAGCTTTTTATCTTCATTTCTCTTCTAATAGTTTTCTTGAATGAATTCTTTTACCAAATGAATCTTCATTAACGATGACCAGAAACAAGCTGCTGCTTTCATGGAAAAGGTTCGAGGGGCAGTTCTCAAGTACATGACAGCTTAGTATTCTTGAGTTACAGACTTTGAAGTCTTTCAATCTCTTCTTCTCAGTCAAATTTAGGGTAACACGTTTATTAAAATCATATAGAAAATAGACTTGTAATTGTGGTTAAATTAACCCATGTTCATTCGATGATGATGTAAATTTTGTCTGAAATGTGAAATTTTTTTATGTTCTCAAGTAAGATTTGGTGTTGGTTGTGTTGGCGATCTTTTTTACTACCTGGATTTAGGGAACTTTTTATAAAATATATTTAAATATGTTAAAAGGGATTCTTTTGTATTTTTTATTCAAAATTTATGGAGTTGTATCAATTTTCATCAAATTGCACTCTAAACTTAAATATATGTTACAATATTAATCTTAAACTTAAAAAAGTTATTGGAATATTTTAATATGTTATCTGGGGGTCCTAATGACCAAGCACAGGAAAGAGTGCACTATATGAACTCTCTAATCCTAGAAGTGTCTTACTGCGATAGGACCCTAATAATATATCAACAACCTACCAGGATCACCTTCAAAACAATCGACCAAACAAGAGTACTCCAATACACCACAAATTAATCACTAAATTATCACCAAGCAATCAACTAATAATGGACAACAATAAATTATAAAATTTTGTAAGATTAAAAACAAATAATGCAAACGAATTATACATGGAAAGCCATATAGAGTAAGAACCATAGTACTTTTGAGGAGTTCATCCTTGTCAATTTCTCTTATTATGATAAAATTGATGGAAAAAGAATCCAAATTAATCATATAAAGATTCACTACCCATCAATACTCTCATACATAAGAGATCAATACTTGAGAGATAAAAAGAGAATGAAAAACACCCAATTTTACAAATAAAACCATTTAAAACAAGACCCTATGTGTTCGAAGCAGGCTAACCAAAATTCAACACGATCTAATGGTTAAAATTTCAACCGTCGACAACTTTGTGGAAGATGTCCCTGAAAAACAGAATTGCCTTTGTTCTCCCTCTATCTCTCCCGGTTTTTTGTATTTTTTTTACTCTCTTTTTCCTTAGATTATACCTATATCACATAACAAAAAATCTAGGGCTTTCAAGATGAGCCAACCCAAAAATTAGCCCTAATTGGGCTAACATATATCTAACATTTTGGGCTCACATAACACAAGTTTAAAAGAAAATAAATTCTTGCACGTGCAAGTGGAATCTATAATCTGATATTTTTTCTCTAATAATAAATTTCTCTCACTATGTACCCATGGACATAGCTAATGTACTATTAGTGAACTACATAAATTTATATGTCGATTCTCTACTATTACGTTTTTTGTTTTCTTTATTTGTCGATTTCATAATAAAAGTGTTGAACCTCCTGCAATCTGTCGTTAAAAAATTGTATATTTTCATGTGTGTTCAATGAATTATAAAGTACTTATATTGTACAAAATTGATTCCATTTCAAAGAAAACAGAACACTAGAGCTAAATTTATGTCAAAATTTGTAAATGTTGATAAAATTATCCAAATGTTTTAATTTATGTATTAATCAAACTTATATTTGTGCAAAATTTAATACTAGTAAAATTAGTGAATTAACCAAGATTTTTACCGATCATTTAAATTAGTGGGTGAATTATAAAAAATTGAATAGATGGTAGAAATTGCAATATTTAACTAAATTTAGGACAAAAAAAAAATAGGGATGGCAAAACTTTCTGAGGGGCATCGCACCCCGACCCCTACTGCGAACCTGTCTCGAATATTTGTTTATAGTCTTTTAGTAATATATACGTACATATACATACATATACATACACACACATATATATATGTTCCTTTTAAGTTGTAGGTTAGTTTAAAAGTAAAAACACTATATGTATGCATTCATGAATTAAAATATACACAATTTTAATATGAATTTCAAATTTTAATTAGACAATAATTTAAAATATCAATGAAAAACATGCATTTTTTTTTCTCATGGAAACTCGATTCCCAAACATGATAGGACCCAAACAATATATCAATAATCTACTAGGATCTTCTCCAAGACAACAAATAATGGATAATAATAAACCACAAAATTTTGGAAGACTAAAAGCAAAGAGTACACACAAATTATACGTGGAAAACCCATTCAATGTGAAGAGTAAAAACCACAAGACTTCTGAGGAGTACACCCTCATTAAATTCTCTTATTATGATAAAATTGAAGGAAAAGGAACCCAAATCAGTCATACAAATATTCACTACCCACCAACACTTTCATATAGAGATCAACACATGAGAGATAAAAAGAATGAAAAATAACACAGTTTTACAGATTCTATTCAATAGCAATTACGGACAAATTGAGCTCTAAACAACAATCCAACCGTTCAAAATGAGACCCTATGTGTCTCGAATAGACTGACAAAATATTAGCACAATCCAACGGCTCAAATTCCAAAAATCGACAACTTTGTAGAAAATATCGCTGAAAAACCAAATTTCACAGCTCTCTATCTTTCTCTTCGATTTTCTTACCTCTTTTTTTACTCTCTTCCTCTTTAGGTCATACTCATATCACATAAAAGAAAACATAGGGCTTTCAAGATGGGTCAACCCAATATTAGCCCTAATTGCCCAAATAAATTACCTTACATTTTAGGCTCATAGAACACAAGTTTAAAAAATAAAGCTTTGCTTGTGCAACAAGTGGGTTGGACACCTACAACAATCTCTCCCTCCAGCCCAATACGGAAGAGATAATCATATCCATGATCACTTGAACCTCATTCTAGAGAGTTTACTACAAAGTTCAATCCTTCTTCTTGGAACTACCTTAGTCAACATATCTGTACTGTTTTTTCAGATATGCATTCGACTTATCTGTCCCCGACACCTGAGTAAGGTTCATCGTTCATTATAAATAAAATTAATGAGGCAAAGTAGGCACGGAAGATAAAATAACCAATCAGTAATGAAAAAGATGGACAAGTACCTTAGCAATTTTGACAAGCTGGTGACGAACGGTGGGTGACGAACGTCGATGAATTAACGTTGAACGGTGACAAACGTCGACGGCTTGATGTTGAACGGTGACGAATGTGAAGAGGCAGCGACACTGCAGTAGGGAACGTAAACGTGAAGGGACTTGGTGTTGAACTCGGCCGGGTTTGGCTTGGGAGGCGAGCATAGAGCACGAGCAGGGGCAGGGGCAGCAGCAGCCGGCAGGGAGCTTCTTCAGATGGAGATGGAGGCTACTGCTGTTCGATTGGAGACTTGGAGACTTGGAGTTGGATTGAGATTGGAATGGAGAAAATAATGATACTTTGGGGTTTTTTAGTTTTTAGGTTTGGGCTTGGCTTGAGAGTTGTGTTGGGTTTGATGCCCTAAATCTTGTAGAGTCCTGTAATTTGCAAACATCTGTATGAACAAACAGTTTTCTGATATATAATGTGACATATTTTATTCACTTCAGTCTATGAAATATGAGATTTTTTAGTTGCATTAACCACAAATCAATAGACTAAGATTCCTAGTTATCGTTGTAACTTAAGCATGTATGTGGAGACATACAAGTGGATCATGCTTTAAGTGATAACCTAAATGGTTTGTAGTATATGGATAAAGGAGGGAAACCTTATCCTTGTGACACTACAATAGGACCTGCTTTATAGGTGTTACAAGTGTTTTAAAGTGCTACAAATGGTCTGACCTGATCATTCGTGTATTAGACATGCGAGCAGGGATACTCTATATAAATGAGCTTTGTATAAAACCAGACCACGAAATGTTTAGTCTCGTTATATAACGTCGTTCATGACAGAGACTTTCATTTCATTAGGATGACCATGAAGGAAATCAAAACAGAGATCTTCATAAGCAGCGGAAGTGGATCGTTCCAAATTCCATTCAGAATGAACACAACAATCACAGTCTTAAACGGAAACGAACAGATTATGCAAATATAGAAATTACAACATGCTACAAGAAAAACAAGGGATAGAGTATACGTGCCTTTGAAGAACTCTTCTTCAAGTATCTCTCGATCATTCTCCAACGTGTCTAAAGCAGAACTTGAACACAACGAACAGAACACGTCCTCCACGAACGTCTGGATACACCTCAAACCCAATCGAGTCCAACTTGATCCACGAACGAAGTTAGAACACAACCACAAGTGTTACCTTGGTATTATCGGTGTCAGAATCCAAAACTTGTGGGCTTTGTATGATCTTGGATTGAGGAAGACATGAGGTATATAATCGAGTAAATGGGAGATAAGAAGACTGTTTATTGTATAGATGATGTACTCGATCATTTAGAAGATGAAGTCGATCGTATAGACTTTTCTACTCAATCGTGTAAAACGATCAATGAATAACTATCGTATAATCAACTCTTAATGATCGTTTATGCTCTCAACGGCTATCGCTTAGTAAAAACTCTTTTTAATTTATAGCCTTTTTCCCTGAGAATTTTCCGAATGAATCAACTACTAAAATTGGAAAACAATTTTCCTTTTATCTCACGGTTATCATAAAACTTCCAATAACCTCCCACTCAATTCGGTTATTAGAGAAAAAGTATTAATTATTATATAATTAATATATTATAAATAAATATGATAACCAACTTATCATACTATATTTATAACCTATAGTTTTAATATTTCATCATATGAAACATATAAACCATAGTTCTTTTTCTATTTTATGGTACTTAATATAAATTATATTTATATTAATTCCTTAATCTATCTCATACATCATATCAATTATATCACATATAATTGAATTTTCTCTTTTTAATTTGAACACTTCAAATCAACCCAAAATCTGATTCTCAACTTGAACCCATTGAGTTACCAAGGGGACCTCATGGACCTATAGCTTGAAGCTCGAACGATACGTAAATAATTGACCAAAATCTTTAGTCACGAGATCCATCATCTGTTAACTATTGGTCACTCCATTAAAGACCGACAGTTGCACACTTTACACTACAGATATATTTATGTGTCCATATGACCAATAAATAGTGTGATAATCCTTCAAAAATTGCTCGTAAGTACAGTTGGGCCAATTTACGTTTTGCCCCTGTAGTTACATCTAACTCCTTAAGTACCACTGTTTTCTCTAATAAACAATAAGTCATAGTCCTACTATGATTGAGTCCTCTCTTCCAAAGAGAGGGTGTGACCACTATGTTCAAGACTCGGAATTAGCCCTTAAGGGAGCAATTTATCTACTTACCCCTGCTTCGGGGAAGGAGTGAATTCTGTCTTGTGTAGTTGAGTTCCTAGCTCCCCAATCAGACGAATCCTAAAAAAGGTAGGCTTGTTGAGTTGGCAATTTGACCACTCTCACCCATACTAATCAAAGGACCACCCTCATAGGTAGGAGTTCCCAACTCACTTAGGATTAAGATCATGTCACTTATGGTCATTTTAGTGAAATGTAAGACTTAATTATTAACGGTGTTATATAAAGAGACTAATCATCTCATGGTCCGGTCTTATACAAACTCTTTGTATATGACATCCCCACTCGCATGTCTCCGCATGAATGGTCAGGATCATACCATTTGTAGCACTTTACAACACTTATAAATATCTACAAAGCGGGTCGTATCCGTAGTGTCACCAGGATAAGGTATCCTTTCTTTATCCTTATACTACAGATCATTTAGGTTATTACTTAAGATATGATCCACTTGTATGTCTCACATACATGCTTAAGTTACATGAAATAACCATAGATCTTAGTTTATTGGATATGAGTAAATGCAAATAAAATAACAATGTGTGTACAAAAAGTTTACAAACTACGAGACCACTAGGAGAATTAGGACACTTATTTTAAAAGGTCCACTTTTCATCAACTTATCAATCCTATTGAGGTTGATGTGACCTAACCTTAGATGCCGTATGGACTTTTTGCTTAGGAGAAACCTTTGATCTTTTTGCAGTTGTCGCTGTTCTCAACATTTCAGTATTACGCAAGACTTTTATGACTAACGGACTTAGTACATACAAGTTATTTTCCATTGAACCAAAATCAATCTCCATACCATTCTAAAAAATAAACACCTTATTCTAAAAAAAGAAGACGGTATAACCTTGTTCAATAAGACAAGAAACTGAGATTAAGTTTCTCTTGATATGAGGAACTACAAAAATATTATTCAGTAACAGATAACGTTTCTTGTCCAAAAATAACTTCAGTCTGCCTATAGCAACAACTGAAACAACCTCACTAATACCGACTCGAAGAGTCAACTCTCCATTCTCAACGTTTTCTAGGAACTAAATCCTTTGTAGGAAAAACTTATGTGATTAGTAGCACCTGAATCAAGTATCAAGGCAGAATCATCATTCTCTACCAAATACGTCTCCAAGACAAATAAATCACATTTACTGTCCTTAGACTTCTTCCTCTTCTGGAGAGTAGTGGGATCAATATCAGAACCTAAATAAGCTCCAAGTTCCTCTTCTCGTCGATGAATTTCTTCTGAGTCAACAACAATTTCTTTCTCTTTTAGTCCCTTGACATTAAAGAAAGACTGGAGGTTATTTTGGGAACTAACACTACTGATTTCTTTGTCATCGATCCCTTTTTGCTCAAAAAGTGAGAACTGACGTTCAAAAAATTCTTACAACAAGTACATGATCTGACGTGCAATGACCATGTTCTCAACACTTTTTGGCAATGCATCAGGAATGCAAGCCAAAATGTGAAGTCGGGTCATTGAATTAGTCTTCATCCATACCTCATATGCATTACGAACATTTCGCGGGGCATCAAGGGTCGGGACTTGAGGACACTCCTCAACCATGAAAAACTCGAGGTCGTTTTACCACGAAATATGTTTTAAGAGACTCTTTCCAATGTATGTAATCAGTCAAATTAAAAGAGGCAACTAACAAAAAATCATACATGTTGCTGGAAAAACAAACACATTGATCAACATTAGATTTTAGCAAATACTCTTTAAAAACAAAATCCAATTTGGTTTAGCAAAATCTAAATGAAACCCGTGTGACATCTAGTTTTGCAATGACGCTTCAATGGTTTAGGACAAAAGCCACCGAAGTATAGTCAATTTATCCCTCCTCTGAATTGAAACACTCTCAACCAGTCATTAATACCAGAACAACTCTTGTTCCTATAACGACTAGCCATCATTGATTTTGTCAAGAAATCATTAACTTGCTTAACAATTTTTCGTAAGTGTGACCCTTCATTTTAGATCCTAGAGTTCCGCCTCAAGCAGCCAATCCGATTGGGACAAAAACTAAATCGACCTTTTCCATTTCTGGAGTTCACCTTAATATTGACCAACCGTGCAAGAAGATCTCACGGTGCAAACCAATGAAGGAGACTATAGAACATGTTGACACATATTCTTCACCCACTTACTATAAATACTCTCACCGTCCACCTTGATATTAACTCATGCAAACAGTATCCGAAGAGGGATGCTCTCAGGGCACCACGAGGCCAAGCATGAATCTCACGGTGTGAACATTCAGGGAGAAACGTGAATGAAAATGAGATATCATATATACCTTTTCCTTCCACTGAGTATTTTATAACGTAGTGTTTAGTTTACTTAGAAAAAAACACGGTTAACGATTTTAACTAAGTGACTTTTTAGGTTTGCCCAAAAGTAACTCTTACTATGGAAAGTTGAATAACTTTTGATCATCATTCATTAAACTCTTGAACGAAGTCTTTGATCAACTGTTACATGCTTGTAGCAAATCTATCTAATTCACCTTTCCAGGTAGGTTCCCAGGTAGGGGTGTTCCGTTTTCGTCAGCTTAAATACCCCAGCCTAGACAAAACTCGCCTTAGACAAAAGTTCCCTTATAGATAGATTTAATACAAATTTAATCTTTTATGGAAATCAATTTAATCCTATTAAATCGATTCGAAATATTAAACTTAGGTATCTAATCTCATTAGAACCAAGAACTTAGGTCTATCTCAATCAAATTTTAAAATCCTTTTAAATTATGAGTTCACTTAAGTTCGCATGCAACTCTTTCTTATTGATTTTAGTTCTAATTTCCATTATAACTCTCATAACAGGAAACAAGTAAAATCAATCACAATGCAAAGCAACACATACAAGACATTCATAACTCTTATAATTAAGCCTAAGTGTTATGCTCCATGCATTGTTCATTCATTACTACTAGTATATAACACTTACATAACAAAGCAATGAACCAAGCATATATGCTCTCATACACCCTTATACTATCACACTTATAATATAAAGATGATGCATGAATATGCTTAATGCATACATAAATATAACTTTTATATTTTATGATGCATGAAAATGCTTTCTTGTAATTTCATCATGCCATTTACTATATTATAACACTTATAATATATGATGCATGAATAAAATGCATAACCTAATGTGGGTTTTAAATTTTTGTCATATACTATGACATATAAACAAACATATGTCTCATGTACATTAAATAAAAGTTGATGAACCGTTTACCATTCACAAACAATCAATAGTGCGATAACAATTCACAAATCGCTCGTAAGTACAACTGGCCAATTTACTACTTTACCCTTGTAGTTACATCTAACTCCTTAAGTACCACCGATTCCTCTAATGAACAATAAGTCATAGTCATACTGATGCATTATTTTATGCGATGACCGAAAATGCGTTGAGCATGCAAATTTTCTCAGTAAGATCCAAGTATAAATCCTACTGAGTTGCCTGGTAAGCCCAAGGTCGAACTCAGAGACTAAGAAAAACAATATGCAGTGGTAATTTATAGATCACTTTGCGGTAACAATAAATCAAAGAGTTGGTTGGTTTGTTGTGTACAGTATAAAATGTATGCGGTGGAGTTAAGAAAAGAGTTAATATTACGGAAGATGCGATGAATATGCGGGGGAACAGGTTGATAAGGGGTTTAGCTAACACTTCCTAGGATTACATTTATGTTATGCGATCATGCTGCATACATACAACAACAAATCATCTCTCAACGCAAATGCTACGACTTCTAGTTTTAGAACGCATGCGATATATGTGATAATGTCTATAAGACTTACACATAGGCCTCTATTCTTGTTTATGCGATGACGATTGACACACACACATATAAGGCGACCACATAGTACCATAACAAATCTCTAGGGTGCATGCGATACATGTTGACAAACAAAGCTTATCTCTAAGTCTCTATCTCTTGCTTATGCAGATTTAATCTTACTCTCCCGAGTCTAGATTCTAACCTAGCTCTCTCAAGTCTTAGGTTCTTTCTTTAGACTCTCTCTCGAGTAGCTCTAAAGGGGTGATGGGCGCAACATAAGACAAGATGATTTCATGCGATGAAAATCCTAGGTCATGTTAGCTAAGTACTTCTCAACCCATTCGAAGATTTACATACTCATGCATGTTTTAAAGAGAGTGAACAGATGTAGATAAGTAAGTTCCATTTTATAGATATATAATCGAAATAATGAATGACAATGCGGAATAAGAATAAAGAGCCTAGTAGCAATTTCTTGCTTCCCAAGGCTTTTACACTGTTCTTCTCTAATTTGCTCAAAAGATATTCTTGCTCTCGCATGAGTCGGCCCTCTCCCTATTTTTCCACGCTCCCTAGCACTCTCTCGAGCTGACCAAGGTGATCTTTCGGTGTTTCCTCCTTTCTATCGCTCCGCCTTCTAAGTATAAGAACTAAGAACAATGGTAAGTATCATCTAAATGGTGAACTCTCAAAACTGGCGAACTCCTTCACTGAAGGTGACCTTTAGTATTTATTGACTTCAGGGTGAGAAGCTTTTTCTCTCTTATGATTGCATTGATGAGATGACATTAATTCTGTCTGATGCGCCGAAAATTTTTCACCAAAAAGTTGAGTGTACTCGCTACAGTGGACGTTAACGGCTTGTCAACTTAATTCAGAATCAACAGTCATCAGCTTTCTGTCCCATCGTGATTTATTAAGCTTTCACCTAGATGCGCCCACCTTGATGCGTCAGCTCTATGCGGCCACCTTTTCGAGTAGATTTTTTAACGTAAATGATCGCATAGCCTTGCGGCCGTAATCTCGATTTCGCGAGCGCAAACGATCGCATAGCCTTGTGGACGCAATCTTGATTTCGGGAGCACAAACGATCGCGTAGCCTTGCGGTCGCAATCTCTTGTTTGTTAATTTCTTCGGATTGCATTTCCGCCTTGCGTCAATGCATTTTCTTGCACAAAAATACATAAGTTAATTGTTTTAATGCGATGGATGCATGCGATCACAATGTTGTGAACTTAATACTTTTGGACGCAATATTGTGTATTTTTATCATCGCAATCCTGTATTGTTTTATGACTTTGTGCTGTAATAACATGCATTTCTGCCCATTATCACACCCCCAAATTTAAACAATGCTTGTCCTTAAGCATAAGCTATAGATTTCCTTTAGAAAGTCGGCCGCCTTCTCTTTCCTAGATTTCTCAAGGATGCCTTATTCAAATCCTATACACCAAATTCTCCTTAATTCTTATCTAGGTCTCTTTTTAAAATATCTCTAAAATTTAGGGACCGTAAGTTTAACCTTCAAAAAGACTTTACTAGATTTCAGGGCATCACATGATTTATTTTCTAAAAATTTTTTTTTACTAGGGTATTGATAACTTGTAGAAAACAAGTTATTTATGCCTTTTTATTTAGATTATGTGGCAAAAAGAAGGAAAAGTTGCGTCGATAGTATAGAAATTGGCTTAGACATACGAAAATTATAAAGTGTCGTGAACACACCCACTAATCTCATTGCGATGGCGAAATGGAATGTCCATTTTCTGGAAATAGGTCACCGCATGCGTTAATTGCTCGAGGACAAAAATGAACAACGCATCCACACAGCATGCGGCAATTGATCAAGAACGAAGAAAGATCAACGCAATTGCAGCACATGCGACGATCGATCATGGATTCAAGCAATCAACGCATTTACACCACATGCGGCAATCAACAAGAGATCAAAACAACTACACCGCATGCGGCGATCGGTCGAAGATGTGAAAAGCAACGCATTCGCAAGAGATTCTGACAAGTGTACAGCGTTTCTATTGTACAATTCTGACAAATTGATCGTGGAGCAGAGCGAACATTTCCATTACGTCGTGGCAGGAACTATTAGATTTACAAAGTGGGACCACTAATACAAGAGCCAAGGTCTATAAATAGCTTTATCGATTTCAATGTAAAGGAGGCTGGTCTGAAGAGATACTATAGAGAAAAGCTAGGACGACGATGACACAAGGCTGAAAGGTAAGACTCCGAGCAAGAAATTCTTCCCATTCCCGAAGAAGAAGCTTTATGCAAGAGGTCATTCCTACCTGAGAAGTAAGCCTGAGAGGGAAGCTTTCCACTCCATTCCATCCACATGCCGACAAACACAGCGTCTCTAATCGGGATTTGTGTCAAGACATTGACACTCTTTCCGTATTTGTTTCTATTCTTTCATTCATCTGCTGTGTTCATCATTCTTTAACTTTCATTCACAATTTGTATCAAACGCTTAATCTTTAGATTTAATATCATTATCGTAATCATTACCATCTCTTTGTTCTCTTCCATACATTCATCATCCATTTTCTCTATCATGTGTCACTAATCCCCTGGGTAAAGGGAAGGATTAAGTGAGTGATTTAATCATTGCTAAGGTAATTGGTTAAGTTTAGCTAAAGCATGCTCGGCGGAATTTTCACTTGTGAGAGCAGACGTAAAGATGTTATTTCGCCTATTGAGAGAGGGTTGGAAGAATGCGTTATTACATTCATCCCTGTTTCACTATAGACATATGGGAACGCGACCGATCACTGAAAGGTGTAAACCAAGGGAAAGCAGAACCTTTGTTACGTCCTCAACAAGATTGATGAACTTGCTATGTCCTTTCCCTCAACCCATTCTCTTTCTGATTCATTCCCAAGACTTGCCACCACATTCACTAGATTATCTTGTACAACTTCACAGCCAGTCCTCAACCTGTATCATTAATAGTTTAGACATTTATTTTATCAACGCAATTTACTTTTCTGCACGAACCAATTCTTTATTCTTTATGATAAACCGGTCGCATTTACCACATTAGTATCACATCTAAACAATAATTATCCCCATGTTCGATCTCAGGTCAATCTGAGAAACTTGCGTTGGAATTATACTTGGTTTCAGCGTAAGAAAACTTGTGACACGCACTACACGAACACATACTACGAAGCATATCATTGTCAACGCATACATTAGAACGTAGTATCGTAATATCTTTATCGAAAAGAACTTGAATCATTCATCAATAGTGCATAAGCATAAAAAGAAAGTTATTATCAATTTTATTATTTACAAGTATTTTCAAATGATTTTTTTTATCCTTGCATATTTTGGACATTTTTTTTTTTACTTTTTTTTTCTATGACCTTGTATTGATCCAAGTGCCTAGCCTTCGTTTTGGCTTGCCCCCATGTGTGTCATGCAGACATCCAACTACGAGCAAGGCGCTCTTTCTCAGTCTCAACTCATGCCCATTTGGCAGCGGAGTTGTGATCATTTATTTATGCGTAGATCACGATTCCTACATTCATTTTGGCTTGCCCCCACATGTGTCATGTAGACACCCAACAACGAGTAGGATCCGATCGTAACGTTATGATGATTTTTTTCTACGTTAAAAAAATAGCAAGGTCAAAAATAAATACTGCACCCCCAAATTTAAAATGCGGCAATGTCCTTATTACTAAAAGATTGAAAGAAGTCATGCGATGCTCTTAAGAAGTTTTGTAAAGGGTCAGTTTGAAAGAAAGCTAGCAGACCACTAACTTCTAGAAATATTTCATGAAGTGACTGTCCTAAAATTAAGTTGATTTTAGTGTATATGAAAAAATAGAAGCATGTGTTTCATCATTGAAATCATAATTTACAAAGAGAAATAATGCGGTGACTTACTAAATTAATAAATGTTAAATGATTGCGTCAACCAAAGAGGATGCGGTGATAAAATTTTCAAAATTAAAATGCGATGCGATAGTGCAAAATTTGGAATTAAGTCAAGGAAAGATACAACTCCCAAATTTGCGCTGTCACCAGCATTATTTGTGGGCGCATCCTGCTTTGCGGCGAACTACACTCTTTTGATTGAGGTGATGGAATAAAGTAATTGTGTCTTTCGTGTAGCGCCTTCGCAATCGTTCACCTCGATCGTCGCGAAGAAAACATTGAGAGGGTCAAACACAAAAACAAAGTCAACAAAATTGTTTACCACGATCGTTCAACACGATCACATTTTTTTTTGTAGATAAAGACAACTATACGATAACAGTTAAAAGACTGGTAATGAAAGTTCATGAAGCATTGATATAAACAGGATATTTCAAAAGGAATGCGTCCCTGATGAGTTTGAGTCGCATAGTAACGCATGGATTGCTTATTTCAAGTTGGATTTTTTATGTGCACAGCGACTTTTTCTTCTTTTCTCGGTCCTCTAGGATCTTCTGCCTTATTCCAGAGCTTTTCCTTATTGACGTTCATTACAATTTCCCCCTTGTGCACATCAATTTGAGCACGACCGGTCGAGAGGAATGGTCGTTCCAATATGATGGGTGCATCTTCGTCCGCTTTATAATCCAAAATGATGAAGTCTGCCGGCGAGATGAATTTGTCAATTGAGATTGCGACATCTTTCACCTCTCTCTCAGGATGTATTCGGGATAAGTCCGCGAGTAGGAAAGTCTTCATCATGGGCATGAGTTTGCCCATATTCAATCGATTGAAGATTGATAGCGGCATTACATTTATACTCGCCCCAAGATCGCATAATGCTTGACCCGCATAGACCCTTCCAATTGAGCATGGTATCCTTTTGTGGAATCAAAGTATTTTGCGTTACTGCCTCTATAGCGATCTTATCTTCATCATTCTGTTTCTTGCGTTACTTACGAGCGATTTGTGAAGGGTCATCGTACTGTTGATTAGTTATATTCGATGGACACAAAAATATATCTGTAGTACGAAGAGTGGAGCTATCGGTCTGTCTCTTATACACATCTAGATGTGTATAAGAGACAGGTTAACGGATGGTGGATATCGTGATTAAAGAGTTTATTCAGTTATTCACATACCATTGGAGCTTCAAGCTAGGTCCCCTTGGTAGCTCAATGGATTCATGTTGAGAATCAATTTTTTGGTTAGTTTGAAGTGTTCAAATTAACAAGAGGGGATTTAATTATATAAGATATAATTAAATTAATTAAATTATATGTAATATAATTGATATAATGTATTTGATACATTATTATTTGATTGGAGAAATTAATATAAATATGATTTATATTAAATGCTATAAAAGAGAAAAGAACTATGGTTTATATGTTGCATATGATGTAATATTGAAACTATAGGTTATAGATATAATATGATAAAGTAGTTATTGTATTTATTTATAAATAATTAATTATAAGATAATTAGTTATCCTTTTCTCCAAATAACCACCTTAGTGGGTGGTTTTAGTAAGTTTATGGCAACCGAATGAATAAAAAATGAAAATCTTTTTCATTTTAAAAACTACGCGCAAAAAGCATCAAGTTATCAAATAACTAATTGAGAGAGTAAATGATCAAACGAGTTTTTCTATATGATAGATACTCGTTACTAAACGATCGAATACACAAGTCTAAACGATAGACTTTTTCCTTCTCCCACTTATTCGATCGTCTACTCGATCGTCCAGTTCCTCCTTCCCTCTACCAAATCCATACAGAACCCACACCTTCTAGATTTTCACATCGAGAATACCAAGGTAGCCTCGTGGTAGGGTCCAGTTTTTATTCGAGGGTCAAGGATTGAGTTCTACTCGATTGTGATTGCTAGTTCGTGCTGAATTGCTAAATTGCTCGTGTTGTGTTCGTGTTGTTGGAAGCTTTGTTGTTGGATCAAGGAAATACTAGAAGAAAATGTTCTTCAAGGGTATGTTTACTCGATCCCTTGTTTGTTTTTACCTTTGTAGCATGTTGTAATTTACTTGTTATGCATAATTGTTGTTGTTTGATTGTAAATGTCTTGTTTTTTCACAATGGAGTTTGGAACGATTTTCTTTCACTCATTGGTTCACTAGTTTTAGTGTTCCTTCAATTGGTATCAGAGCCAGGTTGTTCTGATATTCCAAATTCTATTGATGTATTGAATTACATTTATAGTCTTGGTGGGTTTTATGTTTCTACAATGCATTTAAGTGTTAAATATGGTTATGGATTGTGAATTGATGGATATTTACGAGATAATTGCTTCTGTTTATGCTTTCTTTTACATTTCAAAGTCAATTTGTAAGGGCCCCTTTGTTTTTAGGAATAATTAACTTGCTATCGAGTCTGTATTCAAGTTTTAGTTTGTTATTTGAGTTGTTCGTGATGAAACTTCAATGCATGGAGATGTTGTTCACTTCGAGGAAGAAGACTAAAGGTTGGTCGCTTCTAGGGGTGTACATGGGTTGGGTTGGGTTGGGTTGAGGGTATTTTTTAGACCAACCTGAAAATTCAGGTTGGTTGAGTTGGCAACCCAAAGAACCCAAATAAAGTCGCTAACCCAACCCAACCCAACCCTTAAAATTCGAGTTGGGTTGGGTTGGATTATCGAGTTATAATTTGTTTTTTTCTTTTTTAATTAAAAATGTGTAAATTTATATACAACACATGACTAATAACTAAAATCTCATAAAACTCAAATGCTAAATACCAATTATATCTAAGATATTTATTGCAAACTTCAAATAAAAACAAATATCATAACAATTTTAAAATAAAAATATTTAAAATTCACAAATTAATCAATACAAACTAATCAAATTTTAAAACAAGAGAAATATATATAGTATATTTTATTTATATATATAAAATTCGGGTTGGGTTGGGCCAACTCAAATTTTTTTTTAGTCAACCCATGGCTCAATCCAACCCAACAAAAATAGAAAAAATTTAACCAACCCAACCCAACCCTTATATTTTAGGTTGGATAGTCCGGGTTGTTCGAGTTGTCGGATTATTTGAACACCTCTAGTCTCTTCGTATAGCTTAGGATAAACGATTGTTTAGATTTAGCTATGCGATCGTGTAGAAAAATTCTACTCAATCGTGTAGCATTTGCTAAACGATCGCATGGTTGATGCTACGTGATTGAGTAAAGAGTTTACTAGATCGTGTTGCGTTGGCTAGTCGATCGCGTGGACGCTAGGGATAAATAATCGCAGAGTATGTGATTCTCGACGCATGGTAGCCACGCACATTAAACGATCGAGTAGGCCAGTATGCTCATTGCATAGTCATTGGCTACTCGATCCTCGTTATAAGATACTCAATGCTTGACCCTCAATCTGTTAGACGATCATGCTTAATCGTATAGTTGTTGTCTACTCGATCGTTCAAGCATGCGTTACTCGATGTGCACTGGTCGATCACATGGCCTTCATGCTTCATCGTATAGTCAAAGGCACTTGATCCATGCTACACGATTGTCTATACTCAATTAGCGTTACTTGACGATCATAAAGAGCTGCTACACGATCAAGGATCGAAGCTTTACCTTGGCGTCTCAAGACCCGAATCGCCTATTTAAATCAGTTGACTTGATGGTTTATGTAATAGATAGTCTTTGTTTTCGGTTCTTGAGGCTAATTATCCCGGTCCATCAATTTTTAATGAATGTACATGTGATGTATGTTTAATTATGTGCCATAAAGTATGTCATATAGTTTTAAAACCCACCATAGGTTATGCATTTATTCATGCATCATCTTTATATTATAAGTGTTATAATATAGTAGTTTGCATGTTTAAATTACATCAAAGCATGCTCATGCATCATATAATATAAGAGTTATAATATATGCATGACATACCATTTATCATCTTTATATTATAAGTGTTATAGTATAAGGGTGTATGAAAGCATGTATGCTTAGTTCATTGCAAGTTATATAAAAGTTATATATAGTAATGAATGAACATTGCATGAAGCATGACACTTAGGTCAATTTATAAAAGTTATAAATACCTAGTCTAGCTTAGCAATGTGGTTGGTTTTAGTTGTTTCGTTTTTTATAAGAGTTATAATTAATGAAGTTAGAACTAAAATCAATAAGAAATATATGCATGCACAGGCTTTAATCATGTTTTAAAAGAGTTTTAAAATTTGTTTGAGATAAGATCACGGTTCTAATGAGATTAGATATCTAAGTTTAATTTTTTTAATTCGGTTTAATAGGATTATATTGACTAATAAAAGATTAAATATGTACCAAATCTATCTATAAGGGACCTTTTGTCTAAGGCGAGATCTGGCTAGTCTGGGGTATTTAAGCTGACAGAAACGGAATACCCCCAACCTGGGAACCTACCTGGAAAAGTGAATTAGATAAATTTGCTGCATGCATGTAAATTTGATGATGGTAAAGTGTTTAATAAGACTTGAATCAAACTTGTTTAATTATCAAAAGCAAAAGTTATTTTTTTAGCAAATTAAATACCCACTTAGTTAAAATCAGTAGTCGAATTTACTAAGTTAATGAATCCTAGGTAGAACATTCAGTGGGAAGTACTTGGGGTATATGATACTTCACTTAAACCTCTAAACGTTTCCCCCTAAAGGTTCACATCGTGAGATCTATTCTCAGCCTTGAAGCACCCTGGGAGTGTCCCTCTAAAGGATGGTGTTTGGATAGGTCAATATCAAGGTGAATAGAGAAAATGTTTATAGTAAGTGGGAGCGGGACGTGTGACAACATATCCCATGGTCTCTCTCATTAGGTTGGATAATGACTTCGTGCATCGTCTTGAGGCACCCTGGGAGTCTCGCCCTAAAGGATGACTATATTTACGCAACTCTTTATCTGATCTCCTGAAAAGGATAAGGTTGCTTTAGTCTCTTGTCCTAATATGCTTTTTCCCTACGGTAGGTGCATTAGGGAGGGACTCTGGGGCCTAAAATGAGGGGTCATACTTACGGAGAATTGTTAAGGTTGTTAACACATTCTAGACTGAACAATGGTGACTGTTAGAGTCACTTACAAGGAGTTTTTTTCCTGTCTAATGGTTGAGGATGTGTCATCCCAGTGAAGGGCACTTGATCACCCCAATGGTGACTTTTGTCCTGTCTCGCTGGGGCAACATTGTAAAATAGATGTCATTTAGGATACAATAGAACTATTTTACTAAAACGTAAAATTGGTATTAAAAGTGGTAATGCAAGTAGACTCATTAAGTTTGTTCTTGTTTTCAGCAACTTTTAAAATGGCAACCGCTAGCTCTTTTAGCCGTCAACAAATTGACTAGCGATAACGACGCTAATTGGAAAAATAAGATAAACACAATACTAAATGTTCGTCCTTCTGGAGGAGTGTCCCCCTATTCCACATCAAAACATCGCTCGAAATGTTTGAGAGGTTTACGAGAAATGGACACAGGCGAACAAGAAGGCCCAAACATATATCTTCGCCAGCCTAAACAACGTTTTGGCCAAGAAGCATGAGCCCATGGTCACTGCACATGAGATCATGGAGTCCCTAAGGGGGATATTCAGAAAACCATCTATGCAAATCAGGCATGATGCTCTTAAATTCATCTTTAACTCCAAAATGTAGGAGGGAACCTCTCTTCGTGAACATGTTTTGAACATAATGGTTCACTTTAACGTGGCAGAGATGAATGAGTCTTGCATTGATGAGGCAAGCCAGGTTAGCATAATTCTAGAAACGTTGCCAAAAAACTTCCTACACTTTGTAAGCAACGCTATTCTGAACAGAGTTGATTACACCCTTACAACTCCCCTCAACGAGTTGTAGACATTCTAATCCTTGTTAAAAAACAGGGAGAAGAAGGTTGGTGAGGCAAATGTTGCTTCATCATCTAAAAAGTTCCACCGAGGTTCGACCTTAGGAACTAAGTCTGTACCTTCTTCTTCTAACACCAGTAAGTGGAAGAAGAAGAAGGGTAGTAAGAGGAAAGGGAAGGCATCTGCTAACCCACAATCTACCGCTCCGCGTGGTAGACGACCAATGCCGGTTGACAAAGGAAAATGTTTCCATTGCAACCAGATGGGCACTAGAAGTGGAACTGCCCAAGATATTTAAAGGAGACGAAGAATGCCAAACAAGGTAAATATGATTTATTGATTTTGGAGAATTGTTTATTGGAGAATGATGATTTTGCCTGGATTATAGACTCTAGGGCCACTAACCATGTTTGTTCTTCATTTCAGGGGATTAGATCCTAGCAGTAGCTTGAGGCTAGTGAGATGTCAATGCGAGTTGGCACCAGGCATGTCGTCTCAGCTGTAGCAGTGGGAGACCTCCAGTTGACTTTATAGAATAGGTTTATCATTTTGAATGATGTTTATGTTATTCTCGAGTTAAAGGAACTTTATTTCGGTAAAGTCATTGCTTGAATGTAAATAACCTTAAACTTTTCTGTAAAAAAAGTGTTTATTTCAAAAGATGGATTTTATATATGTTTAGCTAAACTGGAAAAAAATTTGTATGTGCTAAGGTCGATCGCAAAAAATTCACTCCATAACATAGAGATGTTTAAAATTGTTGTAACTCAAAACAAACGACTTAAGGTTTCTCCTAAAGAAAATGCCCATCTTTGGCACCTTCGTTTGGGGCACATTAATCTCAATTGGATTGAGAGGTTGGTGAAGAATGGACTTCTAAATGAGTTAGAAGAAAATTCTTTACCTGTGTGCGAGTCATGCCTTGAAGGCAAGACGACTAAAAGACCTTTTACTGGAAAAGGTTACAGGGTCAAAGAGCCTTTAGACCTTTGTGGTCCGATGAGTGTGCGAATCACGGGAGGCTATGAGTATTTCATCACTTTTACTGATGATTATTCAAGGTATGGTTATGTTTATCTAATGCAACATAAGTCAGAATCTTTTGAAAAGTTCAAAGAGTTCAAGGCTGAAGTTGAAAACGCATTAAGAAAACAGATTAAAATACTTTGATTTGATCGGGGTGGAGAGTTTTTGGATTCTGAGTTCTAGAACTATTTGATAAAACATGGAATCGTTTCCCAACTCTCAGCACCTGGTACACCTCAGCTAGTTTACGTCACTTCTACATCTGGGGTTGCCCAGCACATTTGCTTGAGACTAATCCTAAGAAACTGGAACCACGTTCGAGGCTATGTCTATTTGTAGCCTACCCCAAAGGTCAAGGGGGTTACTTTTATGATCCTAAGGAAAACAAGGTGTTTGTGTTGACAAACGCTACTTTCCTTGAGGAGGATCATATAAAGGAGCACATTCCAAGAAGTCAAGTTGTGTTGAGTGAAATTTCCAAAGAAAATACTGAAACTTCAACAAGAGTTGTTGAAGAGCCTGCTACCTCAATAAGAGTTGTTGATGGATGTTCATCTAGTAGGTCAAATCTAACTCAAGAGTTGAGGGAACCTTGACGTAGTGGGAGGGTTGCGAACCCACCTATTCGCTATATGGGTTTAATTGAAATTCGAGCTATGGTAGTTGATGGCGAGGTTGAGGATCCATTGTCTTATAAGAAGGCCATAGAGGATATTGACAGAGATGAATGGGTCAAAGGCATAAATCTCGAGATCGAGTCTATGTACTTCAACTTAGTTTGGGATCTTGTAGATCAACCTGATTGGGTTAAACGTATAGGTTGTAAATGGATCTACAAGAGGAAATGTGTTGTTGATGGGAAGGTGCAAACCTTCAAGGCTAGACCTATGACAAAAGGTTATACCTAGATGGAGGGAGTTGACTATGAGGATGTTGGGATTGATGCCCTAAATCTCGTAGGGTCGTGTAGTTTGTAAACACCTGTATGAACAAACCTTTTGTGATGTAATAATATGAGATGTTTTATTCATTACACTTTGAATTATGATATATTTTAGTTGCATTAACCACAAACCAATAAACTAAGATCCCTAATTATCATTGTAACTTAAGCATTATGTGATGACACATAAGTGGATCATGCTTTAAGTGATAACCTAAATGGTCTGTAGTACATGGATAAATGAGGGAAACCTTATCCTACTGATACTACGAATGTGGCCCGTTTTGTAGATGTTACAAGTATTGTAAAGTGTTACAAATGGTCTGATCCTGACCATTCATATATTAGACATGCGAGTGGGGATGCTCCATACAAAAGAGTTTCTATAAGATTGGACCACGAAATGTTTAGTGTCGTTATATAACTCTGTTCATGACAGAGACTTTCATTACACTAGGATGACCATACGTAACATGACCTTAATCCTGAGTGAGTTGGAAACTCCTGTCTATGACGGCGGTCCTTTGATTTGTATGGGTGTGAGTGACCAGATTGCCGACTCAAACCTACCACTTTGGGGATTCATCTGATTGAGGAGCTGAGAACTCAGTTACACAAGACAGAATTCACTCCTTCCCCAATTCAGGGGTAAGTACATAAATTTCTCTCTTAAGGGCTTATTCTGGGATTTGAACAATGTGGCACCACACCTTATATTGGCTTGAGAAGGATTTGCTCACAATAGAACTATGAAGTATTGTTCATTAGAGGAATCAGTGGTACTTAAAGAGTTAAATGTAATTACAGGGACAAAACAGTAAATTGGTCTGATTGTACTTACGAGCAATTTATGAAGGGTCATCGTACTGTTGTATAGTTATATCCATTGGACACAGAAATATATCTGTAGGCGAAGAGTGCAGCTGTCAGTCTTTAGTGGAATGCCCAGCAGCTAACGAATGGTGGATATTTTGATTAAAGAGTTTAGTCAGTTATTCACGTACCATTGGAGTTTCATGCTACAGGTCTATAAGGTCCCATTGGTAGCTCAATGGATTCATGTCGAGAATCAGTTTTTAGGTTAGTTTGAAATGTCTAAATTAACAAGAGGAAATTTAATTATATATAATATAATTAAATTGCATCAATTATATGAGATATAATTGACTTGATGTATTAGATACATTAATTGGAGGAATTATTACTAAATGCTATAAAGGAGAAAAAGAACTATGGTTTAAATATTGCATGAGATGTGATATTAAAACTATAGGTTATGAATATATTATTTATTTGTAATTAAATCAATTATGGGATAATTGGTTTTGGTGTTTTCTCCCAATAACCAACTTAGTGGAAAGTTATGATCAGTTATGGTAATTGATTTTCATTTTATCCACAATGCGATCATTAAGCGATTTTGACAATCGGATGAATAAAAGAAATAGTTATACGATAGCTTGAGAGCATAAACGATCGTGCAACGAGTTTGCTATATGATAGTCACTTGTTTTTTAAATGATATAGTACTCCGTCTATACGATACACTTTAGTCATCTCCCACTTACTCGATCGCCTATACAATCTATCTATTCCTCTTACCCTCTACCAAATCCATACAGAGCCCACAACTCTTGGATTCTCACTCCGAGAATACCAAGGTAGCCTTCTAGTGGTGTCTACTTACTATTCGAGGGTTAAGTATTACTTGTTCCTGTTCGAGGAGATTATTGAGGCGTGACGTTCGTGCTGGTGAACGATCGTGCTGTGAGATCGAGGGAACCAAAAGACAAGTTCTTCAAGTGTAAGTTCTCTTGATCCTTAGTTTTTTCCTTTTGAAGCATACTGTAATTTACAGTTTATGCATAACTATTACCGTTTGATTATAAATGTGTATGTTCTGTCACAATGGGGTTTAGAACGATCTTGCTTCCGCTCACTGGTCTCTTTGATAAGAGTTCCTTCAGAAGAGACTTTCTTAGCTGTTGCCATGCTGAAGTCTATCCACATCCTCCTATCCATTGCTCATATTATGACTATGAGATATGACAAATGGATGTCAAAACTGCTTTTCTGAATGACAATCTTGAGGAGACAATTTATATGGTACAACCCGAGGGATTCATAGCCCAAGGTCAAGAGCAAAAGGTTTGCTAGCTGAATCAGTCCATTTATGGATTGAAACAAGCATCTCAATCTTGGAACATAAGGTTTGATACTGCGATCAAATCTTATGGTTTTGACTAAAATGTTAAAGAGCCTTGTGTCTACAAGAAAATCATCAACAATTCAGTAGTTTTCCTAGTGTTATATATGAAGGAGTAATATAACATGCAATAGAAGAATTCAGAATTAATAAGCACTTAAACTATATTTAATTTGAGTTTTAAACATGCTATTCAAATGACATTCATAAGAGGGTTTCAAACAAATATTACATTTGAAGATCTCTTCCACGAATTCAGCAGAAATTCACCAAGATTGAGCTTGATTCTTCAAGAAGACCACCACCAAAATCTTCTCCACTATGCTCAAGAATGAATGTGTGGTGGAAAAACTCAAATCAAGATGACTTGAGGATGAACTAGTGAGGGTTGAGTAGGGTTTTCAGTTCTTTTCCACATTAGTAAGTAAACTCAGAAAACCTCCATCTTCTGCATGGAACTTTAGATAGAAATTATGCAAACCAATAAGGCTGCATGGATGACACCACCTACTTGATGATGATTGCATAAATCAATTGGAATTTGGTGAGATTCCATTAAATTGAAGTTAATGGATTTTTCCTAAATTTGGGAAAATCCACTAACTAATTGTAAAATTGAAAAATGATTTAAAATAAAACCATTTTATTTTAAATTAGTTTTATAAAATTAATTCAAAATAATTTATTTAAATAAAAATAATTTTAATTTTAATTAAACTTTTTAATTAAAATATTATTAATTTAATAATTCAATATTAAATTAATAAAACATCAATTTTACCAATATGATTCAATTTCATATCTTCCGTTGAGGTTGATGCTCTAAAGTCTTGTTTCCTGTAGTTTGTAAACAGTTTGTACGAATGCTTGTGTTGTATAATATATGATATTTACTTCACATCTTGATTTTGCTCAGTTGTATGTTTTATTTGCTTTATCACAAACCAATAAACATAAAATCTCTAGTTATCTATATGTAACTTAAGCATGTATGTGGTGACATACAAGTGGATCATGTCTTCAGTGATAACTAAAATGGTCTGTAGGATATGGATAGAGGAGGGAAACCTTATCCTGGTAACGCTATGGATGCGGCCCACTTTGTGGAATGGTCACAAGTGTTGTGACTTGTCACAGATGCTCTGATCCTGATCATTCATGTAAGGGACATGTGAGTGGGGGCGTCCTATACAAAGAGTTTGTATAAAACTTGACCACAAGTGTTAACGTCTCGTTATATAACACTGTTTATGACAGATACTTCACTTCACTAGGATGACCATAGGTAACACGACCTCAATCCTGAGTGAGTTGGGAACTTCTACCATTGAGAGCGGTCTTTTGATTTGTATGGGTACGAGTGGCAATGTCGCCGATTCAAACCTACCATTTTGGAGATTCGTCTGATTTGGGAGTTGGGAACTCATCTACACAAGACGGAATTCACTCCTTCCCCGAGGTAGGGACAAGTAGATATATAGCTCCCTTAAGGGCTGATTCCAGGGCTTGAACGATGTGGCTCCACACATTCTCTTCGCCCGAAAGGTGTTCACACATAGTTGGACTATGTTGTATTGTTCAATAGAGGAATTAGTGGTACTGAAGAAGTGAGATCTAACTACAGGGGAAAAACGGTAAATTGGTCTAGTTGTACTTACGAGCATCTGTGAAAGGTCATCGTACTCATGATTGGTTATATCCGATAGACACAAAAATATATCTGTGGTAAGAAAGTTCAACTGTTGGTTCTTAGTGGAATGCCTAGTAGTTAACGGATGGTGTATCTCGGGGCTAAAGAGTTTAGTCAGCTATTCACATACCATTGGAGCTTTGACCACAGGTCCATTAGGTCTTGTAGGTAGCTTGGATAAAGTCGAGAATCAATATTTGGGTTAGTTTGAAATGTTCAAATTGACAAGAGGGAGTTTGATTATATATGATATAATTGGACTGGTTAATTATATATGATATAATTAGCTAAATGTATGAGATACAATATTTTGGAGGAAATTAGATATAAATATGATTTATATCAAGTGGAGCAACTGCATGAGATAATATGATTATAGGGTAAGAATATATGATATAGTTATGTGATATCAAACTATAGGGTAAGAATATAATATGATTATATTCATTTATTATTAATTGGTTAATTATGAGATAAATGCCGTATTATTCTCCTCAATCGTACATTAGTAGGAGCAACTGCATTCGGTTATGGTAACCGATAAATAAAATGAAAATTGGTTTCATTTTACGGAAAATTCGAAAATTCGCAATCGGTGTGAAGACGTAAATGATCGCCTAACTTGAGAGCCGATACGATAGAGTCTCATCATCTAAACGATCGCACACCAGCATCTAAACGATCGCACGCCTTTCCCTAAATGATTGCATAGCGTGCCGCGTTTTCTAAACGATCATATACATTTTACTAGACGATCGCTTAGTAAAACCTACACGATCATGTAGCTTTGTCTAAACGATAAGCATCCGTGCTATACGATAGCCCTTTCTCTCCCACTTACTTATCATCTACACGATTTATCTTTCTTCCTACCTCTACAAAATTCACCAAAGACCACACTTTGGATTCTCACTTTGAGAATACCAAGGGCTTCAACTGGTGGTGTCGTCCTCGCTACTTACTTGTTCATGCTTGTTCGTGTTGCTGTCGTTTGTGTAGACGATCATGCTATCACAGTCGACTATTTTGTTGGGCGATAGAGTTCGTGTAGAGGTTCTTCCCCTGCTTTGAGTTCGAAGTTTGAAGAGAGTCTTCAACTGGTATGAGAACTCATTCCCCTTTTTTTTTTATTTATCATAACATGCCGTTAATTAGTGTTAATTTGCATAACTATCTGTTAGAATGTATATGTTGTATTTTGGTCATGATAAAATTGGATAGATCCGAACGCGCTTATGGATGCTCTTCATTAAGAGTTCCTTCATCTTTTTCATCATAAGACAAGACTTCTTGATAGTTCTCTAGCTCTCTATCTTCACTAACTAGAATGAACTCTAAGCTTGGATACCTCTTTCTAGGTTTACGCTCTTTGGTGGATTTTGACATGAGTATCCTCCACTTGGGGAATAGGTTGCTCACACTCATGAACTTCTTCATGACTCACTTCCTCATTTTCATCCTCCTCATGAATTTCTTCATTAGATGAAGACTTATCAAGATCATCATCATCAACATGATCTAGTATATTACCATCAGATTGTATCTCATCAACATTCTCATTTATACTCTGAACAACAGAAGAAGTAGAAGTAGAATCTTTAGTAGTATAAAAAAACAACTCTGAAGTAGAAGTGTTAAGATTAATGTCCTAAATCTCGTGGGTTCTAGAGTTTGTAAATGTAATGTACAAATATTTTATTTATTTAATAAAATATGAGATGTTTTATTTAACATTTAGTAGCATTAACACACAAACCAATAAACTAACATCTAAGATTTTTTTGTAGCTTAGACATGTATGTAGAGACATACAGGTGGATAGTGTTAAGTGATAACCTAAATGGTCTACAGTAGATGAGTAAAGTTGGGTACCTTATTCTAATGATGCTACGAATACGACCCATTTTGTAGATGTTACAATTGTTGTAAAGTGCTACAAATGATCTGATCCTCATAATTCATATAGAGACGTGTGAGTGAGGGTATTCTATACAAAGGGGTTTGTATAAGATTGGACCACAAAATGACTAGTTTCATTATATAACATCGTTAATAATAGAGATTTACATTTCACCAAGATAACCATAGGTGACATGATTTGAATCTGGAATGAGTTATGAACTCTTGCCTATGGAGGTGATCCTTTGATCTATATGGGTGAGAGTGATGAAATCACTAACTTAATAAGCCTACCATTTTGGAGATTCATCTAATTGGGGAGCTGGGAACACAGTTACATAAGACAGAATTCACTAATTCCCTGATGTCGAGTTAAGTAGATAAATTGCTCTCTTAATGGCTGATTTCGGGGATTGAACAATGTGGCGCCACACCCTCTCTCGGCCTAAGAGGATTTTGGTCATAATTGGACTATGACTTATTGTTCATTAGAGGAATCAGTGGTACTTAAGGAGTTAGATATAACTACGGGGGCAAAATGGTAATTTTGATCCAGCTATACTTACGAGCAATTTGTGAAAGGTTATCGCACCGTTGATTGATTATATCCAACGAACACAGAAATATATCTGTAGTGCAAAGAGTACAACTGTCGGTCTTTAGTGGAGTGACCGGTAGTTAATGGATGAATAATTTAATTAAAGGAATTTAATTAATTATTCAAGTACCATTAGAGCTTCAATCTACAAGTTCATAAGGTCCCATCTGTAGCTCAACAAGGATTATTGAGAATTAATTTTGGATTAATTTAAATTGTTCAAATTAATTGAGGAAATTACTTATGTGATATAATTAATATAATGTATTCGATACATTATAAATAAAGTTTATTTAAAGAGGAATTAAATATTTGAATATTATTCAAATACTAATTATATGAATGGGATTCATATAATTGAATTTAGTATAAATGTGATTTGTATTAAATACCTTGCATTATTGAGAGAATTAAAACTATAGGTTATATTGTATTTGAAATAATATAAAAATTATAGGTTATATATTATATATGATATAACATATAATAAGATAGTTATTTTTATATATAATTATTAATTAACTAAAATTAATTTTAATTTAACTTTTAAATTCCAAAATTAAAGGGAGGGAAATAACTTCCTCCCATTAATTCTCTCAATAAAAAAAAATGTGTGGGGTAGTTTTCCACGGGTGAGATTCATATTCTTCACAGAAGGTTTCACCAAAAACAGAAGGTGTTGTGTTTTTCAAGATCTGCCAAAAATCTCCCAAGAATTCATTCCCTTTCTCTCAAACTCTCTTACTCTTCCAAAATCTTAAAGGCCACATACTCCTAAGTATTCTCTTACCCTATAGAGAATACAAAGGTAACTCTTGTGGTGGTGACTATTGTGGTTTCTTGTTCATGATCAATTTGGAGAAGAGGAATCAACCACATTCTTCATCCCCACATCCAACAAAAACAAATAGGTTGGTCTTCGAATCAAGCTTTGACCTCTGTTCTTTATGCACAAAGATGTATGCGTTGCTGGAAAAGACTCTGAGATGCAAATAAGTGGGATCATGTCCCTTCCATGCTCTCTCTAGAATGTCTAGACCAAGAGGAATTGATGGAGATCGATTAATCAAATACACAACACATTGCACTGTTTCACCCTAAAGTTTCTTAGGAAGCTTAAACATTCTAAGCATACACCTCGCCTTCTCTATAATGGTTTTGTTTATCTTCTCAGCAACTCTATTGTGTTGTAGTGTGTTGAGCTTTGTCTTCTCATGTCTAATGTCATGTTCTGAACAATAATACTTGAACTCATTTGAAGTATATTCACCACCATTTTTAGATCGAAGACGCTTTAATTTTCTTCTGGTCTCCCTTTCTACCATGACATGAAACTGTATGAAAATCTCGAACACTTGGATTTTTGTCTTCAACATATACACCCAAGTTCTTCGAGTAGCATCATCAATAAAAGGAGATTCTATGCTACTTACCTGCCAAACAATGATCACAAGGGTCAAGAGAAACTGTTTTATCAACAGAGATGAGAAATGTACTTGTCAACCATTTAATCCTCTTATCACTCATATGCTATAGCCTTCGATACCACAGATTTGGAGAATTCTTTTCATCAACTGCATTCAGCTCAGAAGCACATATACTCAAGTTTGTTTTATACAAAGAGCAGCACAACTCACCTTGAGCAACTATTATTGAACCCATAGACAATTTTCACTTACCATCATTGAAGATATGTTGAAATCCTTCTTGATCAAGGACATTTGCAGACAACAAGTTAAGGCATAAATTAGGAATATAGCATACATTCTTTAGTGTATGCGTGCACCCAGCACTTCTCTTCGCACGAATATTACCTAACCCAACTTTGCTAGCTGAGCTCTTATTTCCCATATTCACACTACCAAAATCGCAAATTGATAGTTCATGAAATACTCATTTTTTGGAACACAATGGTATGAAGCACTTGAATCTACCAGTCACTCTGTGTTTTAACTCTCTGCATGATGACACTCACTAGTTGCATAAATTAAGGTGACAACATTCATTACAAGAGAAATAGCTTTTAGTGATGAGTAAAACGTGTTGCGAACTTTGAAAAAATGTGCTAAAAGTATTAGCAACGCATAGAAGCGCGTCACTGTGAATGTCGTGCTAATCGTATAGTTAAAAATTTTAGTGACACATTTTAATATGCACCACTAAAACACGACTTTTACAGACGCTACGCATTACTAAAAGCATATTTTTAGCAACATAATTTATTACTATTTGTTGTATATAGCAACGTGACAAGTTTGTCTCTAAAAGTTAAGTTTTAGCAACGTATAAAACTATTGCTAAATGTGAATTTCTGTTCATCCTCATTAAAAGTATCTTTTGCAACATTGACAAGCGTCAGTAAAAATTATATTTTGTGTCATTATAAATTATAAGTTATCTTCTAATTAAAAAAAAACGATTTACTAAAGTTATATAAAGCGTCGCTAAAAGTATTTTATTGAATAAAAAAATAATGTTCAATTTAATATGTGAACGTGTTATAAAATCTAATGCAATAATCTTTTAAAGATTTTAAGAATTGACTAGTCAATTTACATTAAAACAAAAAATTATAAATGAAGATGCACACATTTTCAAACATCAAAACACTATCATTGAAACAAAATGAAAAGATACCAATGTGATCACAAGTTTAGATGACAAAAATCCCAATGTAATATCAACCTACTTCAATCATTTCCTAAATGAGCTCAAAGTTATATCAACTAAAATTAGTATAACACTAGCTATCATAAGTTTACATAACAAAAATCGCAATATAAGGTATTTGAAGCATAAAATGTTAGTTTGAAACAAAAGTATAAAATACCCCAAAATTCTTTGCATTTTCATCTAAATTGAACTTTGTGAAATCTTGTACTGGCTCGTTACCATCAAGACATGAAATCTGGCATATAAAAATTGAAATATGTAAGCATATTTGAATAAAAATTTGAAGTAGGGGACATAATTACATTCACAAAATCCAATTTCTTACAAACTATATGAAAATCATGCTCAATATTGAAAAAGTGAACAAATCCTATTAACATAGAAACTATCATAAAAGGACCATCAAAATGTTGGGGGAAAACATCCCACTTTTACCACAGGAATAAACAAAACAATTAGGGAGAAATAAAATAAAGCAATAAAACTGGAAACACAACAATTTAGTGGAAAACTCCCAACTTGGAAAAAGAAACCACAACCCATCAGAAAGAAATACACTATGTGAAAAATTGTTATAATAACACAGAAAATTCTCTCTCCCGATCTCAATTACAAGAGCGTTCTCTCAAAGTTTTTATACTACTCACACCCTTTTCCTACTTTCAAACTAGAGAATACAAAAAGGGAATGTAGAACCAAGCTTAAAGTGTTCCTAACTGGGACAACTTGAAACTAGAAGCATAGGCTTCTTGTACGTCAAATTCATGATGCGAGCTTAGAAGTGTATTATATGAGGTAATTGGAAAACAATGCAAATGTGAGTGATGCATTAATGCGTTAGTGATACGTTAGTGATGTGTGGATGGGATGCGTGACACTCCTCTTTATGCGTTCAAGTTTTCCTAAATCAGATCTAAGTATAAATCCAACTCAAGTTCCTGGTAAGTCTAGGGTCGAACTCAGGGATGTAGATTAAAGCTAACATAGAGCTTACGTTGTAACTAATGTAGAAGTATCCTAAGTGAATGCGGAATGAGTTATCTACACTAAGTTTGTTGTGTGCGTGCAAGAAGATACAAAAAGGTCAAGTAGAAAATAAGGGGTCGTGTGAAAATGGTGTCTAGTGTAAGGGATATGCGCCGATCTAAATGAAATATACACGTACAAGAATGTGATGCAGATGAAATGACTTGTTTATCTCCGTTTATGCGTTAGATTTCTACTTACTTTCTATTCAACACTTTGCAATGCGAATGTCATACAATTCCCTATCTCTAGGATGTATGCGTTAGTGACAGAATGCAATAAAACACTAGTGTGTCTATCTCTAGATGTACCAAGCATTTCTAACGTAATGCTTTCTTGCTTATTCTCTTGAATAATTCAAGCTAAAGTAGTTTTTACTAAGTGATTCAATTGGCTTAGGCGTATAGAAATGGATTTTGCATGAAGTTATAGATGCATCTAATGTGAAACAAGAAATAAACAGTGGTGAAGTATAGTAGATCGAACATGTGAATTCATGAAGAAATCGATTGTCTTTACAAGATCAAGACTCAATCAAATGAGATAAAGAGAATTAGAATTCAGATTAAAAGAAAGGAGTCAAGCCGCAGAGTACAATCTCTTGTCCTCTTTGGCTCAATTTAAATTCGTGTACAACCAACTTGTAGAAGAAACGAAAGAAAATTCTCTCTCGAGCTAAGCTTTCTCCACTCTTTTATCGACGGTGGGGGTGATTCTCTTCCTTCTTCTATTCTTCTTGTCACAGCAGCACGGCTCTAAGTCTCTAAATTTCAGAATTATACAAATTGAGTTAAGATCGTCTCATGGCATTGTACTTCATCAGCTTGATGATGGGGCAACATTAAATTATATACCCTGGTTAGCCACCTAACACTCAGATACTTTTCAGACGCCGCAGTGATTTGACACAAACAGCCTGAATCAATGAATCTTTCTTGCGTTGAAACCCATCCGACGCATGCCTATGCGTTGATGTTGCCTGCGACATTTGGAATCTTTGTTGAAATCCTGCAATATTATGTGTTTGTGCCGCAGTATTTCAGTAATAAACACTTTTTTGCACGAGTTTGGTAGTGTTTGAGTAATTCTATGCGTTTTCTCTAAGAATGATGAGATTTTATCATTAAAGACCCTAATTGTTCCAACTTTTGAGTGACAATAACTTGTATTTTCACAAGTTATCACTCCTTTTATAGGCTTGGAGTCCATCCCCATTCTTCAATTTAATCGATGTGGGATAAACTGCACTTCTAATATTTTGCCAAAACCCAAAAAATTCCACCTTGGCAAGATATTTGAAGAATCTACATCTTCTACAATATCCATTAACTTGACAATCATAATTCTCAAATAAGAGAACTATAACCTACTCCACCATGAAAAGTAGACCACTTGGAATATCACCTTCCAAGATTTTCCTTTTTCGTCACATGTCGACAAACCTTGCTAATATTCATGGTGCAACTTCCACCTACTTGGCTCACCTGGAAATGCTTCAACATCAACATAACTCCCACCACACACCTTGCATATCCACAAAGTCAATGCCCATGTGCAAACATATGGAACCGCTAACATCACATCCTCTATCATGGTAAAGCGAACATACCATGAGGATGAATTCTATGTTCTTCAGAGGAAGTCACTGTCACCTCTGACGAGAAAGACACCGTCAGCATCCGATCTAGAGCCCTTTGACGAACCTACTCTAATTCTCAGGTGCCCAAATTGTTCGTATGCCCAATAGCCTATCTTCTGCTCGAAGATTCTCTTTTTTAAACCTATGCTGGAATCACTCCGAAACTGCACTGAAACACCATCACCACTTAACATGCACTTGTGTAATCCATATTGAGGCAACATATCCTTGACTTGCACTTGCCACAAGTCGAAGTTGATTACTCCATCAAATTTCTCCCCATCAAACTTCAACACACTTAATCTAATCCAACACTTTAACAAACTAGAATTGTAAGAAAAATGTCTTATAAATATTACCTTTTAACTCGTAGGATCGGTGTGGTAACCCTAGAGGGGTGAATAGGGTTTAATCAAACTAATTTAAAACTTTCTACTAATGTGGGTCCAATTAAACAAATTAACAAGCTTTTCACTAATAAATAATTTAAACAATAAATTCATGCAAATAAATTCAATCCAAAATAGCCAAGTAATTGAAACTAACACTTTTAAGCACTCGATTTGATTTTAATAAAAAGATTGGTACGAGATATGTAAAGATCAATTCAACCAACCTAAATAAACATTAAGTAATTAATTTAAGGAACAAATATTGCAATTAAATTCATGCAATGAAATATAACAATAAATTAATTTCAAAATTAAAATAGGAGAGGGATAGAGAAATTAGCACAAGGTATTTTATAATGATTCGACACAACCAACCTACATCCACTTCCCAAGCTGCTCTTGGGGACTTCACTAGAAGTCTTTGACTCTTTCCACGGGTTAGCATTGAACCGCTACAACGTTCTTTTTTCAGGCACAAGAACAAACCCAATCCTTTCCACAGTTGAGGATCAAACTGTTACAATGACTTTTTTTCTGGATCAAGAGCAACCTTACAAAATATTTATAAAAATAAAGAGCACACTTTACAAATTCTCTACATGAGGGGATTTACAATTTCTAGCTCGCAACAAATTAATCCTCACAATACATAAGATATCTCTTTCAAGAATTAGATTAAAAAAAGAAAATTGATGCTTAGAGAGAGAATAACAATGGTGTCTTTGAGTTATGGAGAAAATGTAAGATTGTTGTTAAAATTTGGAGAAGATAGAGGGTGTTAGCGGCAACGACTATCCTAAGACTATAATAACCACTTTTTATTACAGTAAATACTATTTCAAAACCCTCAATTAGCTTCAGCCAATACTATTTTAAAACCTCAATTTGTTATTATATTTAGTATTTCCTATAGTTTTTAATATTTTACAATCATCATTTTTTTATTCTTTGCTACAGTGTTTACTATTTTCTTCTCAAACTAAAAGAGTTTACACCTCAAACACATAATATTATAACCCAAACTAAAATAATTTACACCCTTGACACAAACTATTATAACCTAACTATAATAATCTAGGACTATAATAACCAACCTTTACCCCAAACACCCTTGAAGTGTTTTAAAAAGAGAGGAAGTTGGTGAAAACCATATTCAATTTGGGCCACTAGATGTCAGTAAAAGAAAATTGAATGGTGGAGATTTAAACTCAACTAGTCGTTAGACACATACAAAAAAATATGTATAATAATATATATCTTCAAAAATAATTTCTTTTAAAAATCAATAAAAAGAAAATGTCTACCATGTGTCTAAAACTAGCCATTAGATACAAACATAAAATAATATTAATTCAAATTCTTTTTAAATTCATTTTCATTTTAAAATCAAAAGCCCACTCTGTGTCTTTTTGCCCATGCTCCAAGTGGCACCTTTCAATTGATCCAGTTTGATGAAAAAATATGCCACATCATCTACTCGGGATTTTTCATTAAGCTTGTTTCACCTATATCTTCTTCGTTTGAGCTCTGATTTGGGCGATGCAAATTGTGATTTAATCATTGTTTCGAGCTCTAAGAAACAAACACTTCAAAACACCCGAATTGTTAATAAACTAATTCAGGTTTATTAATTTATTAATTTGAATTTGAATTTAAAGGGAGGGAAACAACTTCCCTCCCTTTTATCCCCTCTTTAATCTCACGATCAAGATGGGAGTTGAAGAATGATATAGTTTTCTTCTTCTTCTTGGTTTTACAGAAAACAGAGAAAATGTTCTCTAAAAAAGCTCTTTGTAATTTTCTCCAGACTCCTTTCCCTCTCAAATTTCATCTCTCTCTCCCCCAAAATTCCAAGAGCCCACAAAACTCCTTGGATTCTCATCCTCAATAATACAGAGGAAATTTTTGTGGAGGTGGTCATTAGGGTTTTGAGTTTGTTGCGGTACGTGGCCATTTTGGAGAAAAGGAAATACGTGAAGAAAAAGTTCTTCAAGGGTAAGTCTCCCCTTAATCCTTTTCTCAATTTTTATTGTATGATGTAAGTTTTTGGGAATTGCATAATTGTTTCTGTAATTTGTGTTCGGTGTAAAATTGAAATTGGGACCGATCTCCACGTTTTCGCTCAAGACCTTCACAGGTTCCTTCACACCTTCATTAGTAGGAATTCACAACTTATTCAAGTCAAGTCACCTATGGTCATCCTGGTGAAATGTAAGTCTCTTCTATCACCAATGTTATATAGTGAAACTAGTCATGTCGTTGTCTGGTCTTATACAACCTCTTTGTATAAAGCTCCCCCGCTCTCATGTCTCAACATGAATGATCAAAATAAGATCATTTATAGCACTTTATAACAATTGTAACATCTACAAAGCGGGTCATATTCATAATGTCATCAAGATAATGTACCCAACCTCATCATCTACTACAGACCGTTTAGGTTATCTCTTAAATATGATTCACTTGTATGTCTCAACATACATGTTTAAGTTACAGAAGATAACTTTGGATCTTAGTTTATTAGTTTTTTGTTGGTTAATACTACTAAATGTCAAATAAAATGTCTCTGATTTTATTAGATAAATAAATTGTTTGTACATTACAATTACAAACTACAGAACCCATGAGATTTAGGACATCAACCCCAACATTAAAAACATTGAAAAAATGGAGAGTTATGGTGAGTTTGAGTGAGTTGGAGTGAGTTGGTAAAATATATACCAACTCAACTCCACCAACATTTAAAGTTGATGGGCCAAACATTGAGTTGGTATATCATACCAACTCAACTCAACTCATGTTAGTGAGCCAACTCAATTAAGTAGGTTTTGATATCAAACTTAAGATTTAAATAATGAAATAACTACAAGAATAAGATTTACGCAGTACTTATGCCTCATATCTTAGCCATTGATTCTTAATTCAAAGTATTAAAATTTATTTAAAAGTTTTAATCTAGGTGGTTTAAGTCCCTAATTAGTCCATTGAACTTTAAAGTTTTGTTATCAAGTCTTTAAAATAGCAACTTTAGTCATTTAGGGGATGTTTGACAACCCAAGGAGAGTTGGGTTGAGTTGATATTTTTTACCAACTCAATATTTGACAACCAACTTTAAATGTTGGTGGGATTGAGTTGGTTATTTTACCAACTCAACCCTACTCACCCTAACTCTCTCCAATTCTCTCTCCTTCTAATGTTTTTAATGGTACCACCCATCAGTCTTCATTGGCGATTACTGCTACCACACTTCGGCAACATACTCCGATGACCACCTTCGGATGGCCAACTCTAACAACCAACTCCGAGCTCCGACAACCACCTCTGACAATACTCCGGCAACCAATTTCGACAACCACCTTAGTACAAAAGAACTCCGACTTTCACATTCGACGACCAACTTCGATGAACAACTCTAAGCTCCACCAACTACCTCCAACAACAACTCTAGCAACTAACTCCAACGACTACCTTCGCACAAGCAACTTCGACGATATACTCCTACTACCACCTTCGTGTGCCCAACTTCGACGATCACTGATAAAAATAAAATGGTGGGTTTAATTATCTACCATTTTATCACTCTCACTTTCACTCGTTTTCATTACTTTTTTAACTCCCTCAATTACTTTGTCATTTCTCTCTCTCATGTGTCTCTTCACATTTATTCCCCTTCTTTTATCTTGTCTCTTCTTTCATCTTCTAGTTCGTCTTTCTCATTTTCTCTCTTCTTTCTCTGTCTGGCTCATATGGGTTTTATTTTTCCTTTTCTTTCTCAACTCCTCCTTTCTCTTTTTTTAATTTTCTTTCTATGGTTGTTCTTTTAGATCTAATTTTTCTTCTTCTATTTCATTTTTTTTCTTAAATCTAAAAAATATTACATATAACGTCCTATTATTGTTTCACTAAGCAAAAGTTCAGCAATACGTTTAAACAACCTATCCCTCGATGTTTTCAAATATACATAATTCTAATGAAATAGTGGAATTTAAAATTATGGCTCAAGTTTTTTCCAAAAAAAAAAGAAGAAGAAGAAGAAGAAGAAGATAGCTGTACACTGATGTAACATAATAGTAGAAAAAATAGACATCAATAGTTCTAAAATCATTTCACCGGTTTTAGAAAAAGGTAATTTCATATTCCACAAATTGGTCAAAAAAGACTATCTAATAGTTGGTTTTATGACGTAAATTGTAAGATTTTGGTTTTTTTAAGATTAACGTTTAAGTGCCACCCCTTCTATAAAAGACAATGCCAATAATTTCATTTGATGACACTAATCATTTCGATTCTTTTTAACTTTTACAATAATTAATGATTAAGTTGGATTTTTTAATGGAAACTTCTATTTGAGTGTTTAAAAAAATTGAATCCAAAATTTTGTGTTATGTATATGAATATCTTGTAGAGAATTTTTTATATTTTGAGAATGGAAAAGAATTCTAAGTTTTTTTTGTTTTTATCTTAGAAAAGTTAGGAAAATATGGGACCTTTAATATTAATATTGTTGTTTTCAAAACTTATTAGAGAAATATTGTTGTTTTCAAAACTTATTAGAGAAATATTGTTGTTTTGAAACTTATTAGAGAAATATTGTTGTTTTGGGAGTTCGAGGCTAGAGGTCGAACGTTGAGAACTCGACTAATGTGGAGGTCGAACGTTGAGAACTTAACGAACAAAGAAAAACTTGGAAACAATACATAACCTGAAACTTCAACCCTCGACAAGGGAAATCTCGCGAGTCTCGCTTAGGTTGTCGAAGGTTAAAGTTTTGACCACATCCACCCTCAAGATTGCAGGTTTATTACTTTTCTTTTTCCCTCATAGAGAAAATAAAGTAATGAGATGGTATACTATATGTATCTGTGTACTCGAGCTGCTTCTAACAACCTATGCATTTTGTTATCATTTCGAATTAGACGGAGGCTTGTGGGATTGACGTGAGGGGGTGGGGATGGCTATATTTCTAGGAGCGAACTCCAGACAAATATGAAGCGCATGGATACAAGTTATGCCTTGGAATGAAAGACAATTTCGAATTAGCTTTGTCTACGAACAAAATTTTGTATATTAGGTTGTCGAAGGTTACACACATGTCGAAACTTCAAAGCGATTAAGGAAATAAGTGGGCTGAAGCAGATTAAGGAGAGAGCAAAATTCAAAGCGAGATAGTAGGAGAGAGCGAGATGTTAAACGAGATTTTAAGAGAGAGCGAGATTCAAAGCGAGAATGTTGGAGAGAGCGAGATTTAGTTTATATTGACTAACCTGACTAACATTGAACTTGGTAAAATGAAATGGTTGAATAATTGAAAAATGAGATTATTCAGGAATACACATTGAATGCTAAGATTACGCATTGAGTTTCTGGTAGTAGATCCATAATCAAAAAAGTATTTGTGATTATTACATAAGAAATGAAAGCTAGTAATCATTAATGGAAAATAACAAGAATAACAAAGAGAGCAAGATATTGAGAGAGAGCGAGATCTTAGGAGAGAGCGAGAGTGAGAGTGAGAGAGCGAGATTATGAGAGAGCGATACTGAGAGAGCGAGATATTGAGAGAGAGCGAGATCTTAGGAGAGAGCAAGAGTGATAGTGAGAGAGCAAGATCTTAGGAGAGAGCGAGAGCGAGATCTTAGGAGAAAGCGAGAGTGAGAGAGCGAGATCTTAGGAGAAAGCGAGAGTGAGAGAGCGAGATCTTAGGAGAGAGCGAGAGTCTTCACTTTATTAGATTATTATAGACTAATGATTATTCAAATAAATTGTCCTTCAAATAGAAAAAAGAGCTAATAATCATACTATAATTGAATAATCATTAGACTATAATTGAATAATCATTAGACAATAAATTGAATATATTAGATTATTATACTATAATTGAATAATCATTAGACAATAAATTGAATATATTAGATTATTATACTATAATTGAATAATCATTAGATAAATAAATTGAATAAATTGAAATATATAATTAATATACTATAAATTGAATATAAATTAGATTATTATAATGTAAAACCTTTTATTGATAGAAAAATACAAAAAAAAACAAAAAAAAATTGAATATACAATAAATTATATAATAAATAATTGAATATACAATAAAATGAATATATTAAATAAAAAAATTATTTATTTATCAAATTCCCTAACTACTCTGGAGCCCGTCTTAGTAAACAGAAGGACACTTCCTCGGATTATGTTCCTATAACTGGTTACGAAAAATCCACATCGTTGTCTCGAGTTGGTATGTTTCTGTCCAAATCCATCTCGTTTGTGATAACAGTGAATTTTTCGGTCTACAGTCTTCTCAACAACGATGGCATTCAGGATTAAGACAAGATATTAAGGGTGCCATGATCCAGTAATCTTACATTGTGTAACAGAGTTGAAAATTGATGAGAGTAACATTCAGCATATCGTTGACAATTTGTAGTATCCTCACATAAAATATCTTACATAGTTCATATCGTTAAATGTGAGCCAAAACGGCCATAAAATTTATGGGTTGGGGAAAGCATGGGAATGCTCTAATAATGCTTGCCACTTGTTACATTGAAAACAGTACCCCCCCCCAACTTTTTCGGCTAATGGATGGCTTGTTCGAGATCATAAAGTCATTGTTACTTGATTTACCTGCCATACTGGTTAGTAACCTCACAATGATGCGTGGCGGTATATTCGTGGAGTGGAGCATGCTTGGCATGGTATGTAATAGACCAACTATCTAAAGCCAATAGACACTAGGGTTCGGAAGATAGTTGGGCCTTCATACTTTTTCAACTATGGGCTTTGGAGCGATTCCAACAATTGGCTCCACAGCTACATCATGTTAATGACGCTCAATAGTTAGACGAGACTACGGTTCTCGATATGTTGTTTAATTCAATTTAATTTTTATATCACTGGATTTAGTTAATTTAAATTCTAAATTATCAATTTTAAAAATTTAGGTGGAGAGACAAATTTTTCTGGTGACTAGGACAGCCAACACATGTAGGTCAACCAGTATAGATACATTTTTGATCTGCTTCAACCTGAACAGGTACATTACACTAAACCTAATTGATTATTTTATTCACATTTTTATTGTATTTGTCGTTTTAATATTCTCTAAATAATATTTTGTGTTTCAGGTTATTTAGAGAGCTGTACAAATTTATGCATACTTTGCTAATTTTTGTACGAATGTCAAAACATATAGCAAAACGATGAGTCCCTTCATTGTTTCACCATTGGTGGAGATGGCTCTTCCTGACAGTGATGAGACAATTGTTTTCAGAGGCAATGTTCCATCGTCTTGTAATACTGAACTCGTACTGCAGATATTGACTAAGGACTGGAGGATTGGTCCGAAAAAAATTGCACATTTGGTAGTTCGATGGCACTATCGTGCAAGGTTTATTGCAGTCGAGGGTTTCTCTTGAACAGTTTGACACAGATGTCACTCCAGAATATATTCATTGGTATACATAATTATCACAAGGCGCTACGTCACTCGTCCGGAGCAGCTGTGGTCATCTGTAAATGAATGAATATTATCTAATTTTTTTAATTTAAATTTATTTTAAATGTTGTCTAATTGTTTTATAATTCATAGAGATCAACAACAGTAGACTCCGTGAGGTTGCGAATGATTCCGAACCAGGTTCTTGCTATATGTAGTGACAACCAAAGTATATGTGGAGGAAATTCATTATATGTACGATATACCTATTGTTTCTCACCAGCTCCTAACATAGAGGACCTGTTCGGAAGAGGATGAGTTTGATGAGGTTGACATAATGGAAGAGTTTCCCCCTATGACGCAAACGTAGAGTCAAACTGATTATGTTAGTCCGATTGATGATGATGCTAGTATTTGGTTCAGGGATTATGGACTCAGAGGCTGGTCCTTCGTCTTCATACGTGCATGGACATGGTTGGGTCGTGGAGAGCATAATGAATATTTATATTATGAAGCGCCTGCAGAGGTACCAGAGCAACATCAAGAAGAACCCGAGCAACCTCAAGTTCGAAGTCGACGACGACAACGACAACCAGCTCGAAATCGACGACGTCCGCCTTGTGGGACACATTGATTTGTTATTATTTTTTATAAAAATGAGATATTTAATTTATATTTTTTATTTTTATGAGTATGTTTTTTTAATTTATTCTTTTTAGAGTTTAAATAAAATAATAAAATATTTTTAGAAATTGTTTTTATAAAATAGAAAATTAAGAAAAAAAAAAGAAAAAAAGAAAGAAAGAAAGGATTAGAAAGAAGAAGGTGGAATGTGTAATAATTAAAAAGGAAAAAAAAGGGAAATTTGTACGGTATTCTCGCTCTCTATCAAAATCTCGCTCTCGCTCTCTCTCATAATCTCGCTCTCGAATTTGATTGGGAAGTTCAGTAGCCAAAAGGAGATTCATTAACTCGTTATTTAGTCAGACTTGCTGAGATGACAGAATCCGTAAAAATTATTCACAAGCTTTGGAATGAATTCCAGGGGGACCTTATGAAAATTTAGAAATACGATCTTTTGATAGAGGAAGGTCTCTGGAATGATAATTAAACATACTCAATAATAATGTTAGGAAGGACAAGGTCGAGGGTTCCAAGTTCGACGTACAAATAAAAGGAAGGTCGAGGATTCAAAATTCGACCTATTTAGGTCGAATTTTCAACTCTCGACTTATTTTAAAAAAAAAAAACAACAACAATATTTTTACAAATAGTTTGAAAACAACAATATTTTCCTAAATAGTTTTTAAAAGGACAATATCCTTTTAATTTTCCGGAAAAATATGTATATAGTTGAAAAGTAAAATTAACAATAACAAAAAAAAAAAAAAAATCAATTTTATTAATAAAAACAGCACTAGATACCCAATTCAACTCAATTCTGTTTCTAAATACAAATAATTACCAATTCAACTCAACTCTGCATACCAAACATAGATAATATAACTCTTCAAATAATAACAACACAACTCTCTGCTTTTATTGCACGCCAAATGCTCTTTTAATTTTTTGAAAATAATCAATTTGGCTTTTACTATTTATTTTCTATTTAATAATTACTTATATAACTCTAATACTTGTGGATGTATGTTAATGCATACATTCAGACATATGTAGCTATCTAGACTATTGAATGGCGAAGTCATTGAAATAATACGTTTTCTTTAAATAAAACAAAAAAAGTGTTGAAAATTGAAAGGGTCGATCCACCCATTTCTGTGCACCCCTTTCCAACTCACATTAGTAAATATTAAAATAGAAAAAAAAAAAAGAATAATATATATTTAAATATTTTTCAAATTGAAGGTGTATTTGAATTACATTTTCATGTATTTAATTTTAAAAATAAATTATTTTTAAAAAAATTAAAGTATTTGATAATTATTCAAAATAATTTTTTAATGTATTTTAATTAATTTTTTATCAAAAATATTGAAATAAAAATGAATTTTTCGAAAAATACTTTTTGAATCCAAACCGAGGTGAGATTAAAAATCAAAATAATGAAATTTAAATTTTAAAAAATCAATATTTTATTTAATGAACTTTTTCAGACGAGGAAAGGAAATTTTGCGGGTATTATAAGAAAGATGTGAAGATAGTCAATCATGTTGGAATTTGTGCCTTTTGTTTTCTTTTGTTTTTGTTTTTGTTTTTTTTGTTTTTTCTTTTATTAGATGGATTGGCATTATCATCTTATCTCATCCAAAATAATTAATGTCCTAGAAGATAGAAAATATCAATTTTGTTTTTTAAACAATTATAACAATTTTTTTAATATTCTTTTTTATGAAAACGGTTAGTGTTTTATTCTAAAAATAAATACGCTATTAACTTAAAAGAAAGAGCTTAAATACGCTATTAATCTCTTTCTTTCACTCTCCAATCTCTAAAATTTCCTTATTTCTATAAAATTTCCTTATTTCTCTTATATTTCTCTCTTTTATTATCATAACTTTAAAATAAATAGGAGGTGGCATTTCATTTTTTTAGTATGCCTAAATAAAATTGTATATCATCTTTTTTATATATGTGTTTGACAAAATATTCAAAAATTGGATCATCATTTAAATAATGGTTCAAAATATGAATTATTATTTATTTGTAAATCATAAACTAATTGTAATTACCTATTAAATATTAGATTTGATATGAACTATTATGAACCAATATATGAACATATTTTAGGTTAAAGTTTTGATCATTTTATTTTGAGTTTCATTTTATATATTTAATCTCTATATTTTTAATTGTTCAATTTTAATTTATGTATTTTTTATAAATCTCAAATTTAGTCTTTCAAAATTTTTTTTTTCAAACTTGATTAAATAATAATAATAATTTTCATGCGAGAAATGATCTATGTGTGTATAATATCATGCTAATAGACTAAATTTGTTGGAGAAAATAAAAAAATAAACTAACTCCATAAACTAATTTTAAGATTATTGAAAATATAGGAACTAAAATATACCAACCCATAATATAAGGATCAAAATTGCATATTATAATATATTTTTTCGTTTTCAAATAAATGATAGAGTGTATACATGAAATACTATATTTAGAAATGTTTTTATCTTTTGAATAACTACATTTTAAAATTTTAAATTCAAAATATGAATAACACTAAGTTCATAAAAATAATGTTTTATCAAAATTTGCACTATATTTTGATCACATAATTAAAAAATAGTTTGAAAAAAGTAATTGCATTAGGTAGTACTTATAGGGATAATAATTAAGTGCAGGGCAACATTTTTACAAAATTACAAATATAGCAAAATTTATCTGTGATAGACTCCATTATTGGTAACCTCTTACTAGTGATATGGTCTATTATTGATAGACCTGATAAACCCCTACTAAGTTACTAGTGATATGGTCTATCACTGATAGACCTATACTAATGATATGACCTATCACTAATACACTTCAAAAGCAAAATTTAAATTTTGTCATAACTATAAATTCTTATGTATTATGGTATATCTACAAATACTTTGGGTTTGTTATATTTGCAACAGCCTCTAAAAACATCTTATGAAATGTGTATTCATTGAATTTAAAGGTAAAGAAAACAAAATAAACATTAGACAAATTCAAACTATTTACCAAACATGCCTTTATTTTCAAATCAACTTTAACGTTTTTCCAAAAATATAAGGATCTATTTAGTAGATAACTTTTAGATTTACTGAGTTTTCAAGATTATGTGATTCAAATCGTGCGAATTCTGAAAACATTTTTTTATGTTTTCAGTATTTCAAGATTTTAAAATAAAGAATTATATTAAAAATGATAAAAACAATAACAAATATATTATTTCATATTATAGAATCAATTATTTTTGTTAAATTAAAATATGTAATATATTATATGATATTACAATATAATAATTACAAAAAAAAATTAATATAAAAAAGTTCATAAATTAATTAGTAATGATTTATATTTAACCTAGTATGTAATGAATAACTAAATACATTTTAAAACACATTATGAAACATTATTTAAGTTAGAATTTGCTATTAAATATATAACTAAAAATATGAAATAAAACTATGTTTTTTTTTATTCCGTGGTTACATACTAAACATGTCTTTATATACTATCTAATAACTGTTTTTCATGTCACCTATGATATACCAATATCTTAGAATCTTTGATAAAAAAATATTATATCTAAATTAAAGGAAGGCAAATAATTTGAATAAATTTAGAATATCGAGGCTCTATTAGTAGATTCTTAAATTTGAAAAGAAGTGTAAACAGTTCTCTGATGATTTGGAAAACCTAATCCCACTTTTAATTTTGAAATTCAAGTTGCTATTTTCTATGGCAGACAAGAAGCCGAGAAAAAAGTGTCTGCAGCTTTGGCTTCAAAGATAAGGGAGTGAATAATAAAACAGCCTTGAAGGATGCAGTAAAAAGACGAAGATGAAAAGGACCTCTACTCCTTTTAATAAATCATGTGGGACGTGTCAGCTTTTTTATTCATTATATCTACCACAACCTAACCAACTTTTGTCCCTTTTTTATTTTCTTCTTTTTTAAATCCTTAAAATAAAAAGAAAAGAGAGAAAAAAAACTAAATTCACATAAGTGGACAAATAGTTAATTATTATAGTCCTAAATTATTATAATAATTTGTGTTTGAGGTATAGGTCATTTTAGTTTGAGTTATTGAGAAGTAAACTACTTTAGTTTAAGAAGGAAATAATAAAAATTATAGCAAAATAGTAAAAAAATGATAAATAATAAATATTATAACAAATAAGAGTTTTAAAATAGTGTTAACTGGAGATTATAAAATAGTATTTACTGTAGTAAGATGTGGTTATTATAATCTATTAAAAAGTCCATAAATGTCAAATATCACAAATTTTGGTTTGAGATATATATATCATGCAAACTAGCTTTTTCAATCTTGGTCTAGATAAGTCAAGACTTTCCAAACCAATTTCCCATGCATATCATACAAATTAACTTTTTCAATTCCACCTAAATAAGTCTATGTTTTTTTAAAGTTGGTCTAACTTAGCGATTATTGACCTATACTATTTCTTTTATAGATTGAAAGTTCAAATTAAGATATCCCACTTTATTTGTTTTAGAAAAAAGAAAAATCATGATATAACACTTTTTCTTACAAGTGGAAATCAATATTAATTAGGGAGGAAATAATATTGCAAAGATTTAAATACATGACACCTTTGAACCACTTGTTTTGACACCATCTTAAATCACTAATTGACTTAAAAAATTTAAGCGATGAACTCAAATGTAATATCATATCATCTAACACTTTCAACAAATAATAAAATTTGCGTGGTTTAGTATTAGCTCATTTTATTTATTTTCTAACTTACTTTTGTGATTTAAGTAATGTATCCATGCCAATACATATAATTCGAACTCACATATCACAAAAAAATTATGGCATAATAAAGATAAGCACAAAAATAGTTGGTTATTAATTTTTTTTTTCAAGTTTGGATACTAAAATAGAGACCTCCTAACTTCAAAATAGGACAGAAATAAAATAACTTTGAATTTCAAAAACTAAAATAGTCAGTCTCGTACATTTAAATACCAAAATAAAATTGTTTTAAATAGTTTGAAAACGAGAGTGCAAGATCTATTCATTCTTTTTTGTATAATATTATATTATATAGAAGGACCTAACTCTTTAAACTATACTGATATTTAACCGAAAGATTGAGAAATCCTATCTTAATAAGTTTATTATTACAAGGTAAAAAGTAGTACACACATCAACAATATCAACAATATCACGTGTAATGCACGTGCTAAAAGATAGTAATAAAAAATGTTCAACTTTGCTAAATCTCTTTTTACATAAAGAACACCCATGAATATATAATACACAAAGAGTCAAGTGAAAACCTTAATTAGGTTGAAAATTTTACAATAAATTATTTAATAAAGTCTGATCGATTTCATAGTTGAATGCATGAGAAAGAAGTATCTTGAATTTATACCCAATATTTATTAAGCGACAAACAGATTTTTAAATTTAAATTTAACTATAATTGTAAGACAAACACATTGTGACTATCTCATTAAATAATGTATTCATTCTACACTCATGAATATAGGAAAGAGAAACTATAGATACATTTTGAATTCGTATCTAGTTAAGTAAGGATATTCAATTTTTGAATCTACTTCTCACACTACACTAGTAAGAAAATTTGTTTAGAACTTTTGTAGTATATATTCCTTAGGTTCACATTAGAATTTTTCTTTCATAAAGAATTATTTAAAGTTATTAGACTCTCCATTTTAAAAAATTATTAATATGACTATCTCAATAATTGAGCAGGACTTTTTTGCAAATGATAAATAGGTTAAGAAGATTTGAATCTCCAATATTAAGGAAGGTAGTACATGTCAATTAAGATCGAATTATGTTAGGTTGAAGTAATACCCACATTTCCTTATAGTCATCTGTTTCAATAATTTTTCAAAAGGAGTCTTCATTTGGTTATTTATATAATACATCCCCAAATCTTCTCTTATGCATCAAATCCTTTCTCCTCCCTCCAAATTAGCGATGGCAAATCTAAAGATCTCACTACCAATTCTCATTATCCTTGTAGCTCTCCACAATGCGGCAACCGCAGAGTCGTCGGCCGCCACAAGCTTCATCGAGTCATCCTGCAAAGTGACCCGCTACCCGGCGCTGTGCGTTCAGTCCCTGTCAAGCTACGCCACCACCATCCGCCAGAGCGGTCGTCAGCTGGCCCGAATGGCCCTGTCCGTGAGCCTCAGCAAGGCCCGTCTCGCCGCAGCCTTCGTGGCCAAACTGGGCAAAGGCGGTGGAATGAAGGGGCTGGAGTACCAAGCAGTGAAGGACTGCATAGAGAATATGGGAGACAGCGTGGACAGGCTCGGGCAATCGGTGAAGGAGCTTGGGGACTTACGTCGAACAGCTGGTGGGGACTTTTTGTGGCACATGAATAATGTTCAGACTTGGGTCAGCGCCGCCCTCACTGATGAAACCACTTGCCTTGATGGCTTCGCCGGCCGCCGCTTGGACGGCCAAATCAAGGCTGCGATCCGCCAGAGAATTACCCTTGTTGCTCAAATCACTAGTAATGCTCTGGCTCTTGTTAATCGCTTTGCTGACAAAAACCACTGATTTGTACTTCAAGTACTCTACTCACTACTGTTGGTTTGCCTTATTTTTGTATAGTTACGTGGGTTTTAAGTTGTGTAAATTTTTGTGTTTCTGTATGCTAAATAGTTTTCCACTTAGATACAATCATTTTTATATATGTTTCTTAAAATTGCTCTAGATCATGTTCAAGCTATCTTACAAAGTTTGTCTCTTTCAGTATTTTTTTTAAACCGTTGATGTTTTTTTATTCAATAATTCTATTCATATTTGTTTAAATAAAATATAGGTTACAATTTTTCCATTTTTTAACTTTTACAAATTTTCGTTATTTCTTTCTGTTTTTTATAATGAACAACTATACCCACTATATTTCTTATAGAATTATGCTTAAATAAAATGGAAAACTAGAGAGAAATCAAAACTTTTGATTTCTAACTTTTCTAAATGAATTTCATCATCATCACTATCTCTTTTTTTTCCGATTGTTGCTCTATATTTTTACTATATCATGATTTTTTTTTTTTTTTATTGAATCTCCCCCATCATTTTAGCCGAATGTCCATAACATTTTTTTAACAATTTCATTTTTCATTTTTTCTAAATTTGAAGGATCATCAAAGAATAAATATCTATTTTTCACTAGTTTTTGCTAGAAAATGTTACGGAAAAAAAAATATCCATTTTATGGTTTTTTTTTTTTTGTTATATCTTACATATTTTTTAACCACATACCTGCTTTTTCAAATATTCGTAACACTCGTTTGATATATGAATTCAATTAGATAAAAATATATTTTACAAATTTCTACGTATAAATATTGCACTTAATGTAGATAAAATATTATTATTTATACAATCGACAATCCTATAATATACTTTAGTCGTCATCAGCCTTATAATAGTCGAAAGCAGTTGTCAAAGTTGATAATCGAATATGATTTTCGCTAGGGATGTACACGGGTTGGGTTGGGTTGGGTTGAGGGTGTTGTTTGGACCAATCTGAAAATTCAGATTGGTTAGGTTGACAATCCAAAGAATCCAGATAAAATCTCTAATCCAACCCAATCCAACCCGAATTTTAAAGGTTGGATTGGGTTGTCGATTTATAACCTTTTTTTTTTTCTTTTTAATTAAAAAGATGTAAATTTATATACAACACATGACTAATAACTAAAATCTCATAAAATTCAAAACTAAATATCAAATATCTAAGATATTTATTGCAAACTTTAAATAAGGACAAATATCGTAACAATTTTAAAAGAAAATATTTAAAATTCACAAATTAATCAATTAAAAGTAATCAAATTTTAAACAAAGAAAAATATTTATAATATATTTTATTTATATATATATAATTCAGGTTGGGTTTGGTCAATCCAAATGTTTTTTAGCCAACCCACGACTCAACCCAACCCAACAAAAATAGAAAAAGTTTAATCCAACTCAACCCAAAAACAAAACTAACTCAATCCAACCCTTATATTTTAGGTTGGCTAGTCCAGGTTATTCAAGTTGTTGAGCTATTTGAACACCCCTAATTTTTTATGGAGTTTGTAGTTGGAGGTGGTTGGTAAAGCCTGAAGTTGGTCACATTAAGGTGGTATCCGAGTTGGTTGTCAGAGGTAGTTTTCGTAGCCCAGAGTTGGTCTTGCGGAAGGTGGTCGTCGAAGTTGATTATCGAAGATGATTTTGGAGTTTGTAGTTGGATGTGGTTGTCGGACCCTGAAGTTGGTTGCATGAAAGGTGGTATTGGAGTTTGTTGGTAGAGTTTGTCATTGGAGGTGGTAGTCGAAGCTTGAAGTTGACTGTTGAAGTTGTTCGCTCCTAGGTGATCATCGAAGTTGATTTTTGTCGGAGTTTTGTAGTCGGAGGTGGTTGTTGAAGCTTGAAATTGATTGTCGGAGTTGGTTGCGTGAAAGTGGTCATCGAAGGTGGTTGTTGAAGCCCGAAGTTGGTTACTAAAGTTGTTATCGGAGGCGGTTATCAGGGTTCAAAATTGGTTCCTGGAGTATGACAGTGATATTCACCAATAGTGGTTGATGGGTGGAGCTATTGAAAACATTGGAAGAATAAAAAGTTGGAGTGGGTTAGTAAAATATATCAACTCAACTTCACCAATATTTAAAGTTGGTGAGCCAAATATTGAGTTGATATATTATACCAACTCAACTCAACCCATGTCGGTGAGCCAAACACCCTCTTAATATTTTATTTGTTTTTATAGCTTTTTAAAACTTAAAATATCATTACGTACTTTAAAACCCATTTTCACGTGGATTTTCTAATACTTGTCATACAGATAGAATTTACTAATCAACTAATTAAAAATATAGCCTAACTAATTAGTTAATTAATATCAATTAGTCATTACTATTAACTATAATTAATTATTACACATAAATATATTATTTACACTTAGTAGATTTCAATTAATACTTTTACCATTAATAGTTTATTTTATATCAACTATTTAATCAAAAATATAAATTATTAATATTCTAATATAATTAATTGATAGAATAATTGAAATGAGTAATACTTTTAAAATTAATAATTAAGTGTAAAACTAGATTTTTAAATAATTACAATTATAACAAAACATATCATCGATAGACTTTGTCGCTAATAGATTCATATTATAATATGGTCAATCATGGATAGACTCCAAGACTTGAATCTAAATTTTGCTATATTAACTATTTAATTAAAAAATTATAAATTATTAATATTCCAAACTAATTAATTTATATATGTCAGAGTTATTTTAATAATTAATCATTAATTAAATTAAGTTTAATTAATAATTAATGTGAAAATATTCATTTATTTTTTGTTTTAAGTGATTAAATAAATTATCATTAATATAACTATATATTAAATAATATTAAATTTAGTTTATGACAACATTAATGGCTGTTTTATATTTAAGTAAATAATTGTTTAGTTTTGCTTTATATGCACAAATTTAGTAACTCAAACACAGTTATTTAATTTTAGACTATATTCCAACACAAATATTAATTTATCCTAGATACTTAAATTTCAGATATATCAGTGATTAAAATATATAGATAAATATGACGCTTTATCTCAAAACTAGCTGTAAATGAAATGAGCAATCCATATATCTTACAAAGAGTGTGGCATGTCTTTATTCTAAATTTTCAATATAGGATCCTCAACATGCAACTTCAAGATGACATACTTCTTTAGGTTGACCATTCTTAGATTAGATCTCATTTATATTTTTGGACCGAATATGTTCGTCTAAGCTTCATGAGCTCTAATACTATAATTAGGTGAACACGAGTTACTTACATCTTAAATTTATTGATAATGAGATAAGTAATTTAACTATACTATATAAAGAATGTGACATCCTTTCAACTAAAATCTCTTTTATCATATTTAAAATCATGTAAAAAATGTTTATAGTCATATAAAAAATAATTTAAATATATAGTATCAAAATAGTTTTCTTGTTTATTTTTTTTTATTTGTTCAAGGTATAGAGTACAAGTATATGCCAATTGATGCATTTAAAAGTGTAATATGAAATATCAAATTTATTTTGGATAATTAAAAATATATTTTTAGAGCTTTTTTAATTTGAATTTTTTTTTTTAACTATTTAGCTCTAAAAATGCTCTTAATTATTTGAAATTAATATTTAGAGGTATAAACTTAAATAGGGATATTATCAATTAATACCCTAAAACTTTGAGAGTTGTACCAATTATAGTCTTGAAGTAATAATTGTATCCATTTAAACTCTAAAGGTCTGTTTGTTTCACGGATTTTTCCATGTGACTTCAGATATTTAATATTTTTGTTTGTTTTGTTTCATAGAATTTTACTTTTTAAAGCCCATGATATTATTATCTAGGGAAGTTTAAAACTCATCTGACATAGGTCTTTAATACCCTGCATAAGTATGGAATATTTATATCTGGGAGATGAACAATAAAATTATAGTTTAATTAATCAATAAATTTATATTCAGTGATCATTACTATTAATTTTAATTAATTATTAAATATAAATATATTATTTAGATTTATAAATTTCAATTGATATCTATACACTTAATATTTTATGCCATCTAATTATTTAATATAAGATATTATAATAATTATCGATATTTTAATTACTTTATATTAATTTAATTATTTTTACTAATTAATTTAATTAATTTAATAAAAAAGATATTATTTATTTATATTTTATTAATTAAATAATATTTAATATAATAATAAATTAAATAATGCTTAATCTAATTTATAACTACATTAATTGTTTCTATATACAAATTTGTAAATTGAACATAAATATTTAACTTCTAGGCATTAATTATTTTTACATATCCAAACACAGACATTAATTATTCCAGAAATTTAAAACTCATACATTCAAATCCTTGACATTTAATATCTAAACCTGTGAAACAATATCTGCGATCCACATGAACATTAATAAACTTTCATAAGTGTATCAATGTATATCCTCCTCTACATTTCTTTCGACCAATATAATGTGAAACTTATAATTGAAGTCAATTAAGTTCTTACATTTTCGTAAGCTAATAAATTTAAACCATTCATTTACGATTTTCATGTATTAATCCTCAAATTGAGGGTGTTTAATTCATACAATTATATGTATCAAACGAAGTTTTTTTAAATAGATGTTCATAACTTAAATTGATACAACCCATAAAATTAGGGGTACAAATTGATATTTTCTCAATTAAATATGAAATTGACTTGAATGAACCTTTAAGATTCCTTTTAAAATTGAGGGAATAATACCTTTTTGGTTATTTATGTTTTGGCTCTAGTTTTTATTTGGTCCATATGTTTTAAAATGTTACATATTTAGTAATTAAGTTTTGAGTTTTGTTTCAATGTAAGCCGTAAGTTTCAAAATATTACAATCTTACTCTTGAAATTTGAGTTTTATTTCAATTTGGTCCCTTGCTTTCAAAATTTTACCTTTTTAATCTCAATTTTTCATTGAATACATTTTGTTAATTTCTATTAATTAATTACAAATAGTTATGAAGTGAAATTTTATATTTAATTTTTAAAGTGATAAAATTGTGAAACTTAATTAATTAGAATTCTTTTAATGCTATTTAATTTATTAACATAAATTAATTTTAAAAACAGAATGTGAGTATTTAGTAAAAAAAAAAAAAAAAAAATCGATGTTAATAATATAAATCTTAAAACATAAGAACCAAATTAAAACAAAATTCAAATGTCAAGAGTAAAATTGTAACATAAAAATTAAGGACTAAATTGAAACTAAACAATACTAAAAATTTATCGACTAAATGTGTAATATTTTGAAACCTTAAAATTAAATAGAAAATAAACTCAAAATTAAGGAACAACAAGATATTTTAAAAAAAAAAAATTAAAAAAGAAAAAACGATTTTGTTGGATATAGTGATATCAAACATATATATTTTTTTCCTTAGTCCTTTTTCTTTGGCTGCCATTTTAAAATTAAGGGAAGGAAATTAGATTGAAGTCGCTGTCTACTTAAGCCGACAGTGGACTTTTTGCCTTTGGATAGGTAGGTTGATGGCACGAGGTCGGTATTAGCTATTGAATTTAAAATAAATTTTTATATAAATTTCTTTGGGTTAGTTTAAGTTAAATTGAGCAAAATTATTTGTTAAAACTATTAATTGTGTCTATGGACTTTTAGTCGCATACTTTAATAAGGTAAATCTTTGGGAAAAGGATGGCACATATACTTTATAAGAAAATCTTGTAACAATATTAATCATAATAATAATTATTATTATTAGGTTAAATTAAATAAAATAATAATGGAGTGTGTGTTAATAGTCAAATACTATTTATCGTTTTGATATGTTTTAAGGGAGGATTTTGATTCTAAAATTTTAAGTAATTTTGTGGAATTTTATATTTTAACCTAAAATTTTGGTTATTGAAAAAATTGGTGTAAGCTAAGATTGAAAATAAGAGAAAAATGAAAGTATCTATATGAAGAAAAATAGGATATCTATATAATTTGTTTTAAAATTGAATGTTCGAACTTAAATAAAACTTCAAACAAATTGATCAACATAGAGCATTTTTAAAATTTTTTTATTTTAAAAAAAGTTTGTTTGTAATGAGTTATCAACGGTTTTTGTTCATATATTAATAGCAAAATAAAGTTAAGGGTATTTTTGGAACTTTTAAAAATTTAGGGGTATTTTTTAAACAAAACTTTAATGTTTTCCATCCAAAATTAATGATATGGGCATTTTTAACTCATTTTTACAGTTTAAGGATATTTTTGAAATTTTTTTAAATTAAAGGTACTTTTACCACAAAGTACAAAGCTTAGAGACATTTTTTTTATAATTTAGTCTTATTATTATTATTGACAATTTGTAGAGTGAGAGAGTCAAACCTCCAATTTTAAAATCGATAATACATACTTCCATTTTATTACAAGGGAAAAATGAATTTTTTTTTAAAAATAATGTTTTTTTAATAAATAATGACAAAAATAGGGTTGGGGAGAAAGTATTCCAAAAAATAGGTGTTTAAATCGTGTACCGGGTATACGATTACACCTTAATCGTGTACCTGGTACATGATAAGCCCTAAATCGTGTACCAGGTATAAGAGTACCTTGCCATCTGGCACGCCCAGTCTAGCATGGTAGTCATGTAGGTTTGACTGAGGGAATCGTGTACCGGGTACACGATTACCCTAAGTCGTGTATTGGGCACACGACTTCCTCGCATTAAAACCTCCGCCCACCCCCTTTTTCTTCCTCACCGAAACACCCATTCTTCTTCCTCACCGAGACCACTGCTTATTCTTCCTCACCGAGACCAACGATTCCTTCCTCTCACCGATTTTTGCTTTCGATTTCTTCTTCTATTTTGCTTTCTACTTTCCAAAATCTCGTTGATTTTCCTCACCGAGGCCTTTATTTCACCGAAATCTTCCAAAATTTCGATTTTGTTCGATTTTCAGTCCTCCATTTGATCATCACCGAATCCTCCATTGTAGTGGTCGTGTTGCTCGATTTTCATACCTTTTTGGCTACTAATTTTTGCTTGTTTCTGTGGTATATTTATTTCTCTAGTTGGGCTGATCTATATTTATATGTATGTTTTTGCATATTTTTGGGCTGAGTTTATTTTAAACTTAGTTTATGTTTAGTTTATGTATGATTTAGTTTATGTATGATTTAGTTTATGTATGTTTTTGAGCTGAACTTACCTTTTTTTTTTATTTATTTGGATTGATTTAAACTTAGAAATATGTATTTGTTGGGCTGATCTTATATGTATATGTTTGTAGATCTTAAATCTTAGATCTTATATTTGTTTATTTGTTTGGGCTGATTTAAATATATAATTTATAAATCTTAGATTTGGTCTGATTTAAATATATAATATTTAGATCTTATACGTTAAATTTAGAAATTAGAGTTTGATGGGTTGACATATTAACATTTTTTTTGTCAACTATAACAGTTGAAAAAAACATAATAAATATGTCCATGTGTCCTAAAGCTTTAGTAATTCTTAAACTTGGAAATGATGGAGATAGTGACATTGACGTTGAAGTTGATGAATTATTTGGAAACGACAGTAGTGGTGAACATGATCTTGAGTTGGTACCGTTCGAAATGTTTACCCAAATAGACTGGAAAATGACAAATTCAATGTGTGAACTAGGGTCTACTTTGGAAGAAAGGAATGTAGGAGTAGATAACTGTAGTTTAATATAAAAAGGAATGTTGTTTAATACCAAAGAAGATTTACAGCTTGCTGTAAAAAAATATTGTGTGACAGAACACTACGAAATTGTCATAGTGGAATCAAATCAGGATCTTTGGTATGTTAAATGTAAATCATAGAGTGACGGTTGTCTTGGAGGCTACAGGTATGTCGGCACAAAACTCATGAGATGTTTGAAATCACAAAACTTCAAGGTGAACACTCATGTTTGTTTTCAGAATTGACACAGGATCATTCACAACTGGATTCAAATTTCATGAATATGAAATTCAAAATTTGGTAAAATATTGATCTTGGAGTACCTGTGGCCCTACTTCAAGAAGCCATTAAAAGAAAGTATGGCTATAATGTCAATTATAGAAGGGTGTGGCAAGCCAAGAGAAAAGCGTTAATTGCTGTGTTTGGCGATTGGAAGAAATCATATTCGGAGCTTCCGTATTGGTGAGTGTTGTTGTTCATTATAATCCAGGAACACGAACAGATTGGTTTTTCCTTCCCTCTGATGTGCCAGGTGCGACTATTTTTGGACGAGTTTTTTGGTCTTTTGGTCCTATAAGAGAAGGGTTCAATCATTGTAGGCCATTAATCCAGATTGATGGTAAATTATTGACAACCTTATCTATTGATGCAAACGGACATATATTTCCCCTTGCTTTTGTAGAAGGTGAGAATTCGTCCAGTTGGTCATGGTTTTTGTGGGCATTACGTGAATATGTTACCCAAAGAGAGGGTATTTGCTTGATTTCTAACAGACATAAGGGCATTCTTGCTGTAATTAATAATGAAGAAATTAGTTGAAGTGAACCCAGAGCGTACCACCGATATTGTCTTCATCATGTTGCCAATAATTTCAATACAAAATACAAATCGAAGCAACTAAAAAATTTGGTGTTTAAGGTCGGAAATCAACACCAAAGGTGTAAGTTCATTCGGTGCATGAAAGAATTGAAACAATTGCACTCTAAATGTCTTGAATTTTTTTAAGACATTGACTTGGAAAAATGGACATAGTCACATGACGGTGGGTACAGCTATGGGTGGATGACCAGCAATGCAGCTGAATGCATGAACGGCGTTTTTAAAGGTGCTAGAATGTTACCAATTACTTCTTTGGTTAGGCATTCTATCGCACAATATTGTATTTTGAACGTCGGAGAAAAGAAATCTGTGAAGCATTCAATCGTGGGGACATATATACAGAATATGCCCTAAAGAAACTGAAGAGGTGGGAAAAACGAGCATCGACATAGACGGTGACATCCATTGACAGGGAAAGTCAAACTTTCGAAGTACAAACTGACATAAGTATGATTTCTCCCTACAAAGGACAACACACCCAAGTAATAAGCTTGAAAGAAGGGACATGTTCTTGCAATAAGTGGCAATCATTCAAGATTCCATGCTCTCATGTAATTGCAGTTTGTAATTACATGCATATGACATACCTACCACTTATTGATGAATGCTACAAATTGTCCAATTTCAAGCGTTGTTGAAGGGCCGCTTCTATCAATCAACACTCAGTATTATTGCCAGAATTATCAATTTACAGAAGTTCGTCCAAATGCAAACTTACTCAGAGAACAAGGTCGGCCAAAAAAGTACGCGCATTCATAATGAAATGGATTGGAGAGAACAAGCCAAAAAGTGCGATGAACAATTTTTTAAAAGAGAAAGACATAACAGACGCACTTGTCCACACCGTTACACTAGGTGCTTTCGTCGTCTTCGGTCATTAGGTGTATTTTTTTTTACTTGTTATATTTCATGTATTTGTATTCTTCATGTATTTCTATTTTTCATATTTGTATATTTCATGTATTTATATTCTTTATGTATTTATATTTTTCATGTAATTTATATTTCATGTATTTGTATTCTTTATGTATTTAAATGAATTATGTAATAAATTTTATTATGTAATTGTATTTTTTATGTTTACTTTTTATGTATCTTTATGTCATGGATTCTATTATGTAATATTAATTTGAATTTTTAGGTAATGGAGCCTGGTCCTTCTAAATCTTGTACAATTGTACCAACAAAAGACGCATAGTTTACAGACAGTATGAGATAGTTCTTTCCACTATAGTGTTGAGTTGTCGGAGGAGGGAGGCGACTGCACAACATACTATCCATTTGATCACCGCATTATTCCATATGTTCAGGAAGCAGGTTTTCTTGGGGTTGCACATATTGGTTTCATCCAGCTTGAATGGCACCTGATTACTGCTCTAGTTGAGCGCTGGAGATCAGGAGGACCTCACACATTTCACCTGCCCTGTGGGGAATGTACAATTACGCTGCAGGATGTTGCTGCACAATTTGGGTTACGAGTGGACGGGCAACCACTGACAGGCTCACTACAGTATGACTGGAAGAACGTTTGTGAAGAGCTCTTAGGCGTTCTACCAGAGGATCTGAAGGGATAAAGATTGAGTATCCCTTGGTTGGCGTCCCAATTTCTCGAATTACCTCCCGATGCCGAAGACATCAGCATACGTAGGTATGCACGAGCATACATTCTGCAGCTTATTGGAGGATTTTTATTTTTCGACAAGTCAAATACTTTAGTGCATCTCATGTTTCTCCTATTATTGTCTGATTTCGAGCACGCTGGTACGTACTCGTGGGGTGGTGCATGTCTTGCATGGTTGTACCGAAAACTTTGTCGGGCTTCCAATGCACAAGCGTTGGAATTAGCAGGGCCACTGGTACTATTACAAGTATGGGCTTATAATCGATTTTCAATTATAGCACCACAAGTCCAACTATAGGCCCCAAATCATCGTCCACTGAGTGCCAGGTATTATTTTATTTATATATTTATTTTGTTTCCATTTTATGTAAGAATATAAATTAATTGTATTTTTTATAATTTTAGATGGAGTGGTGTATCGGCTGCCTCTGAACAGTCAACAAATATGTTGCTCGTATACAAAAAAATATTCGACATGCTGATGCACAATCATGTAGTAAATATGTATATAAATGATATTTAAAAAAAATTTATATGTATACTTATTTTTTTTTTCTTTGTCAGGTTATTTGGACACCATACACACAAATTTGGTCATCCTTACCTGATTATTGTCGTGATGGTGAAGACATCTGGTTGATTGTTAGCCCTCTTATATGCTTCCATATAGTAAAGTGGCATCATCCAGATCGTGTGCTGAGACAGTTTGGTATGCGATAAACGATACCTTCGTTGTCTTATACACTCCCAGCACTACACCAGATCGATTTAAGAGGTAAGCACGACCAAGACTGGCGTCGAATCTATGCAGAATATTTATCCTACTCGCATGGATGACGTGATCGTTGTGCACAGGGAGAATTAACAAATGAGCAGCTGTATCAGACGACTACTTTCCCTGTACAATTCGATCACGAGGCGATTTATCTCATCTGAGGATGCTTACTATTACTGCATGGTAAGAGATTTAAAATCAGACATTTTCCATATATATAATATGAATATTGTTTTATTTTTTTTTATTGTATAGAATAATTTTGTCGGCGATGTTCAACAATGTTCAGTGCAGAACAACTTACCAGAATTGGGTTCAATGTGTCAGCAAACATTGGTTAACATAGAAGGTATTATTCAACAAACAAGACGACTCAATGTTGCTGACACCGATCGAAGACGTATTCGTCGTAGACGACAATGACAACGGGGTGAACCTAATTTAGAGGGACACAAAGACAACCCCTGAGGAGTAAGGGTCAGGGGGTCGTTTTTAAATCCCACATTGTATCATTTTCAAATGGTAAATTAAAGAACTAATTGTAAATATTCTTTAATATCATGATATTTTTTTTAATATGAGTGCAAGATGTTTTCATTGTAGATTAAATATATAATTAAGTTTAACAATTAAAAAAACAATTATAAGCAATAATGAAGGAATTAAGTTATATAATTAAGTTTAACAATTAACTTTAAAAAAAGAAAAAGAAAAAAAATTTATAAACGAATCGTATACAGGTACACGAGTTTGCTTGATCGGTCAACCAAACAGCTGACGTGGTCAGCTGACTAGATTAAATGGTACTCGTGTACCGGGTATACGAGTATGCCACATGAAAATTGTGTACTCGGTACACGATTCCGTTACCCTAATTTTGTCAATACTTTCCCAAAACACCTATTTTTTGGAATACTTTTCCTCAACCCTATTTTTGTCATTATTTATTAAAAAAACATTAACTAAAAAAAAAATCGGAAAAAATACTCTTTTGTTCCCAAGTTTTAAAAAAAAACGTGCATTTTTTCCCATGTTTCAAATTGGTTATTTTTAGTTCATGAATTTCAAAAATAGGTTTAAAATGTTCAACTAATAAATCTATTAAATTTAAACCAAAAAAAATGGATTAAATATATGATGTGGCAAAATGAGGATTTTTTTTTTAATCTTTCTCACTCCTCTCCTCTCTCTCTCCTCTTCTCTCCACTTCTCTCTTCTCTCTTCTCTCTCTTGTCCTTTCGCCTCCATCTCTGTTTTCTCTTGTTTTCTCCCATTTTTCCATGAAGAAGAAGATAAATTTTGCTCACTTTCTTTCTCTCTCTCTTGTTCCGAAAACTAACCAAATTTCTGCAGAAGAAAATCAATGACAGAAAGATCTGTACCACCAATCCCATATCTGATCACAAGCAAAGAGATAGAGATGAATAGAAGGAAGGATGTATGTGAGATGAGATTACATATATACAGAAAAACAAGGGAGAAGAAGTAACTGGCTTATTCTTGAAGGATTTTTTGAAGAGAAAAAGCAAGGTTTGATATGTATATCTTTGGAACTCAAGAATCACACTTCCATGGAATAAGCCCAATTCAAGAATCACACTTCATCTTCTAGTTTTTTTTCCCCCTTTTGTGTTTTACTCTCTCTCTCTCTTTCTTTCTATATCACACTTTCTTTCTCTCTTGTCCTAAGAAAACCAAAGGGTGTTTGGAACTTCCATGGATGTGGGAAATCTCCACCAAACAAAAACCCATTAACCCAATAAAGAAAATCAAAGGTTATATAAACACACCATGAATTTTCCCCAAAAAGATAGAGAGAAAAGTTTAAGAAAGTAAGATTATTGAAAAACGACTGACAAAGAGATGGAGAAGAAAGAGAGAAGAGAGAAGAGTGGGAAAGATTAAAAATTATATTGTTTTTAAGTCATCTTGTACATCATATGTTTAATCAATTTTTTTAAAATTTAATATATTTATTAGTTGAGAGATGTTTTAAATCTATTCTTCAAAATTCATGGACTAAAATAACTAATTTAAAATATTAAGAACCAAATCTACCCATTCCTAAAAATTCAAATACCAAAATGACATTTTTTTTCCATATTACAATATGAAAATAATTAAGTTAAGTCTCATTCAACTTTCTTCTTTTCCTGGTCGTTCCTTTGTTCTCCACTTTTTTCAAAAGCTGAGAGATTAAAGAGGATAAAAAGAATAATAAAGTACGTTCCCCAAAGCCTTTCATGAAAAAGAGGTTCGCTTCCTTCTCAAAGCAAAATATAAAAGCGACAATTCTGCTTTCTATAAAAGAATTTTTGTCATTTATTTAAATAAATACTCTTATTATTTTAAAGATTTAAAAATTATTTTAGTCTCTCTACTTTTAAAATAGAAATATTCAGATTGGTTCTTGTACTCTCAACTTTGATTCATTATGTACATTGAATTTTCAAAAAATAACTATTTTTGTCCCTTAAAAGTAAAATAAATGGACCACAATGATCATTTTTAAAAAATATAATGACAAAAATGAAACAAAATTAAAAATACTAGACTAGAGATGAATATTTTTAAAGTATAGAAACTAAAATAGACTAAATTTAAAAAAAATGGAGACTAAAATAACTAAAGTTAAACGTTTATGGACTAAAATAGTATTTAAACCTATTTTAAAAGTGACTACATTATTCTTGCTCTCTTTTTATAATCTTTTCAAAACTATTCTTTGAAGTGAAAATTCATTAGAATGTTAGTAAAAAAATTAGGACATAGAACCAATGACAAATTAAGAAATTAATGTCTAAGACCACAAATTCATATCATTTTAATATATATATATATATTCTCCTAAACTCTAGAAACGGTATAATAGATCTTTAAATTCTCACTTTTGTCTCTGATAGATTTTTAAATTATTAATTTCATATACAATAGATTTCTTACATATTTAAAAATAATTAAAAATTAAATGTTATATCATATATAAAACTTAACTTTGTGTTTAGTAGATCTCATTATACTAAACATTATCTGCTAAATCGACATTATTTTAAAAATCAATAAATCCTTAGTTAGACATAGAAATTAAAATTTATGTCCAATAAAAGAGATGTTTATTTTTAATATAATTGAAACCTAGTTGATGTAGGAAAAGAAAAAGAAAAGATATTGGGTGGATCTAATATTAAACCACTACAACAAAAGTGAGTTTCCATGACATAAGGATACAACCAAATTGTTGGAGAGAGAGAAAAAGTGTCATAAATGTAAAAAGAAAGCGTTTTTTTGGCGGAAAAAGACGAAAAAAATTCGTATTTTAAAAAATTATTACAATTTTTAAATGTCACCCATCCATGGAATTTATTGACTGTCATTAAATGTTTTTATTTTTATTTAAAATATAATAAAATAATAGGAAACCCTAATTAAAAAGATGGTAAAGTAAATCAGCTCCATTTTTTCCTTCAGTTTGGCGTGAACACTCCTCCCGGCTCCCACTCACAACCTCTTCCTCTCTCTCCATCTTGTGTCTGCAAGTCCCACAGATGGAAGTGTCACCCTCCAAGTTTCTAGCCTTGTTGTTCGTCAACCATTGTGCAGTCATGACCATCGTCTGCGCCGCCACTTAGGTTGCTGCCAGTAAGGTTCCATTCTTCTCTCTCTTTAAACTAACCTCCCCACACAACACCACACCACCATCTCCAATCACACACGCTGCCGCACCTGCCACTGGAGTTTTCCTCCGCCGTCGCCAGAGATTTGTGCTTCACACCCATATGCCCTAAAAAATTTCCAATTAATACAATACGAACACCCAACTACCAATTTATACAATAGGAACTGAACACGCAACCTTATTGAGCTGATCACTCTTCACAAGGCCCAAATACTCAAGATCAACATTGGAAAGATGAAGAAATGGGTCAGAAATATTCTACCAAATCCTCAATACTCGGAACTCGATGCTCGTCATCTTCCTAGTCGATCCTTGATGAAAATTTCCTTCTTCGTGTGACGAGTCTCTATTAAATCCTCGATAGAACTCGATGACAACAGAACCAATACTCGATCGTACTCGACGGTTCTTGAATGATACTCGGTGCGACTCGAAGGTGAAAATGATGTACTTGAAGCTACTTGATAGCGAAGAATCAATGCACAATTGACTCGATATTCAGATTGCTTGATGCAATTTGAATAATAATTGAATGGCGCGCGATTTGCAGTAAAGAAAGCACTCGTATGAACAAGAAAGATAAGGCAAGAAGATGAAGACACAGTGTTTACGTGGTTCGGCAAGATTGCGTATGCCCACAGAAGATCTAAATTCTTTTACTGATGAAGATTGCGTATAGTTTTGTTGTTTACAGAAAACTAAGAAAAATGATGATAACTCTCACTTTTGAATTTAAAATCAATGATATTTATACAGTATACCAGCTGACCATTTACAAAGTTAGTTATAAACAAACAAAAACTGAGGTATTTGAGTCAAAACATCTTCAAATTCTCCACCTTGACTCCAATGCCTTACAATCTATCGATCTTTCTGATTCTGATTGGTTTGTCTACCCTGTGTCTGGAAGCTCAAAGCCAACCTAGTCTAAACATTTAAATAATTTAAGCTTTCAAAAAAGTTTTGTTTGAAGGAAATCTAAATAGACATCCTTTGAGCAATGGAAGTGGATCGTTCCAAATCCCACTGAAAAAAAACACAAATAGTTATAGTCTAGACGAAAACGAACATATTAAGTATAAACAAAAATTACAGCATGCTACTTATAATTGAAGATACAAGGGATAGAGTATGCAAATCTTTGAAGAACTCTTCTTCACGTATCCCTCGATCGTTCAGCAATTCATTCAAACGACACGAACTTGAACTCAACGATCAGAACACGATCTCAACGAACGTCTGAATGAACCTCAATCCCAATCAAGTCCAACTTGATCCTCAAACTGAATTAGAACACCACCACAAATGTTACCTTGGTATTCTCAGTGTGAGAATCCAAGAGTTGTGGGCTCTGTATGATCTTGGACTGAGGAAAGCATGAGGTAGACGATCGAGTAAGTGAGAGGTGAAGACTGTTTATTGTATAGACAAAATACTCGAACGTTTAGTAAACGGAAGCCTATCGTATAGACTTTGCTACTCGATCGTGTAGCAACGATCAAACGAGTAACTATCGTATAGTAAAATCGTAGCTTGATCATGTATGCTCTCTATGCGATCGTTTAGTAAAACACTTTTACTTGATCGCCTTTTTGTGAGATTATTCCGAATGAATCATCAACTTTTTTATTTTGGAAAACCAAAATCTTTTTATCTCACAATTACCATAACTTTCAATAACCTCCTACTCAATTTGGTTATTAGAGAAAAAGAATAATTAATTATCATATAATTAATATGTTATAAATAAATATAATAATCAACTTATCATATTATATTTATAACCTATAGTTTTAATATTTCATCATATGAAACATATAAACCATGGTTATTTTTCTATTTTATGGTATTTAATATAAATCATATTTATATTAATTCCTCCAATTAATGTATCTAATATATCATATATAATTGAATTAATTGAATCATATATCATATATTTAAACTTCCTCTAGTTAATTTGAACACGTCAAACTAACCCAAAATCTGATTCTCAACTTGAACCTATTGAGCTACTAAGGGGACCTCATGAACCTATAGCTTGAAGTTCCAATAGTACGTGAATAACTTATTAAACTCTTTAATCACGAGATCCACCATCTGTTAACTGTTGGTCACTCTACTAAAGACCAACAGCTGCACTTTTCACACTACAAATATATTTCTGTGTCCATATGACAAATCAACAGTGTGATGACTCTTCACAAATCGCTTGAAAGTACAACTAGGCCAATTCACCATTTCACCCTGTGTAGTTACATCCAACTCCTTAAGTACCACTGATTCCTCTAATGAATAATAAGTCATAGTTCTATTATGACGGAGTCCTCTCGGACCAGGAGAAGGTATGACCACTATGTTCAAGACTCAGAATCAACCCTTGAGGGAGCAATTTATCTACTTACCTCTGCTTCGGAGAAGAAGTGAATTCCATCTTGTGTAACTGAGTTCCCAGCTCCTCAATCAGACGAATCCCCAAAATGGTAGGCTTGTTGAGTTGGCAATCTGACCACTCTCACCCATACAAATCAAAGGCTCGGCCTCATAGGCAGAAGTTTTCAAAATACTCAGGATTAAGATCATGTCACCTATGGTCATTTTAGTGAAATGAAAGTCTCAATTATCAATGGAGTTATATAAAGAGACTAGTCATCTTATGGTACGGTCTTATACAAACTCTTTGTATAGGATACCCCTGCTCACATGTCTCTACATGAATGGTCAGGATCAAACCATTTGTAGCACTTTACAACACTTGTAAACATCTACAAAACGGGTCGTATCCATAGTGTCAACAAGATAAGGTATCCTTATCCATCTAATACAGACCATTTAGGTTATTGCTTAAGTCATGTTCTACTTATATGTCTCACATACATGCTTAAGTTACATGAAATAACCACAAATCTTAGTTTATTGGATTTGAGTAAATGCTTATAAAATAACATTTATTTTATTAATAATAATATGTGTACAAATGTTTACAAACTACGAGACCACCAGAAGAATTAGGACACCAATCCCAACATTGTTACATGTCAGTTGCATTGTCTGAAATATGAATCTTTAAAATTTTATCTCCTTGTCTCAATTTTATCTCCAATGAAGTGATACTTGATATCAATGTGCTTAGTTCTAGTGTAGAATTGTGGAATTTGGGACAAATGGATAGCATTTTGGTTGCCACAGTAGAGTTTCACCACTGTTTGATCCATTCCAAGTAGACCTATGGTGGGTTTTAAAACTATATGACATACATTATGGTATATAAAATAAACATACATCACATGTATATTTTGATGGAACACGAGACATACGCAATGAAATAAGGATCTAATTACACTCTAATTGCTTCTAATTAAAAGGAAAATAGCATGCAAATATAGGGGAAAAAAAGTAAATTAAAAGGGATATAAAACAACCTTTGTAGCTCCCGAAACGCTTCTATCTCCGCCCGAACACGAACTGAACAACCACTAGAGTTGACCTATTATCCTCTGGACTCAGAACCGGGTTGTTGGACCCGATGGATGAAGAAACCGAGAGAGAGAAAGAGATGGATTGGTTTTGGGTTGGGTTTTTGGCCCAATTTAGAAACTAATTTTGGCAAAATTGTCAAAAGTTTTCTATCCAATTTGAAAGTCCAAATTTATAGAAAAAAGCGATGCAAAAATTGCATGAAACAAATTCATAAAAACCCAACACCTCAAAATCCACTATCTAAATGGGCTTGATGTCTCCACTATAAGCCAACACCTAGCCCACTATCTTGTTAGTGAAATTATCCAACAAAAGTTTGGATTTTCCCACTAACTTTAGTCAAAGGGCAAAATTGTCATTTTGTAAAAGTCAAATTTTGACCGAAAAGTCAACATTTTGACTTTTTTTATAATTTTTTTCGTGTTCACTAATTTTAAGCTCCCGACATGAATCCGTATTCATTTTCTTGAAATTCAAATCACATTTGAATATAAGGCCGGTCAAAGTTTGACTTTTCACATCTTTGTCCATTTCCATTATTTTCGAGTTTCTGAATATGAACGTATTCATATTCTTAATATTTAAATCACATTTAATCATTAAAGTTGTATCTTTAAGCTGAAAAACCGACCACTATATCACATATACTTGTTAGTTTCTCTCTCTTCACCTAATTCGAACAATTTGAATAATTCTATCATGCCGTTCTAAGTTTATTCTATATGAGCTAGTAGGGGAAACTAATGTGGGCTCCAACGATCTAAGATTAGCTGGCTAAACTCTTTTAGATAGAGCTAATCAATATTCGTTAAATAACGGGTCATTCCACTATAGTCCCTTAGTTGCACTCCCCTCACTATAGATATATTTCTATCCATATGATATAACCATAATTAGTAAGATAATCCTTCATAGGTTGTTCGTAATCTCAGCTGAGTCATAAAAACCGTTTTACCCGTAAGACTACATCTTGTTCCTTAAATTCCACTGATCCTCTAATAAACAATTGGTTTAAGGTCCAACCTATAAACCGAACCCCTCTCGGGCCAAGGAGAGGGTGGGGCCCTTGTTCAAGACATGGATTCAGTACTAAAGGGAACAACCTATCTACTATCCCTATAACGGGTAAGAGTGAATTCTGTCTTGCACCCTATGTTCCTAGCTATCCACCTGATCTTACCCCTGAAATGGGAGGCTTATTGGGTCAGCGATAATGAGCTACCCTTACCTATGCAGATCTAAGGATAATCCCAAATAAATAGGAGTTCATAGTTAGCTCAGGATTGGGATCGAGTTACCTAGGTCATCGAATTTGAATTAGTCAGTTTTAAACAGTAAATGGTGTTATAAAGTAAAAGTGACTAAGTTGTGGTCCAGTCTTATACAAACTCATTTCATAGGATGCCCCCACTCACATATCTCTATATGAACGATTCAGGATCACATCGTTTGTACTAACTACAAAGTGGGTCGTATCCATAGTGTCCCCAGAACAAGGCGCTCAACCTTATCCTTATACTATAGACCATTTTAGGCTATATACTCGAACTTGATCCATGTTTTATGTCATCACATAAAGTTCAAGTCTACATTAAATAGCCTCAGGACCTTAGTTTATTGGATTCAAGATTACAATTTCAATAACAATTTTATCGAAAAAAAAAACAGAATATATTTATCAATTAACAAGCACGAGTTTTAGGACATAAAATCCAACATATTTAACTAAAGTTGATGGACCAGGATAAACAATCTCAAAAACCGGAAATTAAATGCTAACTTATTACAAAATTGAGTCCACCGGTTCAGAATAAGTGAACTGAGTCTTGAACTGCTCGCCTCGAACCGCTCCACCAAGAACCCTTACAGCTGATCGTGTACCAAATGTCTGATCGTCGAGCAGCGAGGCGTCAAGTATAGACGTTCGTTTATATGCGATCACGTAGCTTTTGACTATGCGATAAGCATGAAAGTCTACACAATCGTATAGTGTGTATTGAGTATCATATACTATTTGATCGTGTAGCTAATGACTATGCAATGAGCATGATAGTCTACACGATCGTTTAGCACGCAAGCTTGCATCGAGTATCATATACCACACGATCGCCTACCCATTGAGCACCTATGCGATCATGCAACCAACGCAATACGATCGTGTTTCAAACTTTACACAATCGCGTTGCATTAGCTATGCGATCGTTTAGAAAATGTTACACGATCGTGTAGTAAATTATACACAATCGTATAACAAATTCTAAACGATTGTTTAGCTTCATCTACACGATGCGGCAACCTTTGTTTCGTCTTTTCCATCGAAATGCACTGCAATCCTTCTTCTGAAGTCTCACGAGTAACTCAAAAACTTAAATAAATATAGACTCGATTGCAATTTATTGCCCAAAAACACAAGGGCATTTACAATAACTTTGTAAATTTAAATAGAAAGCCATAAACATAGATTACTATCCCGAAACATCCATCAACAAACCATCTACAAACATTTATCATATAAATGCAATGCAGAATGAAAAAACCTACCAATACTGTAAACAATTTTAATACAAAAATGGAATTTGGAATCAGAACTACAACCTGGCTCTGATACCAATTGAAGGAACTCGTTTTACAGGAGATCCTTGAGCGGAAGAGGATCGTCCAAATTCCAAGAATTATTGAAAACTAAATTTATAGTAAACATACAAGATATGCATTCAAAATAAATTACAACATGCTTGAAACAAGAAAAGGATTCAATATACATTACCTTTGAAGACCTTTTCTCTTCATGTATCCCTTGAACAAACACGAGCCTCGAACACAACAACATCTTAAAAACTTCCTTTAAGAACTTCTCAAACCAAAAAGAGTAGACACTATCACAATGAACCTTTGATATTCCCAGGGTGAGAACCTAGGAGTGGTGGGCTCTGACTATTTTGGTTAGGAGGGATTGTTTGAGTTTGAAGGAAGAAAAAGATTGAAGCACACAGAACGATTCTGTAAACCCAATGTCCAACCGTGTAAGCATTCAGGCATGTAGGAAGAAGAAGAAAACCCTTTTCTTTTATTTCTTTTGGCACACAATAACCACCCACTAAGGTGGTTGGAGAGAAAATATAGAAAGTTATTATTCAAAATAATAAAATAATATAGATAAATATGATAATTAACTTATCATATTATATTTATATTAAACTATATGTTATATCAAATATAACATATAACCTATAGTTTTAATATTGTATCATATATAATATAAACTATAGTTCCTTTTCTCTATTTTATGGTAATTAATATAAATCATATTGATATTAAATTTAACAACTATGAATCACATTCATAGAAAATATATTTGAATCTCATTCAAATATTTATTTCCTCCATTTAAACCATAATGTAAAAATACATTATAACAATTTAATCATATATAATTGAAACAATTTAATTATATCATATATAATTGAAATAATTTAGTTATATCATATATAATCAAATCTCTCTTATTAATTTGAACAATTTAAATTAATCCAAAAACTGATTCTCAACTAAATTCTTTTGAGCTACCAAGGGGACCTTATGGACCTGTAACTTAAAGCTCCAATAGTACATAAATAATTAATTAAACTCTTTAATTCCATTATCCACCACTCGTTAACTGTTAGGCACTCCACTAAAAATAGACGGCTGCACTCTTCGTACTATATATATATTTCTGTGTTCGTTGGATATAACTAATCAATAGTACAATGGCCCTTCACAAATTGCTCGTAAGCGCAGCTAGGCCAAATTACAATTTTGCCCTGTAGTTACATCTAACTCCTTAAGTCCTACTATGACTAAACCTCTCTCAGGCCAGGAGAGGATGTGACGCCACATTCTTCAAGACTTGGAATCAACTCTTAAGAGAACAATTTATCTACTTACCTCTGCTTCGGGGAAGGAGTGAATTTCAACTCAGACGAATCCCTAAAATGGTAGGCTTGTTGAGTTGGCGATCTGACCACTTTCACCCATACAAATCAAAGAACCGTTCTCATAAGCAGAAGTTCACAACTCACTCAGGATTCAGGTCATGTTACCTATGGTCATCCTAGTGAAATGAAAGTCTCTATTATGAACGTTGTTATATAATAAAGCTAAACATTTCATGGTCTGGTCTTATACAAACTCCTTTGTATAGAATATCCCTGCTCGCATGTCTAATGCATGAATGATCATGATCAGATCATTTGTAGCACTTTACAACAATTATAACACCTATAAAGCGAGTTATACTCGTAGTGTCACCAGGATAAGATACCTAGCCTTATCCATATACTACAGGTTATCACTTAAACATGATTCACATGTATGTCTCCACATACATGTTTAAGTTACAATGATAACCTTGGATGTTAGTTTATTGGTTTGTGGTTAATGCAACTAAAATATCACATATTTCATAGGCAAAATGAATAAAAGATCATATATTATTAATCACATAAGATATCATATATATGTTATAGGCAAAATGAACAAAATATCATATATATGTTAGTTTATTGGTTTGTGGTTGATTGTGATTTCTTTATAAAAACACAAGGACATATTGGATTATTTTGATATCCTTCTTTTAATAAATATCCAGTCAGGTGATTATACCACATCGTTCTGATTGTTTCAATCCATATAGTGATCTCTGTAACTTTATTGAATATCATTCTCGGGAATTTGATGTATTTGTTTCAGGTACCTTAAATCTTTATGGGATTCTCAAAAAAATATCATTATCAAGAGACCCATATAAATATGTTGTGACTACATCCATAAGATGTATATCCAGACTTTTATACACAGTCAAGCCAATTAAATATCTTAATGTAGTTGCATCCACCACTTGAGAATATGTCTCCTCATAATCAGTACCAGGTCTTTGTGAAAAATCTTGACCTCATTATTTTCATTTATTTTCCTTACAAACACCCATTTATATCCCACAGGTTTAACACCTTCTGGTGTCCTGACTACTGGTCCAAAAACCTGACATTTTGAAAATGAGTTTAATTATGCCTCGATTACTTTTTTTCACTGAAGCCAATCTTTTCTATGTTGACATTCTTCAATAAATTTTGGTTCAGAATCCTCATTGTTAGATATAATATCAAGAGCAACGTTATACGTAAAAATGTTATCAATAATTATATTAGTACAATTCCATCTTTTTCTTGTCATGACATAGTTTATTGAAATCTCATTATTATCTTTAGATATTTCACCTTCTTCAGTAGTCATGTCGAGGATTTCTTTTTGGGTATTTACATCCTCAACCAAGTCTTTTTTACTATTAATTATTTTTCCTTTTCGAGGATTTTTATCTTTGGAGCCCACTGGTCTATCAAGCTTTTGACATGTTCCAGACTCATTAGTGACAATTTGTTGTGTTGGGATATCAATTTTTTATGGAAAATTTGTAGTTCGTATATGTGACTTAGTTACTTTCTTTGCATCTATAAATGCATATGATAATTGATTTGCTATATTTTGCAAATGAATTATTTTCTAAACTTTAAGTTTACATTGATTTACATGGGGATCTAAATGAGACATAACGATGTATTCCATGTAATTTATTTTTCCAACTTCTTAACTCTTCCTCCTAATGTTAGAAAATTTCTCTCATTAAAATGACAATTAGAAAATTGTGCAGTAAATACATCACCCATCAAGGGTTCAAGATATTTAATAATTGATGAGGAATCATATCCAACATATATTCCTAACCTCCTTTGAGGACCCATCTTAGTGTGCTGTGATGAAGCAATTGGAACATATATTATGCATCCAAAAGTTCTCATATGGGAAATATTTGGCTCACGACCAATTATAATGATGAGTACTTATGATAAGCTACTAGCCTAATGCGTACAAGTGATGTTGCATGCAAAATAGCATGTGCCCATACAGATGAAGGAATCTTAGCTCTCATAAGTAATGGTCTTGCAATTAATTGCAAACGTTTTATAAGTAGTTATACTAAACCATTTTGTGCATGAACATGAGCTATAGGATGTTCAACACTTATCCCAATTAATATACAATAATTATCAAAAGCTTAGGATGTAAATTCACCAGCATTATCAAGATGAATGGTCTTAATTGTATAATTAGGAAATTGTATTCTTAACTTAATTATTTGGGCAAATAATCTTGCAAATGCAAGATTTCGACTTGATAATAAGCAAAAGTGTGACCATCTAATGGATGCATCTATTAATACCATAAAATATCTAAATAGTTCACTTGGTAGGTTAATGGGTCCACATATATCACCATGAGTTCTTTCTAAAAGTGCAGGTGATTTAGTCCCCACTTTAGCTGGTGATGGTCTAATTATTAATTTTCTTTGAGAGTAAGCATCACATGATAATTCATTAGATTGAAGAATCTTTTGGCTCTTCAATCGATGTCCATTTGAATTCTCATTAATTCTTTTCATCATTATAGATCCTTGATGACCCAGTCGGTCATGCCAAATTGTAAATATGCCTGGATTCATGAACTTCAAGTTCATTATTGTATATGTTTCAATTACTCGTATATGAGTATAATATGATCTAGAAGATAAAGCAAGTAACTCTTCCAGTATATGTTTTTCATTTGAGACAGTGGATATGGTATGTAGATATTCCACATTATTCTTACTATCAGTCTCAAGATAATAACCATTGCAATGTATATCTTTAAAACTTAGAAGATTTATCTTTGATCGACTAAAGAACAATGCATTGTCAATTGTAAATTTTGTTCCTCTAGGCAAAATAATATTTTTCCAAAACCTTCAATTAAGTTTGCAGAGTCTGATATTGTATTTACTTTTGTTTTCAGCATCGTCAATTTGGAAAAATATTTTTTATTTGTAAATATTGTGTGTAGTTGCACTGTCTGCCAGACATGGATCTTCTTTGCTCATTTTTGAAACACCCAACATATGAAAATGATCCATGTTTCTTCATTAAAAGAAAATAATTACAATAAGAAAAACAACACTTAAAATATACAAAAGTTACTAAAAAAATGAAGATAGATAAAAGAAAACAACAACATTAAGTCTAGATATTCTCAAAGTCCAAAGAAACACTTGATGTTCTACCAACTGTGTCAATCTTCTCTTCAGGAGATTCAAAAAATTCCACCACATCCAAATTTGTCATGTGGGATGGGTCAAATATGTCATTATCCTGGTATGCAAAATTTGCTTCCATGTTTTTCTCTTTTTTCTTTAGGGAGACTTGATAGAGGTCAACTAAGTGGTTTGACGTACGGCAGATACGTAACCAATGCCCAGTCATTCCGCATCAGAAGCATTTATTTTCAACACTCTTTGAACTTCTATCTTATGGAGCTTTTCCTTTGTGATAATCATTTTATGTGGTTCTTTTGAAATTTAAATGATTAGAACAACCACCACAAAAATAATAATTATTTCTTCCTCTACCACGGTCATGATCTCAACCACGACCACGACCACGACCTCGACCACGATTATTAATATTCATAACATTCACTTCAGGGAATGGTGTTGTTCCAATTGGTCGAGATTTGTGGTTTTTCATCAATAATTTGTTAGTTTGTTCTGCCATGAGAAAACATGAAATTAGTTTAGAATATTGTTTAAAACATTTCTCTCGATATTGCTGTTACAGGAGCATCTTTGAGACATGGAATGTAGAAAATATCTTCTCTAGCATATCATAATCATTAATTTTTCTTTGTTTACTTATTTTAAATAATGCGGAGTTGTAATCACTTACTGATTTGAAATCTTGTAGCCTCAAGTGCATCCACTTATAACGAGCTTTAGGAAGAATAACTATTTTTTTATGATCATACCTCTCTTTCAAATTTTTCCACAAGATACGAAGATCTTTTATTGTAAGATACTCAATTTTCAACCTCGTGGATATGATGTCGAAGGAAAATCATAGCTTTTTTTTTGTCCTGACTGGATGTCATATTTCCTTCTTTGATAGTCTCCCGAAGATTCATAGCGTCCAGGTGGATTTTGGCATCAAGTGCCCATGACAAATAATTATTGTCGTCAATATCAAGGGCGAAAAATTCTAATTTTGTGAGATTTGTCATGGCAACACTATTATAAATTATTGTATTTATGTTAGAAATTTAATAGATATTGAATATGCAAAATAACATTAAATTTATTAATTATATCGAAGAGGAAAAAATCGACATATCTTTAGAACCTATCTTTGCGGAGAAAACAACAGGAGCTTGTGTTGGTAATATGTTGTAAAATTGAAGAGCACGAAGGGAACACAGATATAAAGAAATTATAATATAATATTATATTTATATAATGATATTAAATATATAAAATAAAATAACTAAAAATATAAAATAATTAAAATTGTAAAATTGGATAATATGAAAATTAATGAAATTTTGAAGAGAAACTCACCAACGTATGTGTGATTTTAAGATACACCAAATGCCAAAGTGGCAAGTAAGATGTGAACTTACATGGACATCAAACATGAATAATTACAAGGTATATAGACAACAGTAAGAGTGACATATGGTTTTTGGACACTAAGCAATGAGCATATATTTATTATTATAATATTCATAATAGATATATCAATATATATGTTGAAGAGTTATAGATGAAATTGAAAGAATAATATTTGGTAACTAGCCATTTTTTAAAAGTAAAATTTAAAATAAGATTTGTGGAATTAAAAAAAAAAGTTAAAAAATTATAATGCATCAACAAGAATTTGACCCTAAACACGTGGCATAAACTGTTTCGATAAGCTTAAGAATTCTCATCTCAACGCTCAGGCAAATCCAATTTAAAGGAGCAACTGTTGGCTTCTCTTTGGATATGCCCCTCTTACAATATTGTGGCAACATATTTTCATGTAACTACTGCATCTTATTTCATTAAAAATTAATAAATAAAAAATAACCAGCGTTTTTATTTCAATGTTAGTTGTGCAACATTTTAAAATAAATAAATATATATAGATATATATATTATCTTTTTGAATTTAGCCTTAAAAAATCTTACGTTCTTGATTTTCAAATTAAAGCCAACCAAATATGAGTCGTGAGGCTTCAATCCTTTCCATTTGGATGGCCTAAGTTTTTTCTAATTACCACAAAGTATCTAAAAAAGGAAAAAAAATTAGCTGTGTGAATAGAATATATATTAAAAGCTTATTCAATAAATATGTTGGCAACAAAGCCAAGATGTCCCTCTCATGTTTTAGTTAATTGAAGTAACGTTATACTTATAGCCCATCAATGGCCACATCGCACACATGGTAGGGATTTTTTTAGACGAAATATTAGAAGAGTTGAAATCCTAACCTCCGCTAAAGATCTTATTTTTGTCCAATAAATTTAGTTCAGCATTATTGACATGATCTTTCTCCTTAGAAATTGGAGGTTCGATCAACCACCATCAAAGATTGTACTAAAAAAAAATGTAATTTTTTTAATTATAAAATAATTTAAGTTTTAGTTTACTAAATAACTCTTAAATTATTTTTATTGTATTTTCTTGTTTGAGAGTGAGAAAAGGTATAAATAATACCGTAGAATTGGAAACAAAAATTTCTTGTTTGAGAGTGATAAAGTTTCTCTCCATCTAATTGAAAACAAAAAAGGGAATTCTATGTGATTTTAATAATTTTTAACATGATAAAATTTATTTTTGGCATATTGTTTATCTTCGATTTGTAAAATACTCACTTAAATTATTATTATTATTATTTTAATTTCTCGACTATTTTTCTATTCATTCCTATCATATAAGTTAAAAGATTTTATGTTTTCAATCCACATTAATCAGTTTGAGTAATCGACATGATTAAGACTTTTTAAATAATAATTAAAGACTTGCATAGAAAGAGACTCAACTTATGGTAATGAAAAAAATATATATATATATATTTTCCCCCAAGTTTTAGGTATAGTTTCTATTTGATTTCTAAAGTTTCAGAATATTACACATTTAATATATACTTTTAATCTCGATTTTTGACTAAATACTCATTTTCGATATTTAATGTTAATGTCTATTAAATAATTTAAAAGAAATATAATCAATTGAATTTCACTTTCTTCCTTGCTATCAAAATTAATTTTAAAAGTCTACTCCACACTTATTTGAAATTAATTAGTAGATATTTACACAAAAAATTGAAAGGTAATATTTAGTAAAAAAAAAAAAAATTAAGGTTAAAAATGTAAATCTTGAAATCTAAAGATTAAATCGAAATAAAACTCAAATCTAAAGATAAAAATAGTAGTAAAGTTTTGAAATCTATAAACTAAATTGAAATGTTATAATATTTTGAAATCTAATGAGGAAGAAGAGGTTTAACTAATGGATTTGCAAGAAAGAAAAGGAAAAAAGAGGTGAGAAAGTGGGAAGGCAAATGTTAAAAGTGAGAGGGAAAGAGCAATAAATAGTGGTAGAGGAGAAAGGATGATGCAATTGATAGTGGAGTATCCATCCTAATACAAATACATTATACAATGCAACTCAAACCCATCCCCTTCTAAGGATTTATTATTATTGTTTTTATTATTGGGATCTGATTTGACACTGTGCCCTTACAAAACCCCACATGGCCTTTGTTGGAACCCACCATTTTTTATGGACCTATTATATTTCCTGTCCACTCTTAACACTGCCCCATCCGTCTCCCCTCCATTTCATTTCCTTTATATATATATATATATATATTAATTTATAATGCCACTCACCATTTCCATACTCTGTCTACTCAACTACTGTAACTGCCCCCAAACCCACTCAATTATTTTTTTTATGTCTTTTGCTCCCCATTTTATTTATTTTCCCCTTAATCAAATAAACGTTAACGTTTCAATTGTTTAAATTTACGAATTTATCACATTTATTGTTCTTCCGGATTCAACACCCTCCATTCCTAAATCAAATAACATTTTTTTATTATCAATTTGAAAGTGATCACCGTATGGAACACAAATAAACAACACAAAACGTAACTAAATGGGATAAATGAGGCCAACTTTTTGTAAAAAAAATAATATATTCTAACATTTTTATATTTGTTTCACTTTCAGCAATAGCATCACTCTCCAGATTTGTTTAAATAATATATTAAGAATAGAACGAAAGATTCAGATAGTCGAAGATTTATTTAAGAGTTATCCTTTGCTTCTTTTGGAAATATATAAGAAACAATTTTAAAATGAAATATCTGCGAAGAAATAAATGGTTGATATTGAAAGAAATATTCAGTTAAATAGGGGAAACAAAAATATAGAAAATTGTATTTTATTATTTTCTAGACTTGAAGTGGATTTCTATGCGAATTGATTAATATTGTCCTTCACTATATGCCTTGTCGACAGATCTTTCGCGATTTTTTCTATTCTTTTTTATAAAAAAAAAAATTCATTTTAAGAATTGATGTACATGTACGTATCAGAAACATATTATTATTATTATTAAATTTTGGTTAACAAGCTGACATTTCTATTTGTCACATTTATATGAATTTGAGTTGTAAAAATTGATATTTTTGATAAAAAAAAAATAATAATGAAACATAAAAAGAATAAGATACAAAATTATTGTCAATATAAATATATAATAAACAATTTAATTTATTTAAAAATATAAAATGTTGTGTCGAAGGTTTGATCTCCATCTCAACGTTGTACTTAAAAAAAAGACTTGAAATTTTTATCTATTAATTTAATTATTTTTTTTATCGTTTTTATCTTTATAACTTTCTTAAAATATCTATCAATATCAAAATTTTCATTAGAATTTTTATAAAGTTGAAATCTCAACATTTAAAATATTGATTAACATAAATATTTTTGAAAAAAATAAAAACAATTAATTATGATTATTTGGGATGACGAACTTTTTTTTTACAAATAAATTATACTTATGTGCGGAATAAAAAATATTTAATAAATGAGATTTTTTTATATTAAAATGTGTAATTTTATTCATTTTTAATTTCAGCATATTAGCTATATAAAGGAATTTAAATTAAACATTGTTTAGGCATGGAATTTAAAGTATAACCATGACCATGATGTTTTTTTAAAGTATTTCAAAAGCACTTGCCATATGTTAAAAATGTTGCTTTACACAATGTTTAAAATATCGATGTCGACGAAATATCGAGATTTTAATTTTATGGAAATTTCGATAAAAATATCGATAAAATTTCGATTTCGATAGATATTTCTGGAAAAATTCAAAAAGTATATATAAATTAGTAAATAAACATTTTATGATTTTTAAACAGATTAAATATCTATTATTTATAATGGATTTACACTAATGATATTTTATTGCTTAATAATATTTTGTGAATTTTTCTGCGATATAATAGAATATTAATTCACCCCTCATGTTGATATTGAATCTATAGAAACATTGAAATATCGATAGAAATTTCGACATCACGACGGAAATTTAATAATATGACTTTACATATCCTAATTATATAGTGCTACAAAAAATCTAAAATAAGGAATATAAATCATCGAACATATGAAAAATGGTTTTTATTATTTCTATTTAAAAGCTCATTATTTACTAAAAGCTAATTGTTTTTATTTAAATCTAAAATAAGGAATATAAAAATGGTTTTTATTTACTAAAAGCTCATTATTTGAAAAATTAAGCTAATTTTTATTATTTCTAATTATTTAAAGATAACTTTAAATTTGATATTGACATTCAATCACCGTAAATGACTGGTTTTTATTGAAATTGTTTTCAAACTTAGATAATCTAAAAGCTCATTTAGATTGATTAGAAAAAAAAATATTTCTATTTAAATTCTTTTAATAAAACAATTTAAAATACATTTTGGGAGTGGTTCAAAAGTTATTTTGAGTGATTGTCGAATATTTTAATTTTTTTTTTAAAAATGAGTTATTTTTAAATTAAATACTTGAAAAATTAGACCAAACCTACCCTAAACTTATCATTCAATAGTTGCTTTTATGGTTAGTTAAAAGTAAATATACAACTCAAATAAATTGGCTAACTACCTTAATAGTAATCTTAATGAGAAAAATCCAATGAAGTAATAAATAAATAAACCCAACCTTTTTCATGGTATCCCCTAATCAATCAATCCTCAACCCAACAACAGTAAAGAGTTGATAGTGTAAGTGTATAAGAATTATATATCCAATGCATGCCAAAATTTATTAGCCAAAATTCTAGAAAATTGACTATGCAACTAACCTAGGATGTACTTGCAAGTTTTGCAACCAATCTCTTTAATATATAGTTTGGTTTTCTTTTCATGGGCTTCATCATTTGAATATCGACATATTCTTTCTAATTCATAAAATATATTTTTTTTTGTACAGAGTCAATTGTTCAAACCATATTTCCTATTATTAATGATTCAATTAATAGAATCAACCATATTATATATATATCTCAATTTTGGTCTCTCTAGTTTTAAGTTTCTTCTCTTATCTGATTCAAAAGAAAAAAAAAATCTTCTCTAATCATTTTAATATTGATCTATATATTTTTTAATTTTAGTCTAGTCTAAGCATAAGTCAATTAATTAGATTATATATTTTCAATTAAAGGGTGAGAGGTTTATGTATTATGTAATGAAGGTAAATAGATTTCATAGGGATAATGTGAGAATATTTTATGTCATTTTCAGATATTATGTATTATGAATTATATAATATTACTAAATAATAACTATACAAAAAAAAAAAAAGTTTAAAATAAAACATATTCATAAGTAAATTATTATCATTAGTTTATTATTAACTAATATTTAGTATGTAATGCCAAAAAACTTACAATTTATAAATATAATATCAATCATATTTTTAAACAATTATTTAAATTTGAATTAAATTTCTGAATCTTCTATCAAATACATTTCTGAAACATGAAATACAATTTTATTTTGATTGAATTTCTTATTTTCAAATTTTTGTTTTTAGATTCTCTACCAAACATGTACTAAATTTATTGTTTAAGAAAATTTCAAATCGTGCTTCTATTTTTTTAAGTACAAGGGGATTCAAACCACAAACTTCTTGATTGCGAATAAGTTTTAGGTTAGTTGAGCTATGCTTGACAAATATTCTTTATTTAAATTGAGTAATAACTAATAACAATAATTATTATTTTTTTATTATTTGAAAATTTACCCTTTTTGTCCATATATATTTTGAATATATTTTCTTGTTGAGTCAGTTAATTTCAAATGCTGAATTTGATGTTAGTTTTCATTTGGTCCAATCAATTTCAAAATGTTACATTTTTAGTTTTGAATTTTGAGTTTTGAGTTTGACTTTTATTTGGTTTCTAAGTTTCAATATTGTACATTATTATTACTTTGAGTTTCTATTGATCCACACTTTTGGTCTTTGGCATTAACTCTCAATTAAATGATTTAAAATAATATAAATGAAAAAGTTTGTAATTAATTTTAATAAAAAATGTGAACTAATTTATTTTTATTAATTAATTAAGAGAAATTAATATTTAAGATAAGACTAATTAATAAAAGTGTAAATCTTAAAACCTAAAAATCAAATAAAAAAAAACTAAAAAATTTCAAGAATAAAAATGTTCCATTCTAAATTTTAGAGACCAAAAGAAGATTAAACATAAATTTAATAGTAAAAGTGTAATATTATGAAATCTAAACTAAATTCAAACCTTAATGATCATATATATATATATATATATATTTGTTTTTTATATTCTATTTTCAATAGTGATCTCAATTTCACTATTAATTTTTTATTTGGCTAAATATTTTTATTAAATTGAAGAATTGATTTTTCACCCAATCAATTACAAAAACAGACAAACATTTGGAATATCTTAGATTTTTATAAGCCAGCCTGTTTTAGAATTAAATCTCATAAATAATTTATCAATCACAGAACTAAATTATAAAGTGTAATTCTAATTACAAGTTGAATTAAGACCACATTTACTTCGTTGGAAAGGGTATAAATGTAATGAATTTTTATTGACATATCAATTGTAATGGATCTCAATCATAAAAATAATTAGATTATTTTTTAACATATTTACTTAACTATTCTGTAAACATAATTTAATTACTATTAATGTCATTTACTTAACCGTTATTATTGGTGTAAACGTAATGGATTTTTTAAATTTTCCTTTTTATTGATACTTTTATTTATCGATATCGTTATCAAACAAACGATCCCATAATTTCAGATTTTTTTTTAATTCTTTTAGCGTATCAAATAAAAGTCCGATTTTTTTAAAAAATATTTTTATCAAGGAAATAACATCCTAAAATTTTGGAATGTTTTTCCGGATTTTTTACCGATACGATATCGAACAAATAACATCACAAAATTTTAATATGCTATTAGCAAATAATAACATTCTAAAATTCTGGATTTTTTGATTTTGTATAGACACCGAAAAATAACATCCCAAAATTTTAGTTTTTTTTATTTTAATTATTGACATTGTTATGGGACAAATAACATCGATAAGCTTGTTTAACAAAAATTTCTCCTCCAATTTGACTCATATTCTCACACTCAACAAATTAAAAAGAAAAAAAAACCATCCATTTCTTTTGCTTTGCTTTTCTTCACCCAAGAAAGAAGGGGAAAAAAACACAGCAACATGATTCTAAAATTAATTGGTCTTATAGATATCAACCATATCCCAAAATTTTGATTTTGTTTCGTATTCTTTCTTATGGATACTGTTATCGATCAAATACATCGATAACATGGTCTTACAAAACATGATATTTGAGACCAAATTTGAAAATCGTTAAAATAATTTTAAAAATATGATGGGTCCATGTAATTTTCAAAGGTAATCCGATCAAGTACCTTTTAGTTCAATTACAATATTTGATTATAAATTTTATGATAGATCCCACGTTATACAAACATAATAAAATGAGATCTATTTTTATGAATGAATTACGTTACTTATATGGTAAAGGTGGACTAAATGTGTAATTTTAAAAAATATATGTATATTGTAAAGTACAACTTTAAAGAAGAAAAACAAGAATATGTCGTGAAATCTATTAGACTATAATCTATAGAGCATAATTTAAACCATTTACATTGAAGCGATCTGACGAGGATCAGGGTCCATTTCTTTGATCATCTTCAATAATTACACCTTCCCCTGCTTCAATTTTTTTGAAAATCAAACTAACCAACATCGTACCAATAATTTCAATACAAAACACACCCCTTCTTTTCTCTCAAATTTCACCCTAAATTCATTTCACGGATTTCGCTATTTGTGGGATCCCACAAACTTTTATTACCAAATTCCTTCACCCCCCCCATAAATTTGGTTCCTCTTCTTCTCCAGATCTTCATATCCAGATCCAACACAAAAACAATGGAGAATTCCCATTTTCCTTCCATCCAAACACGCCCTACATTCCTCCTCCTCCTCCTCCTCCTCATAATTTCCAATCAAACCCAAATCTTCTCCGCCGCCTCAAGAATCCCCAAATCCCCTGCCGGCATCAGAAAAAACACAGAGTATGTCAGAACTTCCTGCAGTACTACTTCATACCCTCGTCTCTGCTACAATTCGCTGTCGGTGTACGCCAGCAAGATCAAGACCAACCCCAAGACGCTGGCTCTCGCCGCCCTCCACGTCAACCTCGCCGCCGCTCGATCCTCTGCGGCATCAATGAGAAGGCTGGCGAAAACCCACGGCCTGCGGCGGAGAGAGGCGTCAGCGATCTCCGATTGCGTGGAGGAGGTTGGGGATTCGGTATTTGAGCTTCAGAGAGCAATTAGGGAACTGGGTCGGCCTCGAGGGTACGATTTTGGGAGTTTGATTAGTGATATTGAGACATGGGTTAGCTCCGCTTTGACCGATGAAGAGACGTGTATGGAAGGATTTGGGGGGCGGCGTGTTAATGGGGTTAATAGTGTTAAGGCTAAGGTTCGAAGGCACATTGTTAGAGTTACGCATTTGACAAGTAATTCACTTGCTCTTATCAATAGCTATGCTTCGTCGGCGGCGGCGGAAGAAGGCGTTTTCCCCTAGTTACTTCACTTTTCTTCTTCGTTCTTTCTTTCCCTGTTTGGTTCCTGGGAAAAGTGAAAGGAAAATTAAAATATTATGAGATTGAAAATGTAATTATGTCTTGTAATTCTAGTGTTACGGTTTATGCAATTACTATTATTAATTATGCCCAAGTCTCTGCCCTTTCTGCTTCCTCATCACTCTGTTCTTTACTTGCTGCACTAGGAGTATGAATATCACAATTTAAAGATTTATTTTTTTCCTTTTAGAAAAAAGGATAATTACAGATCTTCATCCATGTTGTTATTGCAGTTGAGGAAAGAAACGCTGCCAACTCATTGCGTTATATTCTACATTGTTGAACTGATTAAAAACATGTTGAATCAATTTGAATGAAGTTTTAAATTTTAATTCAACCCCTAAAAACAAATAAAGTTGAAAATATTATTAAACTCTAACCAATTTAACACAATTTAACTTTCTTTCTTTTTTTTTTTTTTTCTTGAAAAGAACTAGTAACTTTCTTGACAAGCATAATTATAAAATTTCAAATATATATTTAATTGAAGGTCTTAATTGTTCGTAATGTGACAAAATTAAGTCCATGTTGCGGTTGTGTTATCTTAAAAATGTGGCAAAAGATGTATTGGAATCATAAGGATGATGATGATGCTTTGAAATGTGAAGTAAAGTTTATTTGGGAATTACTTTTAGAAGAATGTTAGTATGTAATATTTTTAAAGTAAGAAAAAGGACAGAGAATTGGGATGCAAAAATGTTTTGGGACCACATGGGTGTAGACATTAATGGGCAATGCAATAGAATGGCACCACGGATAAGAGCGTAGTGGCCACCGGCCAGCACCAGCAGCTGAATTTTGACATTATTAGCCATGATGGGCCCAAGTACGGGCTCTCTCGAGAGGTCCTATTGGGCTGGGCCTACTTGGTGCGAGCCAGCCCACTGCTCCCCCTCCTCCGCTGACCCCTTCGGTAAGAAAACAACTTATCCATCTAACGCAACAATCTTCAGAGCAATCTGCCATAACTTAGGCCAAAAGTTGACAGTATATTAGATCATTGTGATTATGGAGATTCGTGTGGAGTTTGTTACATTTCAACAACCGATGTCATAATCAAAATTTAGCCATGTTCATAACATCTTTACAAAAAAACAATATATAAAGTCCTTTTAATTTTTGCCTTTCTATTTTTTTCGTTTAAAATTGATTGATTAATTATATAAATAAAAAAGTGATGGGGGCAAATTCGTGACTCTCTTTATGCAATTTTTTTTTTCACTACACCCAATTATTTTGAAGCTATCCACTAATTCTCAAATTTGGACATGGATAAAACTTTATTTGTTGATGCTAAAATACTAACCAGGAAAATGTAGTTGACTTTCACGTAATATCAACCGTAAATTTATTTGAAGGGGAGAAGAGTGAAGCCTGTAAAAGAGAAAACTTATACACCAGTGTGATATTTGCCACCTACATTCTGATGCTTAGGTTTGAAATAAGATTATCTAACACATAGTAAAGATGTGTTACTCACAATGTTCTAGTAATTGCAAAGACAAACAGTACAACACTAAGATAAACTTTAACAAGTAAAACACAAAGTTTGGTAACTCAATTCAACAATATACCATCTATGTCTTGGGAGCAATGTGTCCGGGAAAGAATCTTTTACTAATATGAAGTCAAGCAATTACAACATTGTGCTTATCTGTAAATAAGCAACAAATACACACACGAATAACTTAACTTGATGAATTAACACTTGGGCTCCCCTAAGTATGAAACTCTCTCCAAAAAATACTTAAGCCCCTCTTAAGTTTGAGTGTATTAGTAAACAATAAATTAGCCTTTTTCTACGTGTGAGGCTCCATTTCAACTGTACTCTTTCCACTTTCAAATGAAGATCACTTCACTTGCATGAACATAGGCTCCGCCTAAGTGTATAAATCTCTTCACAAGTTTAACCTATTGATTTTGTCAAGAACTCAAGATTGCCTTAAGGTCCCACAACATCGTGATCAAATCGTTCATAAGCTTCATAACATAGTCCATATTATAGAGCACAACAAAGGAACTTTCTTCTTGTCGAACGGCTAACCCTAAAACAACAAACTCCACTCATTTAAATATGGACCAATTAAGAGAGAGAAGATGACTATATTCCATAACAACCAAGAGCCCGAAAGGAAAAATATTGATTTCAAAGTTAATTTTCTAGGAACAAACACTAGATAAGGAAACAGATAACCATAAAAAAAACTTCCAAAGAACCTTGTTGAGATTTTCCCAACAAGGAAACAAAGCCCTAGTTGATAATAACAATCTTAGGAACAACTTGTGAGACATCACGATTTTGCAAAAACACACTACAACTTAAAACAAATATTGCAAAGATACGACGCTTCAACAAAGTCAAAGAGTAAAAGAGCGTGGAAGTTAAGGACTTCAAGAGTAGGATTCAAGTTACTTCATATGAATTTATAATGATGTATTTGCAGAGAAAGTTGTCCTAGGTTGTTTGATAGGGTTTCGGAGTCATCTCAGGAGAATTATATAACCTAACAGGCCAAGAGACATGCTCGATTTCATGTTTGGCTAGGTCGAGACTGAGCATCTCTCCTAGGTCTATTTTGGTCCTAGGGCGATGCTATGGGCCGAGGCATGCGTGGGACATCCCCTATTAGTTATTTTGATAGGGTCGAACTTGACTGAGACTGAAGTCAAACACATAAATTTAGGCTTTTACAAGAACTTATCCTTTTCCTGGGTGCTATTTTTGGCCTGAACCTTGTTCTTTTCTCGACCTTGTTGCTTTTATTCATATTTTATGTTGATTATATCTTTTGGTCCTAAATCACCGATAATATTATTGATGATAAATTATTAGTACATTATATAGATAAAACCAAATTGTAAGAACAACATGATTTGTCCTTTATTAAAAAAAAAAAATACTCTATTCTTTTCTAAAGTTACGATATTATCTTTGACTCATAATAAATTTTTCCAAATTGCATTTGAAGTAGAAATCCATTACAATTTGGATGGGAATTGGAACCTAGAACATGTGTGTGGTAGTGTTCAAATGCTTTTTTTTTTTTTTTCTCTCTCTTTTCTTTCTTTTTCTCTTCTTCTTCTTTCTTCAAAATCACTGCCACACATTGTTTTCATGCCCCGATTTTCATTGAGAATATTTGAATGGATTTTGCTCTAAGAGCAATTTAAAACGTTTATGGAAGGTAAAAAATATATTGCAATTTTTAGTACCGTAAAGGTAGTTTTGAAAACAAAGAGATAAATATAGTTTTTTTTTTTTTTTTTTTTTTTTATATATATATATATAGTTTATCCAAATATAAACATAAGATTTATCCTAAAATATGTGTTGTTCAAGATATTTGAACTTTTAACCTTTTGAATTAAACATATATGTCTAAAATAGTTAAAATATGATCATATTGACATTGGAAAGTATTAAAATATATTTCTAACCTTACATATTTAAATAATTTATAAGATTGTTTTCAAATATAACAAAAGAAACCAACTTATTTATAAATATAAAAAAATGTAATTATCTATCAATGATGGACACTGAAAGACATTGATATGTCTATCTCAATATCTAAAGAATCAGCTAACAGTATTTAGGTGAGTATGAGGTTGTTTTATGGTTTTTGTTAAACTTTTAGCTTTATGTGATGTAGCTTGGCTTCAATTAAATCACCCATTAATTTGATTTGGGTTCGGTGGCAATTTTTGCTTATTTTAGATTAGTCTAAAATACTTTTCAGTACAATTTATTTGCTATTTTTGGATTTGTTTTAGTTTATGATGTTGAGTTTTATCAATTTGTTTGTGAAGGTAGATTACGTATTTGCTAATTTGTATTTGTTATTAAAAAAATCGATTTGATATTTTTATGATTTTGAAAACTTTTTACTTTTTTTCCAAACAAAATTTTAAAATCCACTATTTATCTAGTTAGTTCTTGTAGATTCGTCTTGATCTAGGTTTAGAGATGTCACTGGGTGGGTCGGGGCTGGAAATGGCTTCTCAGTCTCCATTTCATTCCCCGTCTGCATTAAATTCTCCATGGGGATCGAGCTGGGAATTCACAGGAAATGAGTTATCCGTGGGAAATTTTTCATTATTTTTTTAAAAAATCACTATTATGAAAAAGTTTTAATTAAATAGTCAATTTTTAAATGATTAGTTCCACCTGTCTAGTTATAATTTAAAGAGAAATTACTCAAAATTTTCAAATTGAAGATAATAATCATCTATAAAAATATTTATGTACATAATCTAAATTTATCAGAATTCAAACATATATATTGTTTTTATACTAATTCAGACATTATTATTTTGACCATTAAACAATAAATCTTGAAAATTAAATATACTATTTATATATAAAAATAAATAAATAACATAAAACTATTATAATAAATTTAAGAAAAAAGCCTAACGGGGGAGGGGATGGAGAACCCGTTTTCATTTAGCTTTTGGAGATTTTTTTCATACTCCTTCCCCCATTTCCCACCTAAACGGGAAATCCCCACCCCGTTCAGGGTCCCATGACACCCCCATCCCATACATAAAGTTGACATTTCTATTTAGATCTAATCAATACTTTGGCCTTTTAGGCTTGAGTTATGTACAAATTTATTTAAGAGACATCATAAGACTTTTTTTTGGGAAATTTATACTAGATAATACAATTTTGGAAATAATTTAAAAATATACAATTTTAAAATATTTGTAAATATAGTAGATATTGACCGGCCAACCTATAATTTTTTTTAAAATTCCAATCCTGCCCTCATTTGCAACTATTTCCATCTTATTCAATTTATTTTTTTCCCTTTTCTTTCTCCATGCATCTGTGGCTCCCTTTTCTTTCGTGTCTTTTTTTCTATTCTATTTTATTTTTTTTCTTTCTTCTTTCTTCTCTACGGTTTAGCTTTCTTCTTTCTTCTTTATTTTTTTTTCTTCGGTTTAGCTTTCTTCTTTCTTCTTTGTTTTTTCTTTTCCCTACAATTTAGTTTTTTTATTGCTACATTGTACCATTCTTCAAGCCCATTAATTGCTACATTCTCTTAAGCCTCTTGATTCAAAATATCTACACAAGCCACTCATATTTATTGATCAACAAGGAGATTTGTCGATCTTAAGAGGTAATTGTGGATTTTAATGAATTTATTTAGTGACTTTATTTTATTGATTGATGCTTTCTATTTCTTCTACTGGGGTTTCCCATTTATCATTCTTTGTTAAACTTAGGGCTTAGTCAATCATTGATAATGGGTATCGTTGATAAAAAAATGAAAGTGATAGCCGCTGCGATTATCATTGATAGCCACTATTAGTGATAGACTTAGCAATAGATTGAAGGTGGAGTTGTCGGTGGAGGAATTTATCGGTGTTTTGGGATAGTAACTGATAGCACATTTCTTAAATTTAAAGCTATCACTGAAAGCAGCTATTAGTGATATTCATTGGTAGTAGCATCACTGATAACTGTTATCAGTGATAGCAACAAATGACACATTTCTCAAATTGAAAGATATCAATGATAGTAATTGATAGCACATTTCTTAAATTAAAAATTATCAATGATAGCAACTGATATCACACATCTCAAAATGAAAGCTGTCACTGATAGCCATTGATAGTATTTATCAATGATATTCACTGATAGTAGCATTACTAATAGCAGCTATCAATGGTCGCAACTGATAGTATATTTCTCAAATGGAAAGCTATCATTGATAGCAACTATTAGTTATAACTTTCAATTTGAGAGAAACGGGAAGTAGCGCGCAAAATGGTGGTTGGGCATGACTTTTTTGGTCTTTTACCATTTTTTGTTCTATGTATGCAATTATTTTATCCTTGTACTATATATTTTATTATTTTGAGTTCAAATTCCATTTATGGAGTTAATTCCACAAGTAATATAGTTTTTTTAAAAAAAAATGACAAAAGAAGGGTAGTGTGATTTTTTTTCTTCTGAAAATAATGTGGTAATTGAAATAAATGTCTAATTTAGGAAATCGTGGATTTGCTCCCATTCAAATTTGGTCAAAATCTTCGTCTATGAAATAAATGTCTAATTTAGGAAATGTCTCTTTATATACTAGTTCAATTAGGGTTCCATTAAACCCTAATTAACTAGGAATGGACTTCTTACCATTAAGTCTATACTCAATTAGAAATCTAAGGTCTTAATTAATTAGATCACATAATAGGGCCCAATCTAATAAAATAACCCAATGTGATAAATTATTAATCCACATACATAGCCCATACTTTAATTAAACATATTATTATTTAAATATGTCTAACAATCTCCCACTTGGGCTATGTCTGTGTACCTGATATAATTAAATTACATAAACCTTAAGCACGCATAAACATGTTATTTCAATAATAGAACTCCTCTTTAGTTCAATCTGATCCATCTCATGTATTAGCATGGAACCAAGGTGGCTTTCGTCACTACCCTTATAACTAAACCTTCCTTGATCACCAATTCCAATACATTCAATGACATAGATCAAGTATGGATGGATAGCATGGAAACTACATGCAAAATGATCTAGATCATGCCCGTTTCCAATTGGTTCAAATTCCTTAATGAGATCATTCTAAAAAAACTTTATATTAAACTACATGCATGATAAACGAGTTCAGATAATAAAACATAAACCATCAACTTTATTCTATATAGAAAATAAACAAAATAAGGCTAAAGAACATCCTCAATAACAAACTTTCATTAAACTATGGAATCAGAAAAGTGACTAACACCCATGTGAGCAACATGCTTATGAAAAACTTTAGATGGTAAACCTTTAGTCAATGAATCTGCCACCATAGAGTTTGTTCCTATGTGTTCTATCGAAACCATAAAGTTTGTTCCTATGTTTTCTATCGAAATTTGACCATTTTGAACTCTTTCTTTAACAACCAGAAATTTCACATCTACATGCTTTGACTTTGAATTGCTTCTGTTATTGTTGGAATACATCACTGCCGACTTATTGCCACAAAATAATTTTAGTGGTCTTTCTATGCCAACCACTATCCGCAGCCCAGTGACAAAATTTCACAATCATATTCCATGATTGGATGTCTCATAACATGCTATAAACTCCACAACCATGGTAGAAGAAGCCATAAGTGTTTGTTTAACACTTTTCCAAGATACAACTCCTCTAGCCAACATGAAGATATATCCTGAAGTGGATCGCAAAGTGTCTTGACATCCAACATAATTAGAATTAGAATACCCAATGATCTCCAAAACTTCTGATCTCCGATAAGTGAGCATATAATCATTTGTTCTCTGTAAATACCTTATAACCCGTTTGGCTGCTTTCCAATGATCCATCCCCGGGTTACTAAAATATCTGCCTAACACTCCAACTATGATCGCAATACCTGGACGCGTACATACTTGAGCATACATTAGACTTCCAATGGCCGATGCATAGGGAACCTTCTGAATCTCCTTAGTCGCGAGTGTGGTCTTAGGGCATTGACCTAAATAAAATTTATCACCTTTAGTGATCGGGGGTATCTTCTGATGCACAATCTTTCATGCCAAATCTACTCAAGATCTTTTCAATGTAGTTTTTTTTGTGACAATCTGAAAATACCTTGAGAACGATCTCACAGTATTTCAATTCCTAATACAAAAGAAGTATCACCAAGATCCTTCATCTCAAAATTCCTTTTGAGAAATCTCTTAGTGTTATGCAATAAACCTACATCATTACTAGCTATGAGTATGCCATCGACATATAACACCAGGAAGATTGATTTACTCTCATTGAACTTATGATATATACAATCTTCCACTATGTTCACCTCAAAACCAAATGAGGTTATCACTTCATGGAATTTGTGATACCATTGGCGAGAGGATTGTTTGAGACCGTAGATGAATTTCTTCAATTTGCACACCATAGACTTTGAATTACCAGACACAAAGTTTTTTTATTGCACCATATAAATCGTCTCATCAATGTTCCCATTGAGAAACGCAGTTTTTACATCTGTCTGGTGTAGCTTTAAATCAAAGTGAGCTACCAGTACTATGATTACCCTAAAAGAGTCTTTCGATGAAACTGGAGAGAAAGTCTCATTGTAATCAATGCCTTCCTTTTGAGTAAAACCCTTTGCAACAAGACGAGCCTTATATATTTCGATATTTCCATGTGAATCCCTTTTGGTTTTAAATATCTATTTACAACCTATGGGTTTCACTCCTGATAGTAGTTCAACAAGTTTCCAAACATCATTATCTTTCATGGATTTTATATCCTCTTCCATAGTACTTATCCACTTTTGAGAGTTAGAACTTTGTAAAGCTTGTTGGAAGTTGATTGGATCATCTTCCATTACGCCCATATCATTCTGATGTTCTTGAAGAAATATAATATAATCATCTGGAATTGCACTTCTTCTTTCTCTAGTAGATCTTCTTAGTGACATTTCTTGAGGTTGTTGAGTTTGAACTTCAAGTTCAATAACGGAGACTTCAATGTTGTTTTGTTCTATAATTGATTCAATAATGAAGTCAGGAATTGGAGCCTGAACATCATTTATAACCACATGAGGAAAAGAAACCAATTCCTCTTCAAAGACAACTTTTCTTATGTTATATTCCCCCCCAAACTCAACATCCTCACGAAACTAGCATTTCCTGTCTCAAACAATGATCTAGAAATGGGATCATAAAACTTGAAACCCCGAGAGCGCTCAGAATACCCAACAAAATAGCAGTTAATAGCTATTGAGTCCAATTTTCTTTCATTCGACTTATAAGGCTTAGCCTCAGCTGGACAACCCCAGATGTGAAGATGCCTAATACTAAGCTTCTTTCATGTCTACAACTCATAAGGAGTTTTGGCTACTGCTTTACTAGGTACCTTATTAAGGATGTATGCTGCAGTCTTTAGTGCCTCACCCTAGAGGGATTCTAGTAGAAAAGAATGACTAATCATACTTTTTACCATATCCTTAAGTGTTCTATTTCTTCTTTCCCCTACACCATTCATGCTGGGTTTTCCTGGCATAGTGTATTGCGAGACGATTCTACATTCCTCTAGGTATTTGGCAAGGGGCCCTGGACGTTGTTCACTTGATCCATCATATCTACCGTAATATTCACCACCACGATCAAATTTGACAACCTTAATTTTCTTTTCAAGTTGAAGTTCAACTTCAGCTTTGAAAGACTTGAAAATATCCTGGGTTGAGACTTCTCATGAATTAAATAAGTATCCATATCTTGAATAGTCGTCTATGAACGTAATAAAATATTGTTGTCTATTTCAAGAGGCCGTACGAAATGGACCACAAATGTTTGTATGTATTAATTCTAAGACGTCTGAACATCTATTGACACCAAATTTTCTTATGTTTATCTGTTTTCCTTTAATACATTCCACACAAACGTTTAAGTTACTTAAATCAAGGGAATCAAGAATTCCATCTGACACAAGTCTCTGAATTCTTTGTTTAGAGATGTGACCTAAACGCTTGTGCCATAATATAGTGGAATTCTCATTTAATTTACACTTTGTACCACATGAATTAGAAAACAGGATCTTGTTAAATGAAGCAAAAGAGTCAAGCATATATAGACTATCAATTAAAGAACCGGTACCAATAAGCTTAGAATCTTGAAAAAGACTAACTTTATTATTTCCAAAAGAACAAGAAAAATCAAATTTGTCCAAACTGGAATAGAAATTAAATTCCGTCAAAATGACGATACACCAAAAATCTCATTCAGATCCTGTAAACCCTAAACTCTAGGTTTTCTAGATAAGCATGTTAGCCAAAGGAATGTTATATTACATATTTATTAAAGTAGCAATTCACGTTTGTTTATAGGAATTATGATGGAAGGGAAGGAAAAACATATTAAATGAGGGGTGACGTGGCGGTTAACCCTTGAACTCGGGAGGCGGCGGGAAGTTTCTAGAAGAGAAACTTCAAAAGCATGGTTTCGGCAATTGACATGAGAAAATTTAGTAAAATCAGTGCCATTCGAAAACTGAGAGAATCTAGTTTGCGAGGTTGTCTTGTCGGAGAAAGATTGTAGGAGGCGAAGAACAATAAGTGAAGAAATTTCAGAGGAGGTAGAATCTTGGGTTAGTTAGGGTTCGAGGTGAAGATTGGAAGTTTCAGGCCAAACTATAAGGAATTCTCGGCTGAAATTTTAAGGTAAGAAGTTAACTCATTCTAAACAAGTTTGTAGAAGGAAATTTCTTGAAAAGAGCTCTGGATTTTGAGTTATGAATTTTTGAAGTTATAACAGGGAATCGGTGCATAAGCAGATAACTGCTTGGAAAGAACAAACAGTTCATTGTGAGGAGTTATAGCGAGATATGGAAATGAGGATCTCGCTTATAAAGGAAATCTCATTGATTTTGTGATAAGGATCTCATTCTAGAAGGAAATCTCGCTAGGAATTGGGCTGAGTATCGCTGGTAAGGCCAAGAAGAGCTAGGATAGGCGTATAAACCGTTAAGAGCCTGAAGAGCGGTGAGTGACTAAGTAAATTAATGTTTCCAATACTTATGTATATGAGATCAAGTAAGTTACAGTGACATTAATGATGAATTTATACTCCCCCAAACAACAAATGGTTGGAGAATAACTTAACGCATGTTTCTTGGCTTGTATATGTGTAAAACAGGCCAAGGTATGTCATGTAGTCACTACAAAAGTTAAGTTTCTAATTTTATAATATGCTTTCTAGGGGGAAGGCTATGAGAGAATGATTTCTTGTGTAAATGATAGGCAATGAAACTTAATTTGGTGTTATAAAATACCCCGATACCGAAGGACATTTGAGAAGGTACCTGACCAACTTAATACCAAAGGACATTTGAGAAGGTATCTGACCAACTTGGTACCGAAGGACATTTGAGAAGGTACCTGACCAACTTGATACCGAAGGACATTTGAGAAGGTATCTTAATAGCTCGATACTGAAGGACAAGTTTTGAGAAGGTATCTGAACAGAAGTACTTAAGATATGATGGTACTTAGCATGGACACGTACACGTATGTAGTTATGAGTAAGGGGCCGAAATATGGGTCTCTTGGCTGATAATAAACGTTGGGAACTAGAGCGGTTAGGCTCGTTCTCAACTAGGGAATAATAATGTTTAATGAGGTCTAAGAATGGTTTAAAGCTAGATTTAGAGACAATTGCTTGAGTTACTCATTAGTATATTTACATGTTTATAGTGATGGAATGCTTGATGTTATACGATTCTATAGTATCTCACTAGGCTTTTAACTCATAGAATTTCTGTGTTTTCCCTTTTCAGGTAGCGGTCAGTTTCCTCAGGGTTGATCCTGCTGTTGCTTGCCATTGAAAGACTCGGCTTATTAAGAAGACTTAGGTTGATGATCTGTTTATGTACACATGTTTTGAGAGGGACTAGGGCTTCTTTAGGAATGTTTGGGCCATCTGTGATCTGTAAATGTTATGTCATGACTGTATGCAAATATTTATGTAATCTTTGTAGAACCTTAAGGAAGGTTTGTTGTATGCGTATATTACTAATGTTTTAAACAGGTTGGTATTTAGATTAGAAGACTTGGGCGGTGGGTGCTGGCAGTAGGGCTAGTAACTACCACGATCATATCCTCTTCCAGAATAAAAGGGTAATCTAGGTGGGGGTGTGACAAATCCAAATAACATCCAGTTTTTAAAAGTAATCTAAAATTTCCAATAGCTTCAATTGGAACTGCTTTGCCATCGCCCACATAGATGAATCTTTCAGCATCACTTGGCGGTCGGCTCCACAAGCAACCCTTCATTGATATACTTATGTGAGTAATAACACTAGAATCTACCCACCAAGTATTTGTAGGTACAAAAGCTAAATTAACTTCAGAACAAATCAAAATAAAAAGTTTACCCTTCTTTACATGCCATTTGGTGTACTTCAGACAATCTTTCTTGAAGTGATCTTTCCATTTGTAGAAAAATTAAGGATTTTTAGTAGCTTGTTTCTTGTTTTATTCTGCTGAGATGTCCTTTCTGCAGCATCCACAAATTTTCTTTTCTTCTTATCACGAGAGCATGTTGCCAAATGAGCACTTTCTGTCCTTTCTCTTAGGGGTGGAATCAGTTCGGTTTGATGGCCAAACTAAACCGAACCGCTTTTGTTTATACATAAAACAATACCACAGTTTGTGCGATTCGAACCGAATCGGTTCAATTCGGTTCGGTTCGGTTTCAAGAATCGGTTTGAGATTTTTTTTATTTACCTCTGTTCGACGAAGAAGAACGGTGGCGAACTCTAGTTCTACGAAAGAACCAGACGAAAGAAACTGGTACAGATCTGATTTCGTAAACCAGATGAAAGAACTAGATATGATTTTGAAACTGGTTCTACGAGTCATCGACGAAGAAGAACCAGACGAAAGAAGAACTCTGCCTTCTGGTATAGATCTAATTTCGATAGCGTGAGGCGGTCTGCCGTCTGGTAACGAAAGAAGAACCAGACGTAAGGCGGTCTGTCGTCTAGTAACGAAGACGAACGGCAGTGGTCAACGAAGAAGAACAACGGCAGAAACCCTAGTTGCGAAATCGATAGCGTGAGCCGTGAGGAGGGTGGAGTGGACAGTGGGGGGCGGCGCTCGAATTCTCTTCTGAAGACTGAAGGTGAAGTGAGTTTAAATTAGGTTATTTATTTATTATTAAATAAATATTAAATATATATATATATATTATATTTATTATAAAACGGTCGGTTCAATTTATAAATCGGTTTTCAAGCTTTGAACCGAACCGAACCTTTATAATTCGGTTTCAACAGCCCAACGAACCGCATCGAACCGAAAAATTTGGTTTTGCTTATAAATCGGTTCGGTTCGGTTTGAGCAGTTTTTTGTCCACCTCTACTTTCTCTCTTTATCCTATCTTCTTCTGCACACATTATGAGATAAACTCATTAATACTCCATTTATCCTTCTGAGTATTATAACTTATCTTAAACTGACTAAATTGTGTAGGAAGAGAGATAAGTACCAGATGCACAACTAAATTCTCGATATCAAGTGCTTTAATTTACCTACGAGATTGGATATTTCCATAATGTACTCCCTTATGTTTCCATTGCCTTATACCTCATAGAAGTTAAAAGAGTCAAAAGACTACTCGCTTCCCCTTTCTCATTTTTAGCAAAATATTACTCAATTGAGCAGGGAACTTATTGGCATTTTCACTTTCTGTGATAGAGCCCCGAAAAAACTCCGGAATGGAGTACCTAATGATCATCAGATACATGCGATCTGCTCCTTAGTAGAAGTAGGTTTATCGGTCCTTAATGCAAGGTCAAAATCCATAACACCCAAGAAGTTATCTTCTAGACTTTCCTTCCAAATCTTGCAGTTCGATCCATTAGTTTCACATATTGTGGTGGGCCCCTTTAATAAGATACCTAACACAACATTGATGTCCAGTCTTTAGGCAAAAACACCAACGGTAAATGGTACTCTCAATGTAAAATCAAAATAATAAATAATTAACTCTGCCAAAAAATAGCCTTTCTTTAGACAGACTATTTTTCAATCCTTAGAATTGTCACATACTCATGACCACATGCATACCCACAATTTGGCCAGATAAATATCTTCATTTGGACCGATATATTATCCACATAAATCATGAATATACCCATCTATATTTTAGAATTAAATTAATCTAGATAACAGAGGCTACTTTGTAACATATTATTTTGACAATTCAATCGAAAAATATAAGACACAATAATATAATAATATTATTGTATAAAAATAAGGAGGAAGAACACCAAATAGCCTTTACCAATATTCACTTAATAATTGCATACACATAATACAATTAAAGCGGCATAAATATGTGAATATCGCCAAATATCATCAATCAAATTTAAATTTAAATTCACCAAAATATCAATCAAATTTAAATTTAGTCCACAACATGATCAATAAATCTTGAATCCACAACATGATTAATCAAATTTAAATTAAATCTACAATATGATTAATCAAATTTAACTTAAATTGACAATATTTTCACTCAAGTTAAAACCGAATTCACAAAATTATCAATTAAAAATCTTGATTTTAAATTCACTAAATTATCAATAATTAAAATCAAGAATCATCGACAAGATCAGAAAAATCACGATAAAATCAAATAGATTGTTTTATTCCCAATAGATGTTAGATTGGAAAAATTGGATTGATTAATTATTAACAAAATTGATTAACCAGTTCTTTGGATTTGAATCTACCGAACTCATCGACTAAAAGAAAAAAAAAAAAAACTGTGCAAGAACACAAATTGCCTACCCAAGAACTTGCACAAATTGCAAAAAGCATTAAAAAAAATTGAAATAAAAATTGTGTTCATGCCAATTTTCAATCACATTAAAATGCTAAAAAACACAAATCAGATTGCAAAAGAATACAAATCAGCATGAAAAAATCTGAACATTCAGTAAAATTGTGTTCAACTTTTTTTTTCTTTTTCTTTTAAATAATCTTTAAATTGTTTAACCAAAAATCAAAATCCGAATGGAATACAAACCTAAATCAACAACCCAACATGAAATTCATGCTTTGATACCACTTGTTATAAGATCATTTATGCCAAAACATACCGGATTCCATTGTAAAATTGATGATAGTTTCAAGATGGATGACTATGGTCTTTCTCAACCAAAACTCCGAATGCCCTTAGTGAGATCTCTCTCTAGATGGGATTCAAGAAAGACTGTTTTGGTATATTGAGGACCATAGTCTTAAGGTCTCTTTATTTATTAGTTCAATTAGGGTTCCCATTAAACTCTAATTAACTAGGAATATGTTTTTACCCATTAAGTCCATACTCAATTAGGAATCTAGGGCTTTAATTAATTAGATCACATAATAGGGCACAATCTAATAAAAAAACCCAATATGATAAATTATTAATCTACATACATAGCTCATACTTTAATTAAACATATTATTATTTAAATATGTCTAACAGTCGCATCAAATAAGTCGTGTACGCGATACACGATGTTGGTTGTATGTGAGTGTTACATTTCGGGTCCTTTTTGAGTCCTCGTAGAGCTAAAGATTTGCATTTCCGACCATATATTCATTAGTTTAGTCAGTGAACATAGTATACGATTTAACTATATCATGGTCCATGTAGAAGATTTTCCTATCATGTTTTTATCAATATTTTGGCATGTATCCTATATTTGTTTTTATTTATTTAAACTACATTATTAAAAAAAAAAAAATCCCGTTTATGCAACTAACCATTTTTTTCCTTTATACCGTCTCTTTGGAAGAGTTATTTTTAATTAATTTTTAAACAGAACAAAGCCAAATAATTTTTCATCCTCAACGTTGAAATATCACTAATAAAGCCAATCGAAAGTGAAGGTTAATTATTATTCATTTAAAGGAAAAAGTGGAAGATTTTAAAATTAATGCTTAAGCATTCTATTTAAGTGATGAGACGATTATTATTCAATGATCAAACGACAAATTTTGGAAAACAAAATGAAGTAAACGAAACCTTTTTAATAAAGATCCAACAAGAAGACAAAATATGAAAACGAAATTCAGAACTATGATCATTTGCTCCTATTTTATTATTTAGCTGTCACTTACTTTATATTTAGACTTTGATTGCGTGTGTATTTCTAAATCCACTTTAATTGTTAGCTTTTCTAAAATAATCTTATTAAAACTATTGAAGAAATTTTTGGGAGTAATACACAATTTGAATTTAGTTGCTATCAACGCCATTTTAGTGCTAATCAAGATATTGTAATTGCATTATAAAGTTAGTTTTCTAATGATCCTGACGGTATAGATTTTTTAAACCGCATTAACGTTAAACAAATACAGTATAATTAATTGAAAAGTCATTAATTGATTTTAACACAAGTTAGGAGATAGACTAAAGAGTGATAAAATAAATTAGAACATTCAATTTACCCATTCTTTTTAGTTTTTAGTATGTATCAAGTTTTTAACTAAATCCAATTTCTAGTCCAAACAAAATTCTCATTCATTTTCTCTGTTTCTCTATAATTAATTAAGTAGAAAATATCTACCAATCTTTTAGTTTATAAGATTTAACAGAGTCATTATTAAAGTTGAAAATGAAACATTTAAAATTAAAAAAGATAAGAAACAAACTTCAAACAATGGAATTTAGAACTTAGAACTGGCAATATGACTACTCGTACCCTTGCAACGACTGAGACCTAACTTTTCTAGGTTATTTTTTGTTGTCTCTTTTTGTTCTAACGAGGGTTCAAAAGACTTTTGGATTAATTAGTTGTTTCATTTGTTTGGTAGTAAGACATTGTTTGTATTAAATTTGTTCTTGGTTTAATATATCTATTTTTAGAAAAATAAAAATCAAATCATAGAGTTGGTGTCATTTCTTTTTCAATCGTGTAAATATGTACGTATTCATAATGCACCTAAATTAAAGACTTAGAAAGACTAGGTTTAAAATTAGAATAAAGTAAATAGAAAGTTAAAGTTGAAAGGAAGCAACTTTGCTGAAAAGTTCATAAGAATGGTGACAAGATAGATTCCGAGGAAAAGGAAAAACAGAGAATTTGAAAATTGAATGAAAGAGAAAGGTCTGATGGAAAATCACACTCTCCAACGCCATGAACAAACAAGAACAAATCCATCACACATAAACCCACCTGTTAAACCCATGAACAATCAGGACCCACCACTTCTAATTTCCAATTTCCATTCTTCTTCGTGTCTTTCTCTAATTTTGCATGCCTCTGCTCTCACCGCCCACAATTCTTCTTCCATTTCCCCCATTTTCAGTCTCTTTTAATCCAAACTCATTTCTCGTTCAACCAATTTTAGCTTCCTTTCTCCATGGCTGCCTCATTGACCTCCAATCTTCTCCTGTTGCTCCTTCTGTTTCTTGCTTACGGCGGCGCCAATGCCTCGCCATGGGACCGGTGGGAGAGAACCATCCGAATGCCGACTGAGAAGGAGGAACTGGGTGGTGGTGGTGACGATGATGATGATCAAAAAGTGGGTACCAGATGGGCAGTTCTTGTAGCTGGTTCTTCTGGGTTTGGGAATTACAGGCATCAGGTATTTGAAATTTGAAAGTAATTTGTGTAAATTAGAATTAGAAATTGATTGATTTTGTGGGGTTTTTTTTTCTTTATTATTATTATTTTTATTTTTATGGGAATAGGCGGATATCTGCCATGCTTATCAACTGTTAAAGAAAGGAGGATTGAAGGATGAGAATATTGTGGTGTTTATGTATGATGATATAGCTTCAAATGTGTTGAATCCAAGGCCTGGAATCATCATCAACCACCCACAAGGAGAGGATGTTTATGCCGGAGTCCCCAAGGTATGTTTAGGAATTTTAAGGCAAATAGCAAAAGTAGCCACAAAAGTTTATAGCCAGATTGAATAAGAGTGTAGAATTCATGGAAATGAACTGATGTTGGTAAAATTTGATGAGACTTCTCTGTTTATATACCAAAAAGCTTAAATGGATAGATAATGGTGAATTTAACGCTTTGTTCATATTCATTATACTGTATAGGATTACACTGGGGAGCATGTGACTGCTCAGAATCTGTATGCTGTGCTTCTGGGAAATAAAACTGCTGTTAATGGAGGGAGTGGGAAAGTTGTGGACAGCAAACCAAATGACAGGATTTTTGTTTACTATTCTGACCATGGAGGCCCTGGAGTACTTGGTTTGTTTTCAAGAACAAGACTAGTTGAATTGATTTCATTTGAATTTTGTTGAACTAAGCTAGTACCTGTCTCTTATACACATCTAGATGTGTATAAGAGACAGATGTTACATGGTGTAAACATTTTTGTAATGTTGCATTTTGTAGGTTATCTATGTAGAAGCATGTGAGAGTGGGAGTATTTTCGAGGGCATAATGCCAAAGGATCTGAATATTTATGTAACCACAGCCTCAAATGCTCAAGAGAGTAGCTTTGGAACTTACTGCCCAGGAATGCAACCGGCACCGCCACCGGAGTACATGACATGTTTAGGAGACTTGTATAGTGTTGCCTGGATGGAAGATAGGTAAAGAAAAGAAAACCTCAATAGCCAATCAAATTTTCAATGAATAACACAAAATCATTCAACTTTTAACATTTACTCGTCTATTCCCAGTGAGACTCACAATCTGAAGAGAGAAACAATAGACCAACAATACCAAACTGTAATGGTTCTTTCTCTGCCACTCAATTACAATTTCTCCTCATTATAATCAACACCCAAAACTTCAGTTTATCAATCTTCAACCATTTGTGGTGCAGGTGAAAAGCAGGACATCAAATCCCAACAATTTGAATGCAGGATCACATGTAATGGAGTACGGAAACTCAAGCATTAAAGCAGAGAGGCTGTACTTGTATCAAGGATTCGACCCTGCTTCAGTGAACTTGCCTCCTTACAATGGCCGGCTCAAAATGAAGAGTATGGAAACAATTAACCAGAGAGATGCAGACATCTTCTTCCTGTGGCAAATGGTAATATAACAATTTCAGCTGCTAATACAGTCCTCAAACAATAAAAAACATGGAGGGTTTTTGGTTCTCCCCCAATTAAACTATTTCTGTTTTGATCTGTTCTCAGTACAAAAAATTTGAAGATGGAACAAATGAGAGAGCCCAAATTCTCCAGGAAATTCGAGAGAGAGTGGCACACAGAGTTCACTTGGATGGAAGCATCAGATTGATTGGTTTTCTTCTGTTTGGACCAGAGAAAGGCCCCAATGTTCTTGATGATGTGAGAGCTCCTGGTTTGCCTCTTGTGGATGATTGGGAATGCCTCAAATCAATGGTACAATTCAGCACCCCCATTTGAATTTTTAGATTTTTAAGAACAAATTGTTAGATGATATAATATTAAATTTGTTTTCACTCATATGAGACGTTATGGTTTATCGAAGGAGACGTTTGTTGATTTGGGAAATTGCAGGTGAGAGTGTTGGAGAGTTATTGTGGTTCACTGACCCAATACGGTATGAAACACATGCGGGCAATTGCAAATATATGCAACAGAGGGGTATCAGAAGCTTCGATGAGGGAAGCTTCAATGGCGGCCTGCAATGGAGGGAGTTATGGGCTGCGGCATCCTTCAAATCAAGGTTACAGTGCTTGAATAACGACACAAAATCATACGCTTCATGTACAAAAATGTCGGAACATTTTCATAATTTATATAATAATAAAGCCAGTCTATACTCCTATGTTTATTTATCTGAAATTTACATTAATTACTATCGGGTTTAGAAGTTTTGTGCAATATTGTTGGTTATTCTTTGATATATTCATTCTCATCAGCCTTTTCATTTCAAGATTTCCGGCAGATTCAGTTATTAAGGAGAAAAAAAGGAAAGAAAAAAAAAAAGGAAGGAAACCCATCAATTTTGACCATAAATTTATGCCCTTCAAATTATAATCGTTAAGTTTTAGGGAAATTGTAATAAATGGAAAAAATTAGCTAATATGTACAAATATAGCAAATAATTTTAACTTACTACAAAAATGGCTATGAAACTTCTTCCTTTGAGGGCTTCTTTTCAACCTCCACTTTGGCAGCCACTGTCGCCGCCTAACCCTTCCTTCAATTCAAATCCTACGCTATAAATTTAGAAGTAGAATCAAAATTTGCATAAAAATCCATCATCAAGAAAATCCAAACCAAAGAAATCTTGTCAAGCTGAAAGGGATCACCAAAGCATCTACTCCAAAACAACATAAATCCCTAAACAAACACATAACCACTCCTTCAAACATATTAGAAAATGAAAGCAGAGGTGGCAGTACATGATCAGCTTTACATTAGTTTATTTTATTTTAAATAAGTCTATTATTAATAGTCCATCTTCTATCACCGCCATCAATTATTGAAAGTGATATACTTCTATCACTGATAGATAGTAAAAATCTTCTATCATCTATCACTGTCTATTAGTGTAGAAAAGGATATACTTCAATCATTGATTGCCAGTAATATTATTCTATCACTATCTATCAACGGTTGAATATGCCTAAAAATGATATATCTTGTCAACTTCTTCAAATCAGCTTACTATTAATAGTTAGTGATAGTCTCCTATCATTATTTATTAGTGATAGAAAGTGATATACTTCTACTACTACAATTTTGGCTTTTGTTGATAGCCAAAAAATGTAAAAAAAAGGTCCTATGTTGATGACAAGAAAACATTATGAAATCCCTATCAAAAAACCCTGAACGTTAACAAAAATGGTTTTATTGACTCTCAAAAAATACGAAAAACCCTTTGTTGACGTTTTTAGCCATAAACAAAGGGTATGCCGACTTTTTTTGCCCATCATCTATATAAGACAACTATCAATGAAAATCTCTTTATTGATACTTTTCAAATATCAACGCAAGCTAATATTGATATTTTTTAATGTTTACTATTTGTTTAAAAAAAACATCAAGTACACCTTTTTTTTATACCTTTTTTTTAAAGATTGAGTTTGTTGATTGCAAAAATGTAAATGGTAGAAAAATTAAAGAGATATTGAATTCGAATAATTAAATGATCTAGTTTAGGCTTTTGAATTAATTCTTGAATCTGCAACTTGATCATAGGTCGTTTATCAGATAATTCTTATATCATCTAACCTTAGCCACATCACCTAGAAAAGCTAGTGAGAGTGTGGATGATCTAATTAGCCAATTTAATTAGATGAGATGCATCCTATTTAGTTGACCAACCACATTAAAATTAAGGAATTTGTTAAGATAAATTTTCAATAGAAAACACTTAATTAGTCATTCAATGTAATTCTTCCCTAGGTTAATTAATTAATGTTCATTGAAGTCAATTCACAACTTACAAGCTAATTTAACCTATTGTTACTTGTGGATTAATAAACAATTAAATATCACGTATTGCAAATTAAGCCTTAGCTAATGACGAGACATATCCTCAAGCAGAGATACAATCATAAGTATTCACGAGAGAAAGAATTGAAAGACAATATAAAGAACCGTTATAAAATGATCTAAATGATAACTTGTAGAAATATAAGTTATTGTAGCCTTTTACTTAAAATAGTGAGGATAGATAGGTTGAATATGTGTTGACAATACTATGAATTCATGCTTAAAACTATATTTGCGCTAAAGTACATTTGAAATCCTTGTTGATCGTATATCATGAGTTAACCTACGCCGAAGTAATATATTTTGCAACTGATTGTAGGATCTACCTACATGCACCGAGCTCTTACCTGATGAAGGAACATTTGGCCGCATGCCTTGGGATCTCTGACACAATCCCAATAGATCTTTTGCCACAACTTCAGAATGTTGACCATGATAGTAGTGTTGAAATTCTCACCTACCAAGTCAAAGATGGTGACTAATCAAAGCAGAATACCCAAACCTGTCAGCGCACGACTCTATAAATAGAGCCTTGACGATCTTATAGACATAAAAATAGATAAATTAAAAAACTTCAGGTGGGGAGAGTGACGAATTCTTAGCCAAAATTTTTAGACAACAAGCAAAAGCACATTTGAGAGCATCCTGGAGCATTCTCCAACTTTCAGAATTCCTTCCGATTTACTATTGGAAAAACTTGCTGGAGCAAGTGCTTGAGAGAGTCTTCTCCATATCATAATGCCATCAGCCTCACCAAGAGCCTTAGCACCCCATCAGATTGAAATAAAAGATTGCTGATAACTGCACGTCACTTCTTACTTCTCGTTTTTCCTTGTTGTATTGCATTTTGTGATTAAAACATTAGATTCATTTTGTAATCGACATTTTTACTTCTATATATTATCATGACTACTTTCATTATCTCATCTTTTTTTACCATTTCTTTTTTCTTTGCCATGGGTAACTAAAATCCATAAGGTAAAGGGGAAGCTTATACCATGCACTAAGTCTAAGCTTTAAGGGTTAATCTGGTTTGCTTAGTTGTAAATGCTTGCCTATGATCACTCATAGAGTCAAGTAGCTATAACTAAATACCCGACAGGGTAAGTAGCTGTGAGATTCACTAAGTAAAATAATAAATGTTTCTAAAAATAGAAATAATCTTATGCTTAAAGCAACATCATTCATGTGTCATAGAGATATGATAAATGTGGCTAGCCACCAAGAGGTGTGTGATGAACGAATGTTAGAGAGCTTGGATTACCCTTGATGTTAGATTTAGGAACTTATAATTGACTTACCCTCAACCCTGCTTTCTTCATTCATTTTTCACTACAAGCTAAAGCTACTGCTTTCTTGGAATTCTCGAGATCATTCTTAAGTCGCTCATCACTTGATTAGTTCATTTCATCTCATAGGTTCATGATCGCATATCCTTAGTTTGTTTTCCTGCATTGTAATTTATTTAGCTATTGCTGCAAACACATCAATCACACAAACATTTTAGTAAGCGAGTTCCTGTGTTTGACCTTGGTTCTCACCGAGAAACTTTTATCCTGTTTATACTTGGACTTGATCTAAGAAAACTTATGACAAACACATAGCTGACTGCATAACATAACTACAACTCGGTGCATAATTTATCTCAACTTAACATCATTCCTAATATGATCGGGCACCCAACAAGTTTTTGGTGCAGTTACCGGGGACTCATCAACTAATTTTCTTTGTGTGTTTTTGCATGCACCCTTTCAATCTAAGGCATATTGTTAGCTTGAGCGACCAAGTTACAAAAAGTATATGAGTGAGGGTACCGCACTTGAATTCGATATTGACCCAGAGTTCGAATGGACATTCTATCACAGAGTTAGAAATAATAGAAACCAAATCAGAACTATGACCCTGAAAGGGGGAATGGTCTACACGAATAGGGGTAGCATAACCCAATCTTACTGGCTAATGACCGCAATATACCAATGCAGAATTATGTAGTTCCAAACTTGTACGATTTCTCTCTGGGCATCATGCAGCCAATGATTGATGGGAACGTTTGATTCGAGATGAAGCCAATAATGTTGCAAATGATCCAAATCGCATGACATTTTGGTGGGGCTTTTGGAGAACATCTTCATGTCCATCTAATGTGCGACACACACACTATTCCTGGCGTGATGTCAGAAGGGATCAAACTCTCTCTCTTTCTACACTTTCAAAGATGAGGTCAAGCAATGGGCTTATTCCTTGGAGCCAAACGAAATCGTTGTAATGCAGGTTTTGATAGGTATGATTGATGATGTTCTATGCACATGATGATGCGATACTACTTCTAAATATGCGTTAATTATGGATGTTCATGTAGTATGCCATGCGCTGTCACAAGTTTCCTTACGATAGAACCAAGTGTAATTCCACCGCAAGTTTCTCGGTGTGATCCGAGGTTGAACACGGGGACTGATTTAGGTTATTGTGGTATGTTCATGATATATGTGATCAGGTTTTCAATCTTTAAAAATGTGTTTGTACAGGTATATAAATTGTTATAAAATAAAGTAAAGCAGTAAAGATGCGATAATAAGATGAAATACAATAAACCTAAACTAGATGATACAAGATATAGGCTTCATGTACAAGATGATGGGGTCAAGGCTGGCTGTGAAAGTTATGCAAAGACGTGGGATACGGCGGCAAGTCTTATGAATAGAATAGAAAGAGAAAGACAAATAATATAAACAATACAAGTTCTCAATTGCATTGAAGCTACAAATGATATTCCACTCTTCTCTTGGTGTACACCTTTCAGTAATCGGCCGCGCTCCCACATGTCTGTGGTGAAACAGAGACTAACGTAATGAACGCAAGGTTGCTTCCATGTCTGGAAGTACTACTCACTTTGTTCGTATTCATTATACTATATAGGATTACATTGGGGAGCATGTGACTGCTCAGAATCTGTATGCTGTGCTTCTGGGAAATATAACTGCTGTTAATAGAGGGAGTGGGAAAGTTGTGGACAGCAAACGAAATGACAGGATTTTTGTTTACTATTCTGACCATGGAGGCCCTGGGTATTGGTTTGTTTTCAAGAACAAGACTAGTTGAATTGATTTCATTTGAATTTTGTTGAACTAAGCTAGTACATATACTGTTTTCCAGGCATGCCAACTTGCCTTTTGTCTATGCCATGGACTTTATTGAAGTTTTAAAAGAAGAAACATGCTGCTAAGGAATACAAAGAGATGGTAAAGGAAGAGAGAGATAGAGAGATCAAATTTCTAAGCACTGTGAAAAACTTTTGTAATGTAATGTTACATGGTGTAAACATTTTTGTAATGTTGCATTTTGTAGGTTATCTATGTAGAAGCATGTGAGAGTGGGAGTATTTTCGAGGGCATAATGCCAAAGGATCTGAATATTTATGCAACCACAGCCTCAAATGCTCAAGAGAGTAGCTTTGGAACTTACTGCCCAGGAATGCAACCGGCACCGCCACCGGAGTACATGACATGTTTAGGAAATTAAGAAGACATCATGAAGAAAGTGATTGACGGTTGAACGAAAATAGACAGAAAATGGTAAATGAAGACTATCGAAACATTTAATATCTCTATTAAGCATTTGATACAAAGTGTGAATGCAGAGGTAAAGAAACAATGAAATACGACGATGAAAGAGATAGAACAGATACAAACAAGTGCCAATGTCTTGGCACTGATTCGATGGAGATCTGCTTGCCGGATAGGATGGATTTGATGGTAGGAAAAGCTTCCTTCTCAGGCTTGCTCCAGTAGTAGCAGGGATCTTTGCACAGAGCTTTCGATCGGGTATTCTCGATCTAAATCTGGCCAAATACCCGATCGAAGCTCTGTGCAAAGATCCCTGCTACTACTGGAGCAAGCCTGAAAAGGAAGCTTTTCCTACCATCAAAACCATCCTATCCGGCAAGCAGATCTCCATCGAATCAGTGCCAAGACATTGGCACTTGTTGTATCTGTTCTATCTCTTTCATTCGTCGTATTTCATTGTTCTTTACCTCTGCATTCACACTTTGTAATCAAATGCTTAATAGAGATGATAAATGTTTCGATAGTCTTCATTTACCATTTTCTGTCTATTTTCGTTCAACCGTCAATCACTTTCTTCATGATGTCTTCTTAATTTCCTAAAACATGTCATGTATCTCCGGTGGCGGTGCCGGTTGCATTCCTGGGCAGTAAGTTCCAAAAGCCTACTTCTCTTGAGCATTTGAGGCTGTGGGTTGCATAAATATTCAGATCCTTTGGCATTATGCCCTCGAAAATACTCCCACTCTCACATGCTTCTACATAGATAACCTACAAAATGCAACATTACAAAAATGTTTACACCATGTAACATTACATTACAAAAGTTTTTCACAGTGCTTAGAAATTTGATCTCTCTATCTCTCTCTTCTTTACCATCTCTTTGTATTCCTTAGCAGCATGTTTCTTCTTTAAAACTTCAATAAAAGTCCATGGCATAGACAAAAGGCAAGTTGGCATGCCTGGAAAACAGTATATGTACTAGCTTTAGTTCAACAAAATTCAAATGAAATCAATTCAACTAGTCTTGTTCTTGAAAACAAACCAAGTACCCAGGGCCTCCATGTCAGAATAGTAAACAAAAATCCTGTCATTTCGTTTGCTGTCCACAACTTTCCCACTCCCTCTATTAACAGCAGTTATATTTCCCAGAAAGCACACAGAACAGTCTGAGCAGTCACATGCTCCCCAATGTAATCCTATATAGTATAATGAATACGAACAAAGTGAGTAGTACTTCCAGACATGGAAGCAAACCTTGCGTTCATTACGTTAGTCTCTGTTTCACCACAGACATGGGAGCGCGCCGATTACTGAAAGGTGTACACCAAGAGAAGAGTGGAAATATCATTTGTAGCTTCAATGCAATTGAGAACTTGTATTGTTTATATTATTTGTCTTTCTCTTTCTATTCTATTCATAAGACTTGCCGCAGTATCCCACGTCTTTGCATAACTTTTCACAGCCAGCCTTGACCCCATCATCTTGTACATGAAGCCTATATCTTGTATCATCTAGTTTAGGTTTTATTGTATTCATCTTATTATCGCATCTTTTCTTTACTTTATTTTAACAAATTTATATACCTGTACAAACACATTTTTAAAGATTGAAAACCTGATCACATATATCATGAACATACCACAATAACCTAAATCAGTCCCCGTGTTCAACCTCGGATACAACCGAGAAACTTGCGGTGGAATTACACTTGGTTTTATCGTAAGGAAACTTGTGACAGCGCATGGCATACTACATGAACATCCATAATTAACGCATATTTAGAAGTAGTATCGCATCATCATGTGCATAGAACATCATCAATCATACCTATCAAAACCTGCATTACAACGATTTCGTTTGGCTCCAAGGAATAAGCCCATTGCTTGACCTCATCTTTTGAAAGTGTAGAAAGAGAGAGAGTTTGATCCCTTCTGACATCACGCCAGGAATAGTGTGTGTGTCGCACATTTAGTGGACATGAAGATGTTGCTCCAAAAGCCCCACCAAAATGTCATGCGATTTGATCATTTGCAACATTATTGGCTTCATCTCGAATCAAACGTTCCCATCAATCATTGGCTGCATGATGCCCAGAGAGAAATCGTACAAGTTTGGAACTACATAATTCTGCATTGGTATATTGCGGTCATTAGCCAGTAAGATTGGGTTATGCTACCCCTATTCGTGTAGACCATTCCCCTTTCAGGGTCATAGTTCTGATTTTGGTTTCTATTATTTCTAACTCTGTGATAGAAATGTCCATTCGAACTCTGGGTCAATATCGAATTCAAGTGCGGTACCCTCACTCATATACTTTTGTAACTTGGTCGCTCAAGCTAACAATATGCCTTAGATTGAAAGGGTGCATGCAAAAAACACACAAAGAAAATTAGTTGATGAGTCCCCGGTAACTGCACCAAAAACTTGTTGGGTGCCCGATCATATTAGGAATGATGTTAAGTTGAGATAAATTATGCACCGAGTTGTAGTTATGTTATGCAGTCAGCTATGTGTTTGTCATAAGTTTTTCTTAGATCAAGTCCAAGTATAAACAGGATAAAAGTTTCTCGGTGAGAACCAAGGTCAAACACAGGAACTCGCTTACTAAAATGTTTGGTGTGATTGAGTGTTTGCAGCAATAGCTAAATAAATTACAATGCAGGAAAACAAACTAAGGATATGCGATCATGAACCTATGAGATGAAATGAAACTAATCAAGTGATGAGCGACTTAAGAATGATCTCGAGAATTCCAAGAAAGCAGTAGCTTTAGCTTGTAGTGAAAAATGAATGAAGAAAGCAGGGTTGAGGGTAAGTCAATTATAGTTCCTAAATCTAACATCAAGGGTAATCCAAGCTCTCTAACATTCGTTCATCACACACCTCTTGGTGGCTAGCCACATTTATCATATCTCTATGACACATGAATGATTTGCTTTAAGCATAAGATTATTTCTATTTTTAGAAACATTTATTATTTTACTTAGTGAATCTCACAGCTACTTACCCCTGTCGGGTATTTAGTTATAGCTACTTGACTCTATGAGTGATCATAGGCAAGCATTTACAACTAAGCAAACCAGATTAACCCTTAAAGCTTAGACTTAGTGCATGGTATAAGCTTCCCCTTTACCTTATGGATTTTAGTTACCCATGGCAAAGAAAAAAGAAATGGTAAAAAAAGATGAGATAATGAAAGTAGTCATGATAATATATAGAAGTAAAAATGTCGATTACAAAATGAATCTAATGTTTTAATCACAAAATGCAATACAACAAGGAAAAAACGAGAGTAAGAAGTGACGTGCAGTTATCAGCAATCTTTTTATTTCAATCTGATGGGGTGCTAAGGCTCTTGGTGAGGCTGATGGCATTATGATATGGAGAAGACTCTCTCAAGCACTTGCTCCAGCAAGTTTTTCCAATAGTAAATCGGAAGGAATTCTGAAAGTTGGAGAATGCTCCAGGATGCTCTCAAATGTGCTTTTGCTTGTTGTCTAAAAAATTTTGGCTAAGAATTCGTCACCTCCCCACCTGAAGTTTTTTTAATTATCTATTTTTATGTCTATAAGATCGTCAAGGCTCTATTTATAGAGTCGTGCGCTGACAGGTTTGGGTATCTCTGCTTTGATTAGTCACCATCTTTGACTTGTAGGTGAGAATTTCAACACTACTATCATGGTCACAATTCTGAAGTTGTGGCAAAAGATATGGCGATGGGATCAGAGATCCAAGGCATGCGGCCAAAGTTTCCTTCATCAGGTAAGAGCTCGGTGCATGTAGGTAGATCCTACAATCAGTTGCAAAATATATTACTTCGGCGTAGGTTAACTCATGATATACGATCAACAAGGATTTCAAATGACTTTAGCGCAAATATAGTTTTAAGCATGAATTCATAGTATTGTCAACACATATTCAACCTATCTATCCTCACTATTTTAAGTAAAAGGCTACAATAACTTTATATTTCTACAAGTTATCATTTAGATCATTTTATAACGGTTCTTTATATTGTCTTTCAATTCTTTCTCTCGTGAATACTTATGATTGTATCTCTGCTTGAGGATATGTCTCGTCATTAGCTAAGGCTTAATTTGCAATACGTGATATTTAATTGTTTATTAATCCACAAAGTAACAATAGGTTAAATTAGCTTGTAAGTTGTGAATTGACTTCAATGAACATTAATTAATTAACCTAGGGAAGAATTAACATGAATGACTAATTAAGTGTTTTCTATTGAAATTTATCTTAACAAATTCCTTAATTTTAATGTGGTTGGTCAACTAAATAGGATGCATCTCATCTAATTAAATTGGCTAATTAGATTCATCACACTCTCACTAGCTTTTCTAGGTGATGTGGCTAAGGTTAGATGATATAAGAATTATCTGATAAACGACCTATGATCAAGTTGCAGATTCAAGAATTAATTCAAAAGCCTAAACTAGATCATTTAATTATATCGAATCAATATCTCTTTAATTTTTCTACCATTTACATTTTTGCAATCAACAAACTCAATCTTTTAAAAAAAAGGTATAAAAAAAAGGTTGTACTTGATGTTTTTTTTAAACAAATAGTAACATTAAAAAAATATCAATATTAGCTTGCGTTGATATTTGAAAAGTATCAATAAAGAGATTTCATTGATAGTTGTCTTATATAGATGATGGGCAAAAAAAAGTCGGCATACCCTTTGTTATATGGCTAAAAACGTCAACAAAGGGTTTTCGTATTTTTTAGAGTCAATAAAAACCATTTTGTTAACGTTCAGGTTTTTTGATAGGGATTTCATAATGTTTTTCTTGTCATCAACATAGGACCTTTTTTTTACATTTTTTGGCTATCAACAAAAGCCAAAATTGTAGTAGTAGAAGTATATCACTTTCTATCACTAATAAATAATGATAGGAGACTATCACTAACTATTAATAGTAAGCTGATTTGAAGAAGTTGACAAGATATATCATTTTTAGGCATATTCACACCGTTGATAGATAGTGATAGAATAAATATTAACTGGCAATCAATGATTGAAGTATATCCTTTTCACACAATAGACAGTGATAGATGATAGAAGATTTTTACTATCTATCAGTGATAGAAGTATATCACTTTCAATAATTCGATGGCACGGTGATAGAAGTGACTATTAATAATTAGACTTATTTAAAAATAAAATAAACTAATGTAAAGCTGATCATGTACTGCCACTCTGCTTTCATTTTCTAATATGTTTGAAGGAGTGGTTATGTGTTTGTTTAGGGATTTATGTTGTTTTGGAGTAGATGCTTTGGTGATCCCTTTCAGCTTGACAAGATTTCTTTGGTTTGGATTTCCTTGATGATGGATTTTTATGCAAATTTTGATTCTACTTCTAAATTTATAGCGTAGGATTTGAATTGAAGGAAGGGTTAGGCGGCGACAGTGGCTGCCAAAGTGGAGGTTGAAAAGAAAAGCCCTCAAAGGAAGAAGTTTCATAGCCATTTTTGTAGTAAGTTAAAATTATTTGCTATATTTGTACATATTAGCTAATTTTTCCATTTATTTACAATTTTCCTAAAACTTAACGATTATAATTTGAAGGGCATAAATTTATGGTCAAAATTGATGGGTTTTCCTTCCTTTTTTTTTTTCTTTCCTTTTTTTTCTCCTTAATAACTTGAATCTGCCGGAAATCTTGAAATGAAAAGGCTGATGAGAATGAATATTATCAAAGAATAACCAACAATATTGCACAAAACTTCTAAACCCGATAGTAATTAATGTAAATTTCAGATAATAAACATAGGAGTATAGACTGCTTTATTATTATATAAATTATGAAAAATGTTCCGACATTTTTGTACATGAAGCGTATGATTTTGTGTCGTTATTCAAGCACTGTAACCTTGATTTGAAGGATGCCGCAGCCATAACTTCCCTCCATTGCAGGCCGCCATTGAAGCTTCCCTCATCGAAGCTTCTGATACCCTCTGTTGCATATATTTGCAATGGCCCCATGTGTTTTTCATTACCGTATTGGGTCAGTGAACCACAATAACTCTCCAACACTCTCACCTGCAATTTTCCAAATCAACAAACGTCTCCTTCGATAAACCATAACGTCTCATATGAGTGAAAACAAATTTAATATTATATCATCTAACAATTTTTCTTAAAAATCTAAAATTCAAATGGGGTGCTGATTGTACCATTGATTTGAGGCCATTCCCAATCATCCACAAGAGGCAAACCAGGAGCTCTTCACATCATCAAGAACATTGGGGCCTTCTCTGGTTCCATAACAGAAGAAAACCAATCAATCTCGATGCTTCCATCCAAGTGAACTCTGTGTGCCACTCTCTCTCGAATTTTCCTGGAGAAATTTGGGCTTCTCTCATTTGTTCCATCTTCAA
>NC_052360.1:13495939-13627187 GCF_009727055.1 Benincasa hispida
ATCTGAGATTCACCTCTCGGTCTTATCTAATCTTCTTCCCGGATTTCTTCACTTAAGCACTCAACTCAGCCTTTTCTTTCAACAGTTTTGCAGCGTATACCATAGCATACTTTTTTTTTGAAATCAATGGGGTATTTATAGGTATAGATTTTTGACTCCAGCCTTGTGGTCCCCACTTGATCGTTATGGTAATTTCGAAGATAGAGGGATATTATTCCTTCTGTTATGTAATCAGAACGTCAATTCTGCACAACCATTAATTGTACACGTGTTTCAATCCTCCGCTTTTGCATTGCTTAGCTGCATCTTTCGATCTTAGGTTCACATGCGGTGTTGTTTTTATTACCGCATGCGATTGAAACACAGCTCTCAACCGACTATCGCATTGTGCCGTCATTGCGGTAATCGTCTCTTCATTGTTGATTGACTGGCACAGTATGACAGAGATGCGTTGATTAGTTTCTTGTGAGTCTTGAGCGCCAGCGGTGACTTGGTCTCCTGCAAAACAGAGTAAAATTCAGCTTGTCTTCCATCTTTATGGTGTTAGTGAGTGTAATTGCAAACATTTATAATTATTGTAATACTAGGCTTATTTTCATACAATCGACGCATATTTATTAACTTTTGGCCACAATTTCTAGATAAGGTGGCATAAATAACTTGTATTTCTACAAGTTATCACACCCCTAAATTTAGATATATGCTTGTCCTCAAGCATATCTTCTACTAAGGCAAGCATGCTCAATTCCTATCCTCTATGTTTACGACGATTGGTTGCTTCGAATGCTGCACTTAGGCACATTACTTGACATCGCAATTTCCTTCTATCCTTGCTAATTCTTAGCAAGCCCTACTTTATTCTTCTATATGACAAACTTCTGCTCAAAGATGCTTTTCTAGTTTTCAAAATAGAATGTTTATCTTTTCTTTGTCAAAACAACTTGATGTATCTATATGCGGTAATAAAAAATTTGCGTCATTTCTTTATTTAGAGACTGTTGATCATGGTTACACTCTTCGTTTTGGCTTATTTCCATAGGTGTCATGCGAACATCCAACTACGATTGTGTGCCAATTTCAATTTTAACTCATGATAATTAGAGGAGTTGTCTCTTGCATTCTTTTAATTTTGTTTTTGTTTCTTTTTTTTTTTATATTGCATTGTTCTTGGAAACCCACCTTCGTTTTGGCTTGCTCCTACGGGTGTCATATGAACATCCAACTAGGAGCAGACTTCTTTCACAACTAAACTCTTATCAGGTTGGGACAGTTTTGAGGTTTTCCCTTGCATTGACATTGGAGGTTTGCATAATTTTTTTTTCTCGAAAATGGACACATTTTCTTAAATACAACATAATCTTGATCTCATCTGCTCAAACCTTCCCCACCCCCAAATTTAAAGATGAGCAAGGTCCTCATTGCATTGTTTGGAAAGACTAGACAAACACTTAGAAGAAAATTTCAAAAAGAAGGTTTGAGCAGAACTTTGAAAGATAAAAGGTAAAGTACTGCTAAACTAAGAATTAACTAAGTGTTAGTTAGAATTTACTAAGTGTTGGAAATGTTTCTAAGTATAAACATGTAATACATCATAGCAACGCAATGAAGATCGTAAAAATAAAAGATTTATAACATTACAAAAATTGACAAAGGAAGATAAAGAAAAAGGCACAAACAAAAAGTGGAGTGAATATATACTCTGATTGTATTGACTATTAACAAAGTATACAAATAAATTACAAATGAACGCATTACAAAATTTTCTATTGCCTGTACAAGAGTCAAAGAATTTGATTACTTTACAAATTTGATTCAGAAGGGTGCATGATTCAGAATTTACACCATACTTCCAATAAACGCAGATACATTTTTTTCCGAGGACGGGCAACATGCATACATCCCCGCAACACACCCCTGAACCAACACATTTCTGGAGGATACCTCAACATAGTGCATTTGGCTGAGGACGGGCAAAGAACATATGTGAGCACAACACACCCCTCACCGCAATGCATTTGGGTGTACTGGATGCACAGTGTCGTTTACTTATTACACCCATCCTCTCATAGTTTACTTTCCTGTCCTCTTAATTCATAAAAAAATGCTAGTCGAAAAGACCTTGCGGTGATTTATCCAATCATTCACAAAAATTATATGATCGGTGCTACTAAATTTAAGATATGAGGAAACATGCAAAATTAAATTGGAAGGAAATACAGAAATATTAAAGACTGATTCTACTAGACAGTAATTGACGAAATTTAGAAAACGATAAAAGAAAGCTATAAAGAAAGCGAGTAAACATAGATAGGAAGGTCGATTGAAAGAAGTTCTTAGAGTTACCGCAATCGCTTTCCCTGTAAGCGGTTTAATCCTGCTTTCCCAAGTCAATGGTGTCCATGCGTCGATCGAAGTTGCCTCCATAGTAGGGCTTAATTCGTTGACCATTGACTTTGAATACGTTGTTCCCATCTAAAGCTGTTAGTTCCACTGCGCCATGAGGAAAGATTTTCTTGATTCGGAACGGCCTAGACCAGCGAGACTTCAACTTTCCTGGGAACAATCGTAGACGTGCGTTGAATAGTAATACTTGCTGACCTTCGGTGAATGTCCAGTTGTTTATGCGATCATCATGCCATTTCTTCGTTTTCTCTTTATATATCTTAGCATTTTCATAGGCATCCCTTCGCCATTCACCAACTAATTCAATTGCAGCTTCCGAACTTTCCCCGCACTGGCTAAATCAAACTTCAGCTTCTTGCATACCCACATCGCCTTATGTTCCAACTCAAGCAGCAGATGACAAGCTTTTCCAAAGACCAGGGCATATGAAGACATGCCAATTGGTGTTTAGTAGGCAATCCTGTAAGCCCATAGTGCTTCATCAAGCTTGGGGGACCAATCCTTCCTAGCAGTATTAACTACCTTTTCCAAGATGGTTTTGATTTCTCTGTTAGAAATCTCCTCCTGCCCATTAGTTTATGGGTGATAAGTAGTTGCAATTCGATGGCTGACATTGAATTTAGTCAACAAGTTAGCAATTATGCGGTTGATAAATTGAGAGCCCTCATTGCTGATTAAGGCTCGTGGCATCGCATATCGAGCAAAATGTTCTTCTTTAGAAACTTCGCCACAGTGGCCGCATCATTCTTGGCACATGCGATGGCCTCAACCCATTTCGATACATAATCAATCGCAACCATAATATATTGATGACCTTCTGATGGTGGAAACGAGCCCATGAAGTCAATTCCCCAAACATCAAATAATTCAACTTCTAAGATTGACATCAATGGCATTTCATTTTTTTTAGACATATTCCCCGTCCGTTGACACTTATCGCATTGCACAACATGAGCATGGGCATCCTTAAATAGTGTTGGCCAAAAGTAGCCGCACTGTAACTTTTGCTACCGTTCTTTGCCCCCAAAATGTCCTCCATAAGGAGACTCATGACAGAGCTCTAAAATGTGCTTTGCTTCATGCTCAGGAACACATCGACGTATTATATGATCAGGTCCTTGTCGATATAGGAAGGGTCATCCCAAAAATAAAATTTGGCATCATGTCTTAGCTTCTTCTTCTGCTGATACGTATAATCATCCGGTAGTTGATCGCAAACTATGAAGTTTACTATGTCCGCATACCAGGGAACATTAATGTCTACTGCCATTAGCAGCTCATCGAGAAATCTTTCTTCAATATCTCTTTCTGTCCCTTGAACCTTGCAATTTTCCAATCTTGACAAATGATCTGCGACTTAGTTCTCGTTGCCCTTCCGGTCTTTGATTTCTAGGATGAACTCTTGCAGAAGCAACACCCACCGTATCAACCTTGGTTTTGCATCCTTCTTCGTCATGAGATACTTAATTGCAGAGTGATCCATATACACCATCACATTTGTTCTGATTAAGTACTGTCGGAACTTCTCCAGTGCAAATACCACTGCGAGCATTTCTTTTTCTTGGTCGTATAGTTCTCCTGAGCATCATTCAGTGTTTTGCTCGCATAGTAGATAGGATGTAACACCTTTTCCCGACGCTGACTCAAGACTGCGCCCATAGCATATCCGCTAGCATCACACATCAATGCAAATGGTTGCGTCCAATCGGGCGCAATCAAAATCAGTGCAGAGATGAACACATCTTTCAATGTGTTGAATGCTTTGGTGTAGGCGTCATCAAAAGTATACTCGCGGTTAGCCTCGAGAAAAGCACTTAGGGGTCTTGCGATCTGGGAGAATTTGCGAATAAATCTTCTATAAAACCCTGCATGCCCCAGAAAGCTCCTAAATGTTTTTACGTTCACAGGTGAGGGTAATTAAGATTTGTTGCCATGCATCTCCTCAAAACTTTTTCAAGGTTAGACAAATAGAAGTCATAATTACTGCCGAAGACTGAGAAATCATCCATGAATACCTCGATTGACTCCTCCAAGTAATCTAAGAATGTTACCATCATGCATCGTTAAAAAGTACCTGGTGCATTACAGAGTCTAAATGGCATGCGTCGGAAAGAGAACGTACCAAATGGGCACGTGAAAGTTGTCTTGTCTTGGTCCTCTAGCGCAATTTCTATTTGGTTATACCCTGAATAGCCATCAAGAAAGCAGAAAAATTCATTCCCCGCAAGTCTGTCTAGCATCTAATCAATGAAGGGGAGTGGAAAGTGGTCCTTTTTAGTGGCCAAATTCAGCTTGCGATAATCGATGCAGATTCTCCACCCCGTAGTTGTCCTTGTGGGAACCAATTCATTCTTGTCATTAGTAATAACTGTCATCCCCCCTTTCTTCGGAACACATTGCACTGGGCTCACCCAACTGCTATCAGATATCGGGTAGATGACACCGACGTCTAGCCACTTTACTTTCTCTTTCTTTACAATGTCTTTCATGGCAGGGTTCAAGCGACGTTGCCTTTCTACTGATCCATTCTTTCCTTTTTCTAGACGAATCTTGTGCATGCAATACGAGGGACTGATTCCTTGAATGTCTGCCAAGGTTCATCCTAAGGCTTTTGTGTTATTTCTTAGGATCCGTAGGAAAGCATCTTCTTTCTCCTTACTCAATGATGCAGAAATGACAACTAGTAACATGTCGTTACTTCCTAAGTAAGCATACTTCAGGTGCACTGGCAACGACTTTAACTCTAATACAGGTGGCTCTTCTAAAGATGGCTTAATGCACTGCGATGTCCATCCAGATAACTTGAGCGGTTTCAAATTAGATTTAGTACGAATTGCGGTGCATTCCTCCTCCAACATTGTGCCGACTTCAAAATCCTCCTCCTTCATGTCCTTCAGGGGTTCGTGCCCCTATTCTCCACGCAGCTCTTCGATATATTGGTAGTTCTCTATGTCTCCTGGGTACTTCAATACATTGAGTACATTGAATTTTACTTCTTGATCATCGACCCGGATGGTCAACTCTCCCTTCTGTGCATCGATTAACGCTCGCCCTGTGGCGAGAAAGGGGTATCCTAGGATGATAGGAATTTCTCTATCGGCCTCATAATCCAATATAACAAAGTCTACTAGGAAGATAAACTTGTCCACTTGCACGAGAACATCTTCTATCTTGCCCTCCGGAAACTTTATTGATCTATCGGCTAGCTGTAATGTGATCGTGATTGGCCTTGCTTCGTCGATGTCCAGCTTCTTAAAAATTGACAAGGGCATCAAATTTATGCTTGCCCCTAAATCACACAACGTGTTTCTGATCATCTTCCCTCTTATGGTGCAGGGCAATGTAAAAGTTCTAGGGTCCTTCATTTTAGTAGGGAGAGTATTTTGAAACAGAGTGCTACACTCATATGTTAGTGCAACTGTTTCATTTTCCCCAATCTTTCTCTTGTTGGCGAGAATATCCCTGAGAAATTTTACATAACTCGGCATCTGATCTAATGCTTCTATCAGGGGAATATTAATGTGTAGCTGTCGGAGAACGTCCAGAAAGCTCTAAAACTGCTTGCTGTCGTCTTTCTTTTTCAGCCTGGACGGGAAAGATGGAGGATCCCGCCATGTTTCTTGTTCACTTTGCTGTTGGATGAGGTCCTGTACTTGCTGTATGTCATTGGCTGGAGGTTGCGTTGACTGAGAATTCATGTCTTGAGGAGCTTCATCTTTTATAGATGGTCTTACTTCTGAACTGGTGCTGCTTCTGTTATTAAGTAACTGGTCATCATCAATAATCAAATTTGTTGGTACTTTTGTTACTGCATCTGGTACTTTTGGAATAATAGGGGTTGTCGTTCTGCCACTCTTCAATGTCACTGCATGACATTGTTCTTTTTCTCTTGGCCTTGACACTCTTGAGTTTCCATGCTATGTACTAGGCGCTTTCTTCTTTAATTTCCTTGCAAGCTGATCTATCTGATCTTCTAATTCTTTGAAAGAGTCAGCTTGTGATTATCTCATTGCCTCGCTCTTTTCAATGTAATGTTTTAATGATGTTTCCAGAGACGAGGTACTGTAAGAGGTATCATATGCGAATAGTTAGCCATAGGGTGGCGTACCTTGCGAATTACTTGGGCTGCAATCCGGATTAGTAAAGACTGGAGTGTTTCCTTGATCCTCTTGATAGCTGAATTGATAGAAACTATGGCCCTCCTGATTGAAATTCTCATCCAGACCAAAATGTGGGTGACCCCACTCACCAGGGTGGTGGTTGTTACCCCATGATTCATCATAAATAGCATATACGGGTTGTTGATTCCATGGGTAGACGTTTACCGGATGTACCTCTCCCCATCGAGTGCAATCCATTGCGGACTCATAAGTCACCGCCTTAACCTGCGCTGTTCCTTGAGAGAGAGTTCTCTGCTGATTAGCCACCGTCTGGAGAAGCGAGGTCATTGTGGTCATTTGTTCGATCAATGTGCTCTTTGTGTCCGTTGGCACATCGGCCCTTTCTACTCTTTCTTGCTTCTGACCTTTTATCTCAAGCCTGATAACAATCCATTCGTCAGAATCCCGATATGTGGACAATTCTTCACTAACTGTCGGAATCGCACCCAGGTGGTGCTCAAGGTTTCATAACCCTTTTGTTCTAAATTCAAAACCTCCCTCCACCTTCTTGCGTTGATAGACGGAGGGAAGAATCTGTTCATGAACCTATCAACCAACTGCTCCCATCCATTAATTTCGCCTGGCTCTAATGCTTGAGCCCACCTCTTTGCTTCTTCCCACAATGTATATGAGAATAGGTATAGTTTAAGACTTTATTGAGTTACATCAAGCATGGAGAATGCACTACACATGTTTACAAAATTTGTCAAACGTGCATGTGGGTCTTCTCTCTGTAATCCACCGAATTTTCCTCCATTCTAAATCATTTGAAACATGATAGGTTTTATTTCAAAGCTTGCATTCCCCTCAAATACTGGTCTTGAAATTCCTGGTGAAAAATTATAGAATTCTGGTGCCGCATATTCCCTCAAGAAAAACGGGATCTTGCACTGGCAAATCTCCCCTTTGGTTTCCAGCAAGTCCCACATTCTCTTCAGCTATACTTCTTTACCAATTAGGTTAGCCCTGATGAACTCTGCGGGAAGAATACACTTGATCTCTGGGTCCGCTTAGAATTACCAGATCACTCCAGCACTCATAAGCCGTCAGACTGCTCTTCGCGTTGAACAGTCAGTACAAAGAGATCTGTCCTGCACATAACATATAAATATTCAAACAATAAACCGTTAATTAAGTCCCCGACAACGGCGTCATAAACTTGTAATTCAGGTTTTGATAGGTATGATTGATGATGTTCTATGCTCATGATGATGCGCTACTTCTAAATATGTGTTAATTATGGATGTTCATGTAGTATGCCATGCTCTGTCACAAGTTTCCTTACGATGGAAGCAAGTGTAATTCCACCGCAAGTTTCTCGGTGTGATCCGAGGTCGAACACGGAGACTGATTTAGGTTATTGTGGTATGTTCATGATATATGCGACCAGGTTTTCAATCTTTAAAAATGTGTTTGTATAGGTATATAAATTGCGATAAAATAAAGTAAAGCAGTAAAGATGCGATAATAAAATGAAATACAATAAACCTAAGCTAGATGATACAAGATACAGGCTTCATATACAAGATGCTGGGGTCAAGGCTGGCTGTGAAAGTTATGCAAAGACGTGGGATGCGGCGACAAGTCTTATGAATAGAATATAAAGAGAAAGACAAATAATATAAACAACACAAGTTCTCAATTGCGTTGAAGCTACAAATGCTGTTTCGCTCTTCTCTTGGTGTACACCTTTCAGTGATCGGCCACGCTCCCACATGTTTGTGGTGAAACAGAGACTAACGTAATGAACACAAGGTTGATTCCATGTCTGGAAGTACTACTTGCTTTAGTTAACGCATTCTTCTGCCCTTCTCTCGATAGATCAGAATGGCATCTTCATTTCTACTCTCACAGGTGAAGATGCTGTCTAACATGCCTTAGCTAAATGCATTTTATATCTCTAACACAGATTAAGTACTTAGTTAATTCATATTGCTTATCAGGGAATTAAGAAGACATCATGAAAAAAGTGATTGATGGGTTAACGGAAATAGACAGAAAATGGTAAATGAAGGCTATCGAAACATTTAGTATCTCTATTAAGCGTTTGATACATGGTGTGAATGCAGAGGTAAAGAAATATTGAAATACAACGATGAAAGAGATAGAACAGATACAAAAAAGTGCCAATGTCTTGACACTGATTCGATGGAGATCTGCTGCCGGATAGGATGGATTTGATGGTAGGAAGAGCTTCCCTCTTAGACTTGCTCCACCGGTAGCAGGGATCTTTGCATAGAGCTTTCAAACGTGTTTAGCAGATTAGATTTGAGATTCACCTCTCGGCCTTATCTCGTCTTCTTCTTGGACTTCTTCAGTTAAGCACTTAGCTTAGACTTTTCTCTCAACAGTTTTGCAACATTTACCCCGTATCCCATAACATACTTTTTTTTTTTTTTTTCTGAAATCAATGGGGTATTTATAGGTACAAATCTTTGACTCCAGCCTTGTGGTCCTTACTTGATCGTTATGGTAATTCCAAAGATGGAGGGATATTATTCCTTCTGTTATGCAATCAGATCGTCAATTCTGCATAACCATTAGTTGTACACATGTTTCAATCCTTCGCTTTTGCGTTGCTCAGCTGCATCTTTCGATCTTAGGTTCGCATGCGGTGTTGTTTTTATTACCGCATGCGGTTGAAACACAGCTCTGGACTGACTGTCACATTGTGCCATCATTGCGGTAATCATATCTTTATTGTTGATTGACGGGTATAGTGTGACACAGATGCGTTGATCAGTTTCTCATGAGCTTTGAGGGCAAGTGGTGACTTGGTCTTTTGCAAAGCAGTGTAAAATTCGGCTTGTCTTCCATCTTTATGGTGTTAGTGGGTGTAATTGCAAACATTTATAATTATTGTAATACTAGGCTAATTTTCATACAATCGGCGTATATTTACTAACTTTTGGCTGCAATATCTAGATAAGGTGGCATAAATAACTTGTATTTCTATAAGTTATCAATCGTTTCATGGGACTAGCTTGTTGAGAGATTTATGTAGAAATTCTTTCCACCTACCGTCAACGCAAGGAGAAGGCGAGACATTGTTACCTTTGAATAAAAAGATTCTGAGACTTTGAGTGATGCATGGGCCAGATTTAAGCACCTAGTTCGTAGTTGCCGTATAATGGCATACCTGACTGCATCCAAATGAAAATTTTCTATATCGGACTAAGCCGAGCTTCGCAGTCAGTAGCCGACGCATCCATTGCAAGTGGACTCATGGACAATACATATACAGAAGCCAAGGTAATTTTGGATAGGAACTCAAGGAACACCTATGAATGGGTAGATGATGGGTATGGCGACAAGAATTATGATAAATGCAAGATGAATGGTGTATTGATTGTGTCAGATGTGATGACCCTATTGGTCGCCCAGATAACTATAGTCACTTCCCTCTTGAAGTTGATGGCTATTAACCAAGGTGTATTGAGCGCAAACTCTGCTCAACTTGATGTGCTAAATCTGGTCGCTGTTGTAAATTGCATGCAGGGCGTGGAGTGATAGTTTGTAGAAATACAAGCTATTGCAGCCTTTTACTTAGAATTATAAGGGTTGATGAGCAGAGCATGCATTGATATTGCTTAAAATTCATGAGGAATAATGACCTTGCATTGATCAGCACTAAAAATCCCGCTAACCCTATATCATGCGTTATCTTGAGTCAAAATTTCTATTTTGTAGTTGTCATAGAAGTCGATCGCATGGTTGATCCCAAACCATCGCAAAATTGATCGCATGCATTGATCTCAATGAAGAAAAGTTGGTCGATGAAATACTGCAACTATAGAGTGATAGCCATGATAGAAGTATGACCGCAAAGAGTTGGTGGAATGCGTTGATCCTTCAGAAGAAACGTTGATGACCGCATACCTCGGGAGTATCAAAGAGATAAAATCATGATGACATTTTCACTTACCACGTCAGCAATGGCAGTGATTCAGAGTGGGATTATCAATGCTATCGACATTTGGGCTCTATAAATAGAGCCTTGGAGCCCAAGATCAAGGCATCTGAGATTTCTGCCTTAGGCAGATTCCTGTGATCACAGACGAGAGCATGAGAAAGAAATTCTTTATGAGTCTTTCACTTCCACAACTTCCTCCGATTGACGACCGAAGTTAGAGAGGGACTACTCCACCGCCCATCCATTGCACCACCGACAACCTTGACACACATCTAATGGAAGCAAGAGATTACCTACATCTAGCTGTCCATATCTCTTCTCACCTTTGTCTTGTATTACAATTTGGCTTAAGACATTAATACATTTTGTAATCAATGTATCTCTTTAGTTCCTTCAATATCATCTTCATCATATTCTTTTACTCCATCATCTTTTACTTTCACCGCCATGAGTTAAGTATAGATTGCAAGAGTTATCGTATACTTAATCATGCGACATAGAGATATGACGCATGCAGCAAACCACCGAGAGGTGTGCATTGTGCGAGTATAGTGAGTCAATCCTGTTTGCTTAGTGCGAGGCTATTGCAATGCTTGTCTAAGTAGCTATAATCAACTACCCAAGAGGGTAAGTAGTGGAACTCACTAAGAAAAGTAAGCAGTGTTCCTAGAGATAGGAATAACCTCATGCTCAACACAACCATGCGTTATAGAGATATAAAAGCATGTGGCTGACCACCGAGAGGTGTACGATGCGCGAGTGTGGCAAGCTAAGGACTTGGTGAAATGTTCTCCCCAACCTTACTTCTCCATGCATCTTATTACACATTAACAGTTGTCGCATCTTTACTAATTCTCATAGTCAAACTTCAATTGTTCAGTCTGTTTAGCTAGGAGTAGAAGTAGCGCATAGTTAATCAGCTTCTTTCTTTTTATTTTTATTCTCCGCCTCAAACATATTACTTTACAATCATCTTTTAGTTGCAAATCCCTGTGTTCGACCTTAGATTATCCCGAGAAACTTGTGATCTTGTTATACTTGGCGAGAGAGCAAGAAAACTTGTGATAGGAACGCATAATCATCGCATGACCATCATTGAATATCGATTAACGCAAACAAATTATATTCCCCGATAGGGAGCCCGCTTAAGAAGTATGCCCACATAACTATCAGGCCGTTTATTCAATTCACAACAAATTATTTAGCAAGACATACAATCTAAGTTAGAGGAATCACCCCAATTTCTCTTGGGAAGGAAACCAACAATAGCCTGATCAGCAAAACGCACAACAAGTGTATAGAGGAAACCCATCAGGATTCCCTTAGCATAGTCAAGGCCATCAACTTACCCATAATCGACCATAACATCCGTCGAGTTCCAATACATCCTTATCCTTAGAGCTGCTTTTGAAAAAATATTTTCAAAAGAATGATGCGCTGATCCAAAGGTAAGCATCCTTAATTTAGAGTTTAGATGATCAGGTAGAACAGATTGCTAGTGAATTGAAAAACAGACTGCCAGGCACCCTACTGAGTAACATCGAAGCCCCTTGTGGTAATGGAAAGAAGTAGTATCAAGAAGTGACATTGCAAAGTGGAAGGACACTGGCTAACTCGGCACCAAGCTCTCGAGACTCTGGAAAATTGAAATCTCCTACTCCAACAATACCAAAAATTTCAACTCCTACATTCCCAATTGATTCCACAAATTATGAACCAATTGATAATATTTCCAGTGATACTACGCATGCTTCTAACAAACCACCAACAACACTGAATTCTTCAGACAAAGATGCCTCCACACCATCTAATCCAGAACCCTCGCTGCAGGATCCTGTTGTGGCGAGGGATAAAAATGAAATAGTTGGAGTCTTGCCCATATCGCCACCATTCCTCAACAGGCTTAGAAAGAAAGATGACAACCACTGGCTCGAGAGATTCTAAACGTCTTTAAATATCTCCATATCAACATTTCTCTTATGGAAGCTCTTGAACATATGCCTAGCTATGTAAAGTTCCTTAAAGATATATTGTCAAAGAAGCGAAGGTTAGATGAATTTGAAATAGTTGCGTTGACTCAATAGTGCAACACATTGTTTAAGAACACCATCCTAGGATGCCCATTCTTAGCAATGGGGCGTACGCTGAATGATGTGGAAAGAGGATGCTGACCATCCGCATTGATGATCAGCAAGTGAAATTCAATGTGTTCAACACATTGAAATCTCTAGATGAGTTAAAGACTTGCAAGCACGTAGATGATGTAGGGATTAGTTGCTGGGAAATATGTGAAGAAGAAATGCGAGAAAAAGAAGAAGAAGAATTGGCGATGGAAGAGGTTGTCCACGCCATAACTATGTCTAACCTGGGCTTTCAACCCATGAACTTGGATCAATGTGAAGTAGCAAGAATTAAGCCGTCATTGGAATAACCACCTATACTTGAGCTCAAGGCCTTACCTGCACGCCTTAAATATGCCTATCTTAGGGATAATGACACTCTGCCAGTCATTATCTTTTTTTTTCATTGACCGTTGATGATGAGGTGTCCCTATTGCAGGTTTTGAAGAAATATACCAAGGCCATATGATGGAGACTAGCAGAAATTTTGGGGTTCAGGCTTGAAGAAGGGGAAAAAATGCTCCATTGAGAGGCAACAAGGCAACAAGCCTATTAGAGCTAGAGAGAGTCTAAAGAAAGAACCTAAGACTTGAGAGAGATAGGTTAGAATCTAGACTTGAGAGAGCAAGATTAGATCTGCATAAGCAAGAGATAGAGACTTAGAGACACGTTTTGTTTGTCAGCATGCATCGCATGTACCCTAGAGATAGGTTAGGATAGTATGCGATTGCCTTGTGTATGTGTGTGCCATTCGTCATCGCATAGACAAGAATAGAGGCTTAAACATAGGTCCTATAGACACCATCGCATACATCGCATGCGTTCTAAAATGAGAAGTCATAGCATTTACATTGAGAGATGATTTGCTATTGTATGTGTGTAGCATGATCGCATAACATGAACGCAATTCTAGGAAATGTTAGCTAAACCCCTTCTCAACCCGTTCCCCCGCATATTCATCATATCTTCCGTATTATGAACTTTTTTCTCAACTCCGCCACATGCATTTTATACTGTAAACAACAAACCAACCAGCCACTTGATTTATTTGTTACCACAAAATGATCTAAAAGTTATCATCGCATAATATTATCCTTAGTCCCTGAGTTCAACCTTGGGCCTACCAGGCAACTCAGTAGGGTTTATACTTGGACCTTGCTGAGAAAACTTGCATGCTCAACGCATCTCCATCATTGCATACTTTTCCATTATTTCATCGCATAACACCACGCATCATTACACTAGACTGTTTTGTTAAAATTGATTGGTTGTCTTGATGGTTTAATGAAGATGAACTAATAATAGATCATTTATATGGTTTTAGGAATCTTTTATCAATATGACTTATGTGATATTAAATCTGCTTGTCGCTGAAAAACTAACGGCAAAAATTATGCTTCATGGAAAAACACGATCGACACAATTCTTATAATTGATGACCTACATCTCATCCTGATGGAGGTCTCTCCTCCCATTCTATCTCCAAATGCTGCTAAAATGTTCGAAAAGCATATGAGCGTTGGACATGGGCAAACAAAAAGGCTCGAGCGTATATCTTGGCAACCCTTTCTGAAGTCTTGGTTATGGGAGGAAAATTTAATTTGGTTTGCATTAATGGATATGCGTTGATGCTCATGCACTGATCATGCGTTAATATGAAGAATATGCATTATGTGTTAGTCGTGCATGCGATGAACATGTGTTCCTGTCACAAGTTTTCTTGCGCACTCGCCAAGTATAGCAAGATCACAAGTTTCTCGGAGTGATCCAAGGTTAAACGCGAGGACTTATGTGTAAAGTATGTGTTTGAGAGAATAAAAATATAGCGAGATCGCATTATGTGTAAAGTATGCATTTGAGGCGGAGAATAAAAATAAAAAGAGAGAAGCTGATTAACTATGCGTTACTCCTACTCCTAGCTAAACAGACTAAATAATTGAAGTTTGACTATGAGAATCGGTAGAGATGCAACAACTGTTAATGCGTAATAAGATGCATAGAGAAGTAGGGTTGGGGGAGGAGATTTCACCGAGTCCTTGAGTTTGGTCACAAGGGTAATCCCATTGGCCACACTAACGCATCACACACCTCTCGGTGGTCAGCCATATGCTTTATATCTCTATAACNACACTAACGCATCACACACCTCTCGGTGGTCAGCCATATGCTTTATATCTCTATAACGCATGGTTGTGTTGAGCATAAGGTTATTCTTATCTCTAGGAACAGTTCTTACTTTGCTTAGTGAGTTTCACTACTTACCCTCTTAGGCAGTTGGTAATAATTACTCTACTCATAGACAAGCCTTGCGATAGCCTCACACTAAGCAAAAAAGATTGACTCATTGTACAAGCGCAACGCACACCTCTCAGTGATTTGTTACATGCATCATATCTCTATGTCACATGATGGAGTATCACATGATTGAGTATGCGATAACTCTTGCAATTTGTACTTAACTCATTGCGGTGAAAGAAAAAGATGATAAAGTAGAAGAAGATGATGAAAATGATGTTGAAGGAATTAAAGAGATGCATTGATTACAAAATGTGTTAACGTCTTAAGTCAAAATATAATATAATATAGAGGTGAGAATAGAGATTGATGGCTACATGTAGGCAATCTCTTGCTTCCATTAGATGTGTGTCAAGGCTGATGATGGTGTAATCGGTGGACGGTGGTGTAGTACCTCTCGAGATCTATGTCCAGCATAGCTCCGATCATCAATCGAAGGAAGTTGTGGAAGTGAAGAACTCTCAAAGAAGTCCCAAATGCTTTGAATTTCGGCTTCAAGGCTCTATTTATAGAGCTTAAATGCCGATAACTTTGGTAATCCCACTCTGAATCACTGCCATTCCTATCGCGGTAGGTGAAATGTCATCATGATCTTATCTCTTTGATACTCTAAAGGTATGCATTCATGATTGTTTCTTCTGAAGTATCAACGCATTCCATCCACTTTGCGATCATCCTTCTATCATGGGTATTATTGTAGTTGCAGCATTTCATGCAACCAATTTTTCTTCATTAAGATCAATGCATGTGATTGATTCCTGTAACAACTACAAAATAGACATTTTGACGCGAAATAATGCATGATATAGCGTTTGCAGAGATTTTTAATTCTGATCAACGCAAGCTCATTATTCCACATGAATTCATAGCAAAACTAATGCATGTTCTGCTCATCAACCCCCACTAAGTAAAATGCTGCAATAGTTTGTATTTCTACAAGCTATCACTTGGCCAAGAAGCATGAGCCCATTCTCATAGCCCCTGAGATCATGGAGTCCTTGAAGGGAATGTTTGGACAACCATCTACACAGCTCAAGCATGACACTCTCAAACACATCTTCAATGCTCGTATGCAAGAAGAGGCATCTGTTCGATAACATGTTCTCAACATGATGGTCCACTTCAACTGGTGGAGATGAATAGATGTCATCGATGAAGCCAACCGGGTTACCTTCATTTAGGAATCTTTACCTGAAAGTTTCCTAGATTAAAAGAAAGGTAGGAGTGTGTCATGAAATTTGTGGTAAATTGTTTAAGACTGATATCATAAAAACATATTCTGCCACTTAGAATCTAAAACGTCAAATTGATGCCTCTTTGGCGTTCATTTCATTTCCCTCTCATCTCTCTCTCTTCTTATTTTCTAAAAAATAATTAACATGTCATAGCAATGCTATTTTGAATAGGATTGACTACAACCTAACCACCCTCCTCAACGAGCTGCAGGCCTTCTAGTCCTTGATGAAAACCAAGAGAAAAAATGGTGAAGCAAAATTTTCTTCATCCTCTGAGAAGTTTCACAGAGGTTTGACTTCTGGAACAAAATCTATACCTTCTTCTTACAACACCAAAAAGTGGAAGAAGAAGAAAGGTAGAAAGGGTAAAGCTAATCCACCAGCAGCTGCTAAAAAAAAAGCCAAGGTTGGAAAGGGAATTTGTTTCCATTGCAACCAAGAGGGACATTGGAAGAGGAAATGTCCCAAATACTTGGCAGAAAAGAAGAAAACCAAGAAAGGTAAATGTGATTTGCTTGTATTGGAAACATGTTTATTGGAGAATGATGATTCTTCCTACATTATAGATTCTAGTGCTGCTAACCATCTCTGCTCTTCATTTCAGGAAATTAGTTCCTGGCGGCAACTTGATTCTGGTGAGATGATGATGCAGGTTAGAATTGGGCACGCCGTCTTGACTATAGCAGTGGGAAGTCTCTAGTTTACTTTACAGAATAAAAGCATTTTACTATAAAATGTCTATGTAGTTCATGGTTTAAAAAGAAACCCAATTTTTGTAAAGTGTTTCCATGAACAATCAACTTTAATGTAAATAAAATGTTTATTTCTAAAAATGGAGTTGATATTTATTATGCGTAATTAAAAAACAACCTTTATGTGCTAAGACCATTAGCAATTAAGGTACTCCATAACACTAAAATGTTTAAATCTGTGGTAACTCAACATAAAAGACTTAAAATTCCTCTTAAAGAAAATGCCCAACTTTGGCTCAATCTCAATAGGATTGAGAGGTTGGTGAATAATAGACTTCTAAGCGAGTTAGAAGAAAATTCTTTACCTGTATATGAGTCATGCCTTGAAGGCAAGATGACTAAAAGACCTTTTACTAGAAAAGGTCACAGAGCCAAAGAACCTTTAGAGCTAGTATATTCAGATCCTTGTGGTTCGATGAATGTAAAAGCTAGAGGAGGATACGAATATTTCATCGCGTTTACTAATGATTATTCAAGATATATGGGTACGTTTATTTAACGCAACATAAGTCTAAATCTTTTGAAAAGTTCAAAGAATTTAAGGCTAAAGTTGAAAATGCATTAAGTAAAACAATAAAGACATTTCAATTTGATTGAGATGGAGAGTTTATGGATCTGACATTCCAAAAACTATTTAATAGAACATTGAATTCCAACTCTCAGCATATGGTACACCTTAGTAGAATGGTATATCAGAAAGAAGAAATCGAACCTTGTTGAACATGGTTCGGTCTATGATGAGTTACACTTCCTTACCTGACTTGCTTTGAGGTTATGCAGTAGTAATGGTCATAACACTTACAAAGCGAGCATACTCGTAGTGTCACCAAGATAAGGTACCCAGCCTTATCCATCTACTACATACCATTTAGGTTATCACTTAAACATGATCCACCCATATGTCTCCACATACATATTTAAGTTACAAAGATAACCATGGATATTAGTTTATTGGTTTGTGGTTAATGCAACTAGAATATCACATATTTTATAGAAAAAGTGAATAAGATATCATATATTTTATTGATCACATAAAGTGTTTGTTCATAGTTTACAAATTATAGGACCTTACGAGATTTAGGGCATCAACCCCAACACGTAAAGCTAGTTTACCTCATCTCAGGATCTAGGGTTGCCAGCACGTGTGCCTGAGGCTAAACCTAAGAAATTGGAATCTCGTTCTAAATTGTGCCTATTTGTAGGCTGCCCTAAAGGAACGAGAGATGGTTACTTCTTCAACCCAAAAGAAAACAAAGTTTTTGTATGATAAATGCTACTTTTCTTGAAAAATACCATATAAGAAAGCATAAGCCTCGCAGTAAAATTGTGTTGAATAAACTTTTCAAAGAAATTATTGAACCTTCAACAAGAGTTGTAGAAGAACCCAACAGCTCAACAAGAATTGTTGAGGTTGGATAATCTAGTAGGTCAAATCCATCTCAAGTGTTGAGAGAACTTTGACGCAGTGGGAGGGTTGCGAACCCACCTGTCCGTTACATAGGTTTAATGGAAATCCTAGTTATGGTAGCAGACAAAAATGTTGAGGATCCATTATCTTACAAAAAGGCAATGGAGGATATTGACAAAGATGAGTAGATCAAAGCTATGGATCTTGAAATGGAGTCAATGTACTTCAATTCAGTATGGGATTTTTTAGATCAACCTCATGGGGTAAAACCTATAGGTTATAAATGGATCTACAAGAGAAAATAGGGTGTTGATGGGAAGATGCAAACCTTCAAGGCTAGACTGGTGGCAATGGGTTATACCCAAGTTGAGGGAGTCGACTATGAGAAGACTTTCTCACCTTTGCCATGCTAAAATCTATCAGAATCCTTCTGTCTGTTGCCTCATATTATGACTATGAGATTTGGCAAATTGACGTCAAGTCTTCCTTTCTGAATGGTAGTCTTAAGGAGACCATTTATATAGAGCAGCTCGAAGGATTCATATCCCAAGTTTAAGAGCAAAAGGTTTGTAGGCTTAATCGATCCATTTATGGACTGAAGAAGACTTCTCGATCTTGGAACATAAGGTTTAATACTGCGATCAAATATTATGGCTTTGATCAAAATGTTGATGAGCCTTGTGTATACAAGAGGATCATCAATAGTTCAGTAGCTTTCCTAGTGTTATACGTAGATGATATTCTACTCATTGGGAATAATGTAAATCTACTTAATGAAGTTAAGAACTGGCAAGAGACTCAATTTCAAATGAAAGATTTGAGAAAGGCTCAGTTTGTTTTGGGAATTCAGATCTTTAGAGATCGAAAGAATAAGATGCTAGTTCTTTCTCAAGCATCATACATTGACAAAATGCTTGTCAAATATTCAATGCAGAACTCTAAGAGTGGTTTGCTACCTTTCAAGCATGGAGTTATCTAAGGAACAATGTCCTAAGACACCTCAAGAGGTTGAGGAAATGGGACGGATCCCTTATGCATCGATTGTCAGAAGCCTGATGTATGAGATGTTATGTACAGACTTGACATCTGCTATGCAGTGGGGATAGTCAGTAGATATTAATCTATCCAAGATTTGATTACTTGACCGTCGTTAAAAACATCCTCAAGTATCTTCAGAGAACGAGGGACTACATGATCGTGTATGATTCTAAGGATCTAATCCTTACTAGATACAAATACACTGATTTTTAGACTGATAAGGATTTTAGGAAATCTACATTAGGATCAGTGTTCACTCTCAATGGAGGAGAAGTAGTATAAAGAAGCACCAAGTAAGGGTGCATTGCTGACTCCACTATGGAGGCCGAGTATGTAGAGGCTTGTGAAGCTGCTAAGGAAATTGTTTGGCTCAGGAAATTTTTGACAGATCTGGAAATCGTTTCAGACATGTCAAAGCCCATCACACTTTATTGTGATAATAGTGGTGTTGTGGCTAATTCTCGGGAGCCTAGTAGTCACAAACGCGACAAACACATCAAATGGAAATATCATCTCATCCGAGAGATTGTGCATTGAGGGGATGTGATCTCTATGCAGATAGCTTTGGAGTACAATGTTGTCCATCCATTTGTAAAAGCCCTCACGACTAAGGTGTTTGAGGATCACCTGTAGGGTATGGGTCCATTGGACAGGTAACATTTAGACTAGGGCAAGTGGGAGATTTTGTACTGGGTAATTTATGTCCTAGTTTATTGATTTGTGTACTTTGTATTATATTTTGACTTTTACATTGTACACCCCACTAGCTTTCAGTCAAGCAGAAGATTGTTGTGGTTGATGTCCTAAATCTCGTAGGGCCCAATAGTTTGTAATTGTAATGTACAAACATTTTATTTATGTAATAAAATATTTGATGTTTTATTTTAAAATTAGTTGCATTAATCACAAATCAATAAACTAACATCTAGGGTTATCTTGTAACTTAAACATGTGTGTAGAGACAACTGAGTGGATCATATTTAAATGATAACCTAAATGGTCTGTAGTAGATGGATGAGGTTGGATACCTTATCCTGGTGACACTAGTAGGTGTTACAATTATTGTAAAGTACTACAAATGATTTGATCCTGATCATTCATGTGGAGACATGTGAGTGGGAATATTTTATACAAAGGAGTTTGTATAAGACTGGACCACGAAATATGTATTCTCATAACACCATTCATAATAGAGACTTACATTTCACCAAGATGACCATAGGTAACATGACCTGAATCCTGAGTGAGTTATGAACTCCTGCATATGAAGGTGGTTCTTTGATTTGTATGGGTGAAAGTGGCCAGATCGTCGACTCAACAAGCCTACCATTTTGGGGATATGTTTGATTAGAGACCCGGGAACATAGCTACACAAAAAAAGAATTCACTCATTTCCCATTATCAGGGCAAGTAGATAAATTGCATCCCTAAGGGCTGACTCCAAGGTTTGAACAATGTGGCGCCACACCCTCTCCTAGCCTGTGAGGGGTTTGGTCATAGTTGAACTATGATTTATTATTCATTAGAGGGGTCAGTATTACTTAAAGAGTTATATGTAACTATAAGGGCAAAACGGTAGTTTTTGCCCAACTGTACTTACAAGAAATTTCTGAAGGGTTATCGTACTGTTGATTGGTTATATCCAACGAATATATAAATATATTTGTAATGCGAAGAGTGCAACTATCAATCTTTAGTGGAGTGTTTGACAGTTAACAAATAGTGAATAATTTAAGTAAAGAGTTAAATTAATTTGTGTACCATTGAAGCTTCAAGCTACAGGTCCATGAGGTCTCCTCGGTAACTCAACGAGATTAAATGAGAATCAAACTTTGGATTAATTTGAATTGTTCAAAATTAATTAAGGAAAATAATTATATATGATTTAATTAATTAAACTTTAATTATATGTGATATAATTACTATAATGTATTTGATACATTACATTATTAAGTATTTATGGGAGGAAATAAATATTTGAATATGATTCAAATACTAATTATATGAATAGGATTCATATAATTAAATTTAATGTAAATGTGATTTATATTAAAAGCCATTGATGAGAGAAAATTGAAACTATAAACTATATTGTATTTGATACAATATATATATATAAATTGTGCCTCCTTTTTTATCTGGTGTGAAGAATGGAAAGGGGAATAAAGCCACTACTACTGCTGCTGCCCAAAAGAGCAAGAAGGTCAAAGTTGCAAAAGGAACATGTTTTCATTGCAAGTAAAATCGGCATTGGGAAAGGAATTACCTAAAATGTTTGGCCGAGAAAAGAAGGAAAAATAGGGTTATAACATAGGATTCGGAACAACCCAAGCTTCAGTAAAATGAATAGGGTCTTATAGTTCCATCTTCGGTATTGTCTTCTATTTCGGAGGCATACTCATACCGTTCTGTAAGATCTGAAAATGGAGGGTCTACACTTACAAGACTTACTAATTGTTAGTAATGATCTTGAACAAAAAACGATAACTAAATGACTATCGGAATATGAGTTATTCTGGAGATAGTATTTGGTCAAGAATTGTCTTGGTTTTGTGAAGGAATTCTTGACTGCCCCATAGTAGCATTTGTTTTAAATCACTTAAGTATCGTTGCAAAAATAATGATTATGAGTACATTATCACTTTGCTAAAACTTGATTGGATTTGAAAGCAATTCACTTATAAAATTTGTTTATAATTTCAAAATGACGAGTTCTATTATACAATTGTTGGCTTCAGAAAAATTGATTGGGGACAATTATGTAAACTGGAAATCAAATTTGAATACAATACTCACGACAGATGATTTGAGTTTGTCTAAACGGAGGAATGTCCTCCCATTCCTAGTTCAAATACCAACCGAACTGTTTGGGAAGTGTTTGATAAATGGATCAGGGCTAATGAAAGCCCATGCTTATATCCTCGCCAGCCTATATGATGTTTTGGCAAAAAAACACGAAGGTATGAACACTGCTAAAGAGATTATGGAATCTCTCAGAGGGATGTTTGGATAGTCGTCCTTCACCCTGAGTCATGATTTTATCAAATACGTTTACATTAGTCGCATGAAAGAGAGGACCAATGTTCACGAACATATCCTGGACATGATGGTCCAATTTAATGTGGCTGAAGTGAATGGTGTTGTGATGGATGAGAGAAGTCAAGTTGGTTTTATTCTAGAATCTCTTCCGAAGAGTTTTCTATAATTTTATACTAATGCCTTGATGAATAAAATTGAATATAACTTGACAACCCTGCTTAATGAGCTACAGGCATTTCAGACCATGTTGAGAACTAAAGGTTTAGAACCAGTGCCAGAAGTAAGTTCTAATGAAAAGAAAGGAATGTCCTCCAAGCCTGAAGTTGCCTCGTCTTCGCAAACTAAGAGTATTCCAATGAAGAAAGACAAAGGGAAAGGGAAAAAGCCTGCTAGTAAGAAGAGCAAGAAAACCGCTGCAGAGAAAGAAAAATTTTTCTGCTGCAACGAGCTGGGGCACTGGAAGAGAAATTGCCCTAAATATCTTGCAGAGAAGAGAGTAGAGAAAGAAAAACAGGCTACTTAGATCCTGGAGACCGTTTGCTCAACTCATCTAGTAGGAGAAGTTGCTGATGAAGATGTAAATTACCTGCTTTTGTTAAATCTTGTAATGAACCTTTTGTATATATTTTATTGTTAAATGAAATGTTCATTTTCAAGAAATATGTTTGTTCTATCTCATAGCAACTTCTGTTAAGAATCAAATTGTTAATAGCAATCAACAAATATTCAGATATTTAAATGGCTAAGATCGAAGTATAATGAATTTAAGATTTCTAGCTCTGACTGTTAACAAGAGTTGTTAAGATAGGTCAGATCATCTTAAATCAAAGAGTTAAGAGTACCTCAATGTAGTGGGAGAAAAATGTGTTTCCTAGCCATTATCGAGTAAAAGATGAATTCCCCATAAGAAACCTTTTTGTATGCTAATATGTTTACAATGATTCTCTCGGCTAAAGTGTTTAAGAATCATCTAGTAAGACTAAAAATACCAAAAGTTAATAACCTAGGGCAAGTAGGAGAAATATCAGGTATGAGATACCAAATGGCAAAAACCATGGGTATGAGATACCCTAGTTTATTATATTTCTCTATAAAACTCAGAAACTCAGTCTTATATATCGGATATATAAGTTACCACTGGAGTTTTAGTCCAAGTTGGAGTTTGTTGGGTTTTATGTCCTAAAACTCGTGGTTTGTAAACATTAGAACTTATTCTGAGAATTCAATAAAATTGTTGTTGAATATATTGTTTTTCTAGAAATCCAATAAACCTAAGTCCATTGACTATTATATGAGTACTTAAACTTTATCTGGAGAAATACAAGTGGATCAGGTTCGAGTAAATAGTCAAAATGATCTATAGTATATGAATAAGGTTGAATACCTTATTCTGGTAACACTATTGGATGCGGCCTACTCTATAGTTGTTACAAATAGTTGTAAAGTGCTACATATGAAGTGATCCTAATTCGTGCATGTTGAGACATGAGGAGTGGGGGTGTCCTGTGCAAATGAGTTTGCTGCAAGATCGGACCATGACACCTGTCACTCTTACTTTATAACGTTGTTTACTGTTTAAGATTGACGATTTTAAAGCGATGACCTAGGTAACTTAACCATAATCCTGAGCTAACTATGAACTCCTGTTTGTTCAGGATTATCCTTTGATCTGCAAATGGTGAGAGTAGACCAATTGCCTCTACATAATAAGCTTACCATTTTGGGGATAAGACCGGATGAATAGCTGGGAACATAGGGTGCAAGAGGGAATTCACTCCTAATCGATTAGGGTTAGTAGAGAGGTTGTTCCCTTCAAGTGCTGATTCTGGGTCTTGAACAAGAGGTCTCACCCTCTCATTGGCTTGAGAGGGATTCGATTTGTTGATTGGATCACAAATCAATTGTTCATTAGGGGATCAGTGGAACTTAAGGAACAAGAGGTAATTTCGGAAGTAAAACAGATTTTCGACCCAGCCGTTATTACGAGCAACCTGTGAAGGGTTAACTTACTAATCATAGTTGTATCTAGTGGACATAATATATCTACAGTGAGGGGAGTTCAACTATGAGCATTCGTGGAATCACCCATTAGTTAACGAATGGGGGTTAGATCGGTCTAATAAGTTTAGCCGATTAATCTCGGATCGTTGGAGTCTATGATCTGTAGATCCGCGAAGTCCCCTACTAGCTCGTAAATGGGTACGCTTTAGGGTAGATTGAGAAATTAATTTGAAACGTTCAAATGAAATGGAACAAGAGAAAAAATATTTAAATATGATTTAAATATATAAAGATTATTGTTGTACAAAAATTAATTTAATATTTGATATTAAATTAATTATTTTTTAAATTAAGTTATGAAATTAATTTAAGAAAATCCATTTTTAAATTAAAATTATTTAAAAGTCATTTTGTATTTTAAAAATAAAATAGAAAAATCGTTTTTGCATGGCACATAATGGAAAAAGAGTATTTTCCATTATCATCATCTTTTATGCTCACACACAAACCATGAACTTTTCTACTTGATTCTCAAAGCATGAGCTGCAAGCCATGCACTCCATCTCTTTGCATGTTCATCTTGATATATATAAAGAAGATTGGAGTTGTTGAAGAAGGAGATGAATAGAGGAATACAGAATTTTGAGAGAAAAATCGTGGTGAAGAAGAAGCTGTCTTCTTCAACTTGCTGCTGTGAGCTTCCCTTGTTTCTCCACATCTACAAGTTGTTCTTGAGTCCCACAACTCTGCCTAAAGCTCTAAGAGCATAGTAGGGAAGGCTTTGAGGCGTTGATATCAAGTGAAGACAGCAGCTGTACAGACGATGTTCTTGAAGAGTTCTTCAAAGGTATGTTCTGAAAACCCATTTTTATGAACATCATGCTTTAGTTTTTGCCAAAATTAATGAATTAGAATGCTTATGGATCCTTGATACTTCCACTGCATTTTGTTTAACTCTAACACATGTAGCTACTGACTATGTGATAAGCATGATATTCTACACGATCGTTTAGCATGCAAGCCTTGCGTCGAGTATCATATATCGCGCGATCATCTACCCATCAATTGCCTATGCAATCATGTAGCCAACGCAACACTATCGTGTAGCAAACTCTACATAATCACGTAGCATTAGCTATGCGATCATTTAGCAAATGCTACACGATCATGTAGAAAATTCTACACAAACGCATAGCAAAATCTAAACGATTGTTTAGCTCTAACTACACGATGCACCAATGTTTCGTCTTTTCCATCAAAACGCAAAGCAACCTTTCTTCTGAAGCTTCACAAATGATTCAAAACCAAATGAATATTGACTCGATTGCATGTTTAATGCCAAAAAAACGTAGGGCTCTTACAAATTAACATTTGTAATTTAAATAGAAAGCCATAAATAGAGATTGCTACCCCAAAAATATCCATCAACAACCATCCACATACATTCAAAATTTAAATGCAACGCATGTCTTAAAACCCACCAAAATTGTAAATGATTTCAATACAAAAATTGATTTGAATTAGAACTAGAACCTGGCTCTTATACCAATTGAAGGAACTCGATTAAAAAGAGATCCTTAAGTGGAAGCAGATCGTCCAAATTTCATTTATATTGAGAACACAAATTTACAGTAAATAAACAGATTATGCATTCTAAGTAAAATTACAGCATGCTTTTTAAACAAGAAAAAGGGTTCAAGAGATTATACCTTTGAAGAAAATTTCTTCGGATAAACCCGTCGAACTATCACGAAATCGAACACAACAGCAAACTTAAGACTTTCTTCAAGAAATTCACGAACCAAAATGAGACATAACCACTTTAAACCTAAGGTATACTCGGAGTGAGAACCCAGGATTTGTGGGCTCTAACTATTTTGGTGAGGGGGGCTTTTGAGTTTTTAGGAGGAAAAAGATTGAAGAAACTCTTTATCGTATAGTGAGGCTTCTCAACCGTGTAGTCTCTCAGCCTATCATATAGATTTTGTAATTTTTGTGTAGATCACTCACACATCTGTTTTTTTTTTTTTTTTTTTTTAGAAAAGAATAAAAAAATTTTTTATTCCATTTTGCCATTAAAAAAACCAATTAACCACCCATTAAGGTGGTTGGAGAGAAAAAAAATGATTATTATTCAAAATAATAAATAATATAAATAAATATGATAATCAACTTATCACATTATATTTATAACCTATAGTTTTAATATTGAATCATATATAATATAAACTATAGTTATTTTTCTCTATTTTATGCATTAAATATAAATCACATTTAATTAAAATTAACAACTATTTGAATCTCATTCAAATATTTATTTCCTCCAATTAAACTATAATGTATCAAATACATTATAACAATTATATCATATATAATTGAATCAATTTAATTAGATCACATATAATTAAATTCCCTCTTATTAATTTGAACAATTCAAATTAACCCAAAAACTAATTCTCAACTAAATCCTTTTGAGCAACGTGGTCCTTATGGACCTGTAGCTTGAAGCTCTAACGGTCCATGAATAATTAATTAAACTCTTTAATTATATTATCCACCATCCATTAACTGTCAGGCACTCCACTAAAGACCAACAACTACACTCTTCGCACTACAGATATATTTATGTATCCATTGGATATAACCAATCAACTGTACAGTGAACCTTCGCAAATTTCTTGTAAGTACAGCTGGACGAAATTACCGTTTTGCCCATGTAGGTACATCTAACTTCTTAAGTACCACTGATTCCTCTAATGAAGAATAAATCATAGTTCTACTATGACTAAATCTCTCTTGGGCCAGGAGAGGGTGTAGTGTCACAATGTTCAAGACTCGAAATTATCCCCTAAGGGAGCAATTTATCTACTTACCCCTGCTTTGGGGAAGGAGTGAATTCCATCTTGTATAGTTGTGTTCCTAGCTTCCTAATCAGACGAATCCCCAAAATGGTATGTTGATTCGGAGATCTAGCCACTCTCATCCATACAAATCAAAGGATTGTCCTCATAGGTAGGACTTCACAACTCACTCAGGATTATGGTCATCTTGGTAAAATGAAAGTCTCTATTATGAACGGTGTTATATAAAGAGACTAAGCATTTCGTGGTCCGGTCTTATACAAACTCCTTTGTGTAGAATATCCCTGCTTGCATGTCTAATATATGAATGATCAGGATCAGATCATTTGTAACATCTACAAAGCGAGTCATACTCGTAGTGTTACCAGAATAAGGTATCCAGCCTTATCCATATATTATAGACCATTTAGGTTATCACTTAAACATGATCCACATATATGTCTCCACATACATGTTTAAGTTACAACGATAACCTTGGATGTTAGTTTATTGGTTTAGGGTTAATGCAACTAAAATATCACATATTTCATAGACAAAGTGAATAAAATAAAATATTACTAATAATATACAGGTTTGTTCATACAAGGGTTAGAAACTATAGGACCTACGAGATTTAGGCATCAACCCCAACAATCTCCCACTTGTCCTAAAGCTAGTGGCGTGTACAAGATAATAAAATACAAGTACACAAAACAATAAACTAGGGAAAAACACGACCAGTACAAAACCTCCCACTTGCCCTAGTCCAGCCATGGTTTGTCCCATAGACCCATACTTTGTAGATGACCCTCAAACACTGTAGTCGTGATGCCCTTCGTAAACGGATCAGCAACGTTATGCTCCGAAGCTATCTTCGTGACAATCACGTCCCCTCGATGCACAATCTCTCAGATGAGATGATACTTCCACTCTATGTGCTTATCGCGCTTATGACTTCTAGGCTCACGGGAATTACCCAGAACACCACTATTATCACAATAAAATGTGATGGGCTTTGACATGTCTGGAACAATTTCTAAATCAATCAAGAATTTTCTAAGCCAAACGCTTCCTTAAGGACTTCACTAAGCCGCATACATACTCGATCTCCATGGTGGAGTCCGCGATGCACCCCTGCTTGGTACTTCGCCATACTACTGCCCCTCCATTAAGAGTGAACACTAATCTTGAAGTGGATTTTCAAGTATCCCTATCAGTCTGAAAATCAGTCCCTCGTTCTCCATAAATATTTGAGGATGTTCTTAATGGTTGTTCACTGATCATATCCTAGATTAAATTGATATCTATTGACTATTCCCACTTCATAGAATATGTCAGGTCTAGTATATAACATCGCATACATCAAACTGCCCACAATAGAGGCATAGAGGACCTGTCTCTTATCCTCAACCACTTGAGGTGTCCTAGGACATTGTTCTGTAGACAATGTAACTCTGTGCCTAAAAGGAAATAAGCTTCTTTTGCAGTTCAACATCGAATACTTAATCAACATCTTGTCAATATACAATGCCTAAGACTGTGCTAGATTTTTGTTCTTAACGATCTCGAAAAATCTAAATACCAAGAACAAACTGAGCCGCACCCAAATCTTTCATTTGGAATTGGGTAACTAGCCAGTTCTCAACTATAGTCAGTAAACCTACATCATTCCCAATAGGTAGGATATCATCTACATACAATACTAGGAAAATGATCTTCTTGTAGACATAAGACTCATGAACGTTTTGGTCAAAGTAATAAGATTTGGTCGCAATATCAAACCTTATATTCTAAGATTGAGATGTCTATTTCAGTCCATAAATGGACCAATTAAGCTTGCAAACCATTTGCTCTTGATCTTAGACTGTGAATCCCTCGGGTTGTACCATATAAATGGTCTCCTCAAGATTGTCATTCAGAAAAGTAGTCTTGACATCCATTTACCATGTCTCATAGTCATAATATGAGGAAATAGATAGGAGGATTCGGATAGACTTCAGTATGGCAACAGGCGAGAAAGTCTCATAGTCGACTCCCTCTACCTGGGTATAACCCTTTGCCACCAATCTAGTCTTGATGGTTTTCACCTTCCCATTAACACCATGTTTCCTCTTGTAGATCCATTTACAAGCTATAGGTTTAACCGCTTCAAGTTGATCTACAAGATCCCAAATTGAATTGAAGTGCATAGACTCCATTTCGAGATCCATGGCTTTGATCCATTCATCTTTGTCAACATCCTCCATTGCCTTCTTGTAAAATAATGGATCCTTAACTGTGTCATCAACTACCATAGCTAGGGTTTCAGTTAAACACATACAGTGAATAGGTGGGTTCACAACCCTCCCACTACGTCGAGGTTCCCTCAACACTTGAGATGGATTTGACCTACTAGATGAACCTACTTCAACAACTCTTGTTGAGGTAATAGGCTCTTCAACAAATCTTGATGAAGATTTAGTAGTTTATTTGGAATTTAACATGATTTTGCTTTTAGGTTTGTGCTCTCTTATGTGGTCCTCCTCAAGAAAAGTTGCATTTGTCGATACAAATATTTTGTTTTATTTAGAATCATAGCAATAACGACCTCCCATTTCCTTGGGGTAGCCTACAAATAAGCATAAACTTGAATGTGATTCCAATTTCTTAGGATTAGCCTCAAGCACATGTGTTGGGCAATCCCAGATTCTGAAAAGACGTAAATTAGCTTTATGACCATTCCATAACTCCAAAGGTGTTCTGGCAACACTCTTGGAGGGAATACAGTTCGGGATATAAGCTGCAGTATCCACTGTATAGCCCCAAAATGAGTCAGGTAAGGAAGCGTAACTCATCATGGACCGAACCATGTCCAACAGGGTTCAATTTCTCCTTTCTGATACACCATTCTACTGAGTTGTTTTACTAAGTGCTGAAAGTTGTTAAACTATTCCACGTTCTATCAAATAGTTCTAGAAAGATGAATCCAAAAACTCTCCACCTCAATCAAATCGAAGTGTTTTAATCGTTCTATTTAATGTTCTTTGAACCTTTCAAAAGACTCAGACTTCTATTGCATTAAATAAACGTACCCATATCTAGAATAATCACTAGTGAAAGTGACGAAATAATAATAACCTCCCCTGGCTCTTATATTCATCGGACCACAAAGATCTGAATGCACTAGCTCTAGAGGTTCTTTGGCCTTATGATCTTTTCCAGTAAAAGATCTTTTAGTTATTTTGCCTTCAAAGCATGACACGCATACAGGTAAATAATTTTCTTCTAACTCACTTAGAAGTTCATTCTTCACCAACCTCTCAATCCTATTGAGATTAATGTGTCCTAATCTTAGGTGCCAAAGATGGGCATTTTCTTTGGAGTAATTTTAAGTTCTTTATTTTGAGTTACAAAAATTTAAACATCTCTAAGTTGTGGAGGGCATTTGTTACTAACGGCCTTAGTACATACAAATTACTTTCTAGTTGAGTAGAACATATATCAACTCCATTTTAGTAATAAACACTTTATTATAAGAAACATTCAGTTGAGAATTACATTCTATCAGACACTTTACAACACTAAGATCCTGTTTAAATCAGGAACAACAAATACATCATTCAAAATGAGAAATTGGTTCTATAAAGTTAACTGGAGACCTCCCACTGCCACAGCTGAGACGACGTGCCCATTCCAACTCGCATCATCATCTAACCAGCATCAAGCTACTTCTAGGAACTAATTGCTTGAAATAAAGAATAATCATGGTTAGTGGCCCCAAAGTCAATAATCCAGGTAGAATCATCATTCTGCACTAAACAAATTTCCAAGACAAGCAAATCACATTTACCTTGTTTGGCCTTCTTCTTCTCTACCAAATATTTGGGGTAGTTCCTCTTCCAATGCCTGTCCTGGTTGCAAATGGAAACATTTTCCCTTGTCAACCCTCACTGGTTGTCCACTCCTTGGGGCAATAACTTGTGGGTTAGCAGGAGCCACCCTTACCACACTTATTCTTCTTCCACTTTCTGGTGTCGAAGGAAGAAGGTGCATACTTAGTTCCAGAGGTTGAACCTTTGTGGAACTTTTTAGATGATGAAGCAACATTTGCTTCACCCTTCTTATTCTTGATTTTCAATAGGGATTGGAAAGTTTGCAACTCGCTGAGCAGAGTAGTAAGGTTGTAGTCAATTTTGTCCAGAACAGCATTGCTACCAGAATGAAGGAAGCTATTTGGTAAATATTTCATAATTATGCTAACTTGGCTGGCCTCATGAATTCTCGACCCATTCATCTCAGTCACGTTGAAATGGATCATCATATTAAGAACATGTTCCCGAACAGATGCCCCTCTTGCATCCGTGAGTTGAAGATATATTTGAGAGCATCGTACCTGAGCTTTGCGAACAATTGTCTGAACATTCCCAGCAGGTACTCCATGATCTCGCATGCAGTGATCATAGGCTCATGTTTCTTGGACAAAACTTCATTAAGGTTAGCCAAGATGTATGCTCGGGCCTTCTCGTTTGCCCTTATCCATCGTTCATATGCTTCCCGAACATTTGGAGGAGCAGTAGAAGCTGGAATCGAGGACACTCCTCCGTTAGGACGAATCGAAGATCATCGATGATTAAAATTGTGTTTATTGTATTTTCCAACTAGCGTAGTTATTGGCAATTAGTTTGTCGGTGGCAAGTAAGCTAAGAGCCACAATAGCCATAATATTATTGCTGAAATAGAACAAACCTAATTAAGTCTACTTGTATTAAACCAGTTTTATAAAACCAATCAAGTTCTAGCAAAATAGTCTAGTGTAACCTAAGTTATATCTATTTTGCAATGATGCTTTAGTGAAACAGGACAAAAGTCATCGTATGGTGATTAAGTGCCCCTTCACTGAAATGAGACATTCTCAACCAGTATACAGAAACAACTCCTTGTAACTGAATCTAATAGTCAAAATTGTTCGGTCCAGAATTTGTTAACATCCTTAAAAATTCTGTATAAGTGTAACCTCTCATTTTAGGTCCTAAATTCCAGCCTTAATGAGCCAACCTTTGGGAAAAGTTGATTAGAACAAGAGACTAAAGCAACCTTATCCATTTTTGGAGATCAAATAAAGAGTTAATGAGAGAGACCAATGGATACCATCCTTTGGAGGGACACCCACGATGCCACAAGGGGATGCACAAAATTTTATCCAACTTAATGGGAGAGACTAAGGGATATGTTGTTACACGTCCCGCCTTACTTACTTTGAACATTCTCTCCATTCACCTTGGTATTGACCTACCCAAATGCTACTCGCAGGGGAACATCCATGGTGCCTCGAGGCCAAGGATAGATCTCACGATGTGAACGTTTAGGGAGAAACGTGTAAAGGTTAACTTAGATACTCCATTTTCCTCCCACTGAATGTTCTACCTAGGGCTCATTAACTTAGAAAATCTAACTACTGATTTTATTTAAGTGATTTTTTTAATTTGGTAAAAAAACAACACTTGCTTAAACAACTTTGATTCAAGTCTTATTAAACTCTTTAACAAACTTTCATCAAATTTGTATGCATGCCACAAATCTATCTAATTCATCTTTCCATGTAAGTTCCCAGGTAGGGGCGTGACGTTTTCATCGACTTAAATACCCAATCCTAGCCAGAACCAGCCTCAGACAGAAAGTTTTTTATAGATACATTTGTTACATATTTGTTCTTTTATTAGGAAGTAATTTAATCCTATTAAACCGATTTAAAAGATTAAACTTAGATTTCTAATATTATTAGAAACGACTCAAAACCAAATGAATACAGATTCGATTGCAATTTAATACTAAAAAACGCATGGGCCCTTACAAATTAACATTTGTAATTTAAACAGAAAGCCATAAACAGAGATTGCTACCCCAAAAACATCCATCAACAACCATCCACATACATTCAACATTTAAACACAATGCAGGACTTAAATCCCACCAAAACTGTAAACAATTTCAATATAGAAATGGATTTTGGAATCAAAACTACAACCTAGCTCTGATACCAATTGAAGGAACTCGAATAGATCTTTAAGTATAAACAGATTGCCCAAATTCCATTTAGATTGAAAACACGAATTTACAATAAAAAAAAATAGATTATGCATTCTAAGTAAAATTACAGCAAGAGATTATACCTTTGAAGAACGTTTCTTCGCGTAAACCCCTCAAACTATCACGAACACGAGCAAAGCAGCAAACTTGAAGACTTTCTTCAAGAAATTTATGAACCAAAACGAGACACAACCACTTGGAACCTTAAGTATACCCGGGGTAAGAACCCAGGAGTTGTGGGCTCTGACTATTTTGGTGAGGAGAGATTTTAAGTTTTTATGAGGAAGAAGATTGAAGAAACTCTATATCGTATAAAGAGGCTTCTCAATCATGTAGTCACTCAGCCTATTGTATAGACTCTGTAATTTTCATGTAGTTCACTCACACGTTTGTTTTTTTTTTTTTTGGAAGAAAAGAATAACAAAATCTTTTATTCCATTTTGCCATAAAAACCCAATTAACCACCCACTAAGGTGGTTGGAGAGAAAGAAATGAATTATTATTCAAAATAATAAATAATACAAATAAATATGATAACCAACTTATCATAATATATTTATAATCTATATTTTTAATATTGCATCATATACAATATAAACTATAGTTCTTTTTCTCTATTTTATGGCATCAAATCTATATTAAAATTAACAACTATTTGAATCTCATTCAAATATTTATTTCCTCCAATTATACTATAATGCATCAAATACATTATAACAATTATATCATATATAATTGAATCAATTTAATTATATTATTATATTATATATAATTAAATTCCCTCTTACAAAGTTAAACAATTCAAATTAACCCAAAAACTGATTCTCATATAAATCCTTTTGAGCTACCAAGGGGACCTTATGGACCTTTGAAGCTCAACCGGTCTATGAATAATTAATTAAACTCTTTAATTACATTATCCACCATCCATTAACTATCGGGTACTCCACTAAAGACTGACACTGTACTCTTTGCACTACAGATATATTTCTGTGTCCATTGAATATCACCAATCAACAATACAATGACTCTTCACAAATTGCTCGTAAGTGCAGTTGGGCCAAATTACCGTTTTACCCCTATAGTTACATCTAACTCCTTAAGTACCACTGATTCCTTTAATGAACAATAGATCATAGTCCTACTATGACTAAACCCCTCTCAAGCCAGGAGAGGGTGTCGCGCCACATTGTTCAAGACTCAAAATCAGCCTTAAAGGAATAATTTATCTACTTACTCCTGCTTCGGGAAAGGTGTGAATTCCATCTTGTGTAGCTATGTTTCTAGTGTCCCAATCAGAAGAATCCCCAAAATGGTAGGCTTGTTGAGTCAGCGATCTGGTCACTCTCACCCATACAAATCAAAGGATCGTCATCATAGGCAGGAGTTCATAACTCACTCAGGATTAAGGTCATGTTACCTATGGTAATCCTGGTGAAATGAAAGTCTCTATTATGAATGGTGTTATATATGAGACTAAGCATTTCGTGGTCTAGTCTTATACAAACTCCTTTGTATAAAATATCCGCGCTCGCATGTCTAACACGTGAATGATCAGGATCAGATCATTTGTAGCACTTTACAACATTTGAAACATCTACAAAGTGGGCCATACTTGTAGTGTTATTAGGATAAGGTATTCAACCTTATCCATATACTAGAGACCATTTAGGTTATCACTTAAACATGATTTACATGTATGTCTCTACATACATATTTAAGTTACAACAATACCCTTGGATGTTAGTTTATTGGTTTGGGGTTAACGCAACTAAAGTATCACATATTTCATAGAGACATACACATACACACACACACACACACATACATAACATATAGGCACGACTAGTAGTTTCATTGATTCAGCTTAAAGGATGTTGAAATCCAACTTTGATATGAAAGACCTTGGTCTGATGTTATCCTTGCAATTCGAATAATAAGTTTCTCCATTCAGGGTTATAAGTATTAGAAAGAGGATTATTCTTGTTGAAATATACTGACTGAGGGTTTTGAGGACACTCAGCATATGAGTGAAAATCTCCACATCCCACACAGGTTACCATGGGTTGCTCAAACACCTCCACTTGATTCACCTTCTACTGGTTTGGTGCGTTACCTAACTTATGTTCTGTAGAAGGCTAGTCATGGTAGCCACTTGAGCAGAAAGCGTGGCTTTCGTGTTGGCATCAATAGAATTAATGTTCTGAGATCTTCTTCTCCTGTCATTTCTTCCATTATATGTGTCATCTATCCACTCCATGTTATGTTTAGCAATGCAGTCTAATATTTCTTTAGCTTCAGTATAGGATTTGTCCATCAGTCCTCCGACTACTACTACGTCTGCTGTCATCTGTGACGCCCTGTTTAGTCCGCCATAAAACGTCTCCATCTGAATAGTCAAAGGTAGTTCATGGTTCGAGCAGTTCTTGACCAAGCCCTTGAAATGCTCCCATGCAGCACTTTCTCAGTGTCTTCTTGTTCAAAGTTCATAATTTTCTGACGCCTTCTCACGTTGGTGGTAGGTGGGAAGTATTTCTGCATAAACTTTTCCACCAACTTTTCCCATATGGTGATTTCCCCAGGCTCTAATGAATTCACCCATTGCTTTGCATCGTCTCGCAAAGAATAGGGAAACAAGGAGAGCCTGATTGTCTCTAGTGTGATTCCAAGAATCACAAAGAAATTGCACGTTTCCAGGAAACGCTTCATATGGGCATGAGGATCTTCGCCACGGCTACCCCTAAATTGCCCAGTAGTCTGGAGCATTTGGAGCATAACAGATTTCATTTCAAACTTGGTTCCCATCAAGCGTCGGATATATGATTCCTGGAGAGAATCATATAGCACAGGGGATGTATATTCTCTCATAGGACGCGTGTTGTTGTTTACCATCAGGATTGGGTTCTGTACAGCGTGAGCAGTTGCTAAGCTAGTTGCTGATTTTGTTGTTCTTCACCACTGCTCTTTCCTTTCTTGCCGTCTGAGTAACTGTTGCCTCAACCTTCGACGACGGTTGAATCGATTCCTACGCCGGAAAGTCTGTTCAATCTCGGGTCGTATCTGAACTCAGGAGTGTTCTCCCTGTTCATACACGTTCACAAGCCTAGGTGTAGCTTGTAATACTTCCCTTAATTGAAGTGTCCCTACAACAAATACAAACGGAATTTCTGGTTAGTTCTTGTTGCTGAATCCCCGGAAACGGTGCCAAAAACTTGTTCGCTTGCTATCATGAGATGTTTTAGGAGTGTATAAAGTAAAACAGATTGGAAGAATAAAGTCTAAGTATTGTATTCTGCCTTGATGCATTTAAATGAATGCAACGCGTTGGGGCGTTAGTATTATGCACAAAAGGCACATAACTCCTTATAATAACGTTCAAGTTTTCCTAGATTAAACCCAAGTATTAATCTAATCTAGGTTCCTGGCAAGTCCAGGGTCGATCACAGGGATTCAGTTTCACTAACACAGATTATGCGTTGTACTTGCAGTAGGAGGTTTTTCCTAAATAAATGTGAAAGATGTATTATTTACACTAACATGCTACGCCTGTGCAAGACAATACAAAAGAGTTGAGTGGAAAATGAAGGATCGTGTGAAAATGGAATTTAACTAGGTGGACACGCCGGTTAAAGATAATTGCACGCAACTGATGTAATGTGGATGAAATGGGATGGGTTGCTTATCTTACTGTTTATGCGTTAGACATCATTCAACACTTCTCCATGCGAATAACATACAAGTCTATCTCTAGGGTACATACGTCTAACTTAGAATGAAGAAACACCAGTAAGTCTATCTCTAGCTGTACTAGGCGTTCTACTTAATGTAGCTTAGCTATTCTTTCGAACAACTAAGTAAAGAAGCTTTCACCAAGTTGTCAAGTTGGTTTAGGCGTTGGAACAGAATTATGCATGAAGTACTAATGCTTTCAACATAAACAGAAGATAAACAATAGCAAAAGTGATGATCAAATATATGAATTTTATAAAGGATCAACGAGTCTTTACAAATAACTATATTCAATCAAAATGAAATGAAAATTATATTAAGATAGAAACCGAGTCAAGCCAAAGAATACAATATCTCTTAGTTCTTTGGCTCACTTTTATTATGTATAATCACTTTAAAGAGCCAAGGACAGAATATCTTTCTCAAGAATAACTTTCTCCACTCCTTGGCCGGCGGTGGTGGTAGTTCTCGGCTCCTTCGATCGTCTTACACCTCGGCACAGCTTGTACAAACTAAAACTAAGTCTACAAATTTATAGAGTATGGAGCTTCTAATTGTCTGCTTTTTTAATTCTGGAGGGTCTTCAAGTATTTATAGGCATTGGTCTCGTCCACTTGGAGGATGGGGTGCATATAAGTCTCTGCCCTGGTCAGCATTAAACTCCATGTTCTGGTTGGCTGCCTGACCTCTAGAAGCTTTTCAGATGCCGCCTACTGCTGGAAGCTTTTCAGACGCCGCCTGTTGCAGGTGCCCATGCTTACAAGTGGTGATGTGACACAATCAGCCCGGAGCAATGAATCTTCTATGCGTTGAATTCCCTTCGACGCATGGCTCATGTGTTAGCGCGTTTCCTACGGCATTTGTCTAATGCGTTATTGTTAGTTCTTGCGTTGAAATCATGCAAAGTAGTGCGTTAGCACTGCGATTTTTATTGATAAACTTCTTTTGCATGAAATTGCTATTGTGTAAGTAAATCCATGTGTTTCTATTAAAAATGAGGAGAGTTTATCATTAAAAACCTTAATTGTTCTAACTTAAGAGCAAAGATAACTTGTATTTTTACAAGTTATCGACACACTTCAAACCGATTTATTTAGACTCTCCTTAATTAAATATGAGATCTCCTTAACACAAACAAATTTAGGCTCCTCTGAGCATGTATCAATTTTGTACTCCCTTACTGAAGTAAACAACGCGAATAAACTCTTTAGTCAAATCTTCAAGACACTCAACAACATTCTCAGAGAGAAGATTGCACAATAATGTTAATAGAGCTTTCACCCTACGTACGCTCACATGCACCAAAAGAGGCTAACCCTAAATGAAAGCAAGCATCCAAATATATGAGTCCCTATGAGGATAACTTCTGAAAATGAGAAATCTTCGTCGATAAATAAATATGAAAAGTTGCGCCTGCGGTTTTGAAATAAATAGGGAAAACAATATTTTTAGACAGAAACTGCTCCGGCTAAACCAATGCTCTTGACAAACCACGAAATAAATTGCATGCTATTTTGCCGATAAAAAAATCCAGCCAACTCATGTGCAGTAACAGATATAAATAAATAAATGATGCACTAAACATATTGGAGAAAAGTTTGTTGTGAATTATGATGTTAGTATCCTTGGATCTTAATTCAACCGATTTTTTTTCTTTTCTTTTCAAGGAAAAGGAATTAAAAATGGTTATTTATTGCCCATCTTAAAAATGACATCATGTGTATCAGATATATCATGATTTTATGGTTGAAAGTAATCTATTGTGCCATGATTTGGGAGGGGCAAAATTGGTATTGAAATGAGTATAATGAGCCACATAGTGTAGAAAAAAAATGACACATTAATATCTAAAAATTAGCATAATGCTCATATTATCAACCTCAGAGTCAGAGGTTCAATTCCTCTATCTCACGTATGGTAAAAAAATAAATAAATAAAAAAGAAGATGATTTTGAGAAGTTTTGACTAAAATCATACCGATCAAATTGATCTTTTTAAAATTAAATTATTTGGCAACCGAAACTAAGTTATAAAAAAAATAAAGAGAAAATGAGTTTATTTTAACCGTAGTTGACATGTTGTAACCCAACTCTATATGTTGTACTCAAATTAGAAACAAACCATAAAAAAGGAAGCTTTCAAATTAAGTCGGATAATTTAACATAAAAATAAGTGGTAACATTTAGTTATGATAGTGAAATTCTGGTTGAGAAACCACCCCAATATATGATAAAAAGAAGAGATATCATTGTAAAGACACTCATATTTATATAGAAAATATTAAAAAGATAAAGAGAATGAAGAATTCACAATAATCAAATTGAAAAAATAATTAATATAAAGCAACAATAACAAATTTAAACCGTGATATATCGAAACGTGTAAAGAAATGGATCCTTTGATGTAGTAAAAAAACGAATTTAGACGTTTACCTCATATATAATGTTTGAACAAATGGGGAAATAAGTGGTGTAGGGTATGATGTTGTTGGAAGGTATAGACATTGCAAATGCAAGAATATGCAATATGAACATATATGATATGAAACGTATAATTAAAGAAGAAAAGAAAGAAACGCACATGATTGAGAAGTGAAGAGACTCCAAAATCTTACCTAAAAAAATCCAAATCCAAATCTATATTGGTTTCACACTTTGGTGGAAAAGAAAGGAATGAGTTGAAGATGTGAATGCAAATTAAATAGGGCACTTAGCCAAAGTATTTGATGGCCTTATCTCTTATGAAACCCACACCACAAGAGGTTGCTTCCCTATTTTTAATGTCATTTTCTATTCTTCACACATTGCAACATTTCCTTCACCATCTTCAAACATCATTGTCATATATGGCTACATTTTCCCTTTTCATTTAATATATTCTCATATCATTTTGTCTTTGAATTTAAACGACAAAATAATAACATGACACTTCCTTACTCAATTACCGTCTTTAAAAATCTGAATAATGAAATAATAACATGACACTTGAAGTATATATTTGATATTCTTGTTATTATTTAGGTAGATTTTGTTAGAGAAAAGTTGAATTTTTACTCTTGTATAATTAGGTTTAGTGGGTCAATTTTAGTTTTAAATTTCAATTTCATCTCTTCAAACTCTATACTGGATTAAGTCATGCAATTAATACATTTAATTAATTGATTTTCATATATATTTTTTTAAAGATTTATAACTAAGTGTTCTTGTTGTCCTAGATGACTATGATCTTCACGTTCATAATCACAAAACACTCAGATTTAATGGTCAACAAATCAAGAATCAAGGGAGGTTGTCACACCCCACTCCAGATTACCCTCTTAACCTGGATGGAATGGTGACTGCAGTAGTTACTAACCCTTTTACTGGCACTTACTGCCTAATTAACCTGTTAACTTTTACTCAAACTCTGACTACATACACATCATCAATATACCAACATATTAACTCGGAACTTAACACATTTACATTACAGGGTTTCACAGCATTGTTCATACATGAATATTACAACTTAGTGAGCCCCATCTAGTATACTAGTCATTAGACAGACACATGTGTACTAACTAATATAGGTTTTCAATTACACTTCCTTCAACTTGTTTCTTTGCGTGGCAGAGCAGCAGCGGAAAAGTCTTTAGGGAACTGACTACTACCTGAAAAGGAAAACATTTGAAAACGTGAACTAGAAGCCTAATGATTGACTTAATAAAAACATAAATCTCATGCTCAAACTGAAAGCTCGAAAACATAATACTGGAACTAAAATGTACCAAGCAAACATGTACACAAGACCTTTAAAACCACCATTAAACATCATTATTCCTTAGTTGAGAACGAGCATACATCGCTCTAGCTCCCAACGTCTGTTACCGACCAAGAGACCCATACTTTGGCCTCCCTTTGCTGGTATATAGCCTAGGAGACCCATACTTCGACCTTCCTTTATCCTTAGTTGAGAGTGAACTACTAGATCTAACCCTCAACATCAACTTTAGTCGGGGAGAACTCTTTTGTTCAATCCCTCAATGTCAACCTTAGTCGGGGAGAACCCTTTTTGCTTAATTCCTCAACGTCAACCTTAGTCGGGGAGAACCCTTTTGCTCAATCCCTCGACATCGTATTACCAACGTGCACGTGGTGTTTTCTATGTACTGTCAACACTTTCAGTACATTTATTCAGATACCTTTCTTACCTTCAGTATCCGGCTCACTTAAGCTATCAAGTTCTCGAAGAGCATTAAAAGAATAATTTTCAAATATAGCATAGAAAACTTAGGATACCTTCTTTACCTTCAGTATCCTTTTTTATTTTGTTTAGGAATACCAACGCATGTACTTTGACAACCTTAGGTATTTAAAACATAGTACATCAAACTTCATTCAACCTTAGCTTTAACCTTAACGCATGCTTCATACTTTGTGAAATAAGTTGGCTTAAAATATACTAACTAGCTTGTAAAAACTACTAGCATGCGTTAGACATGGAAAACATACTTGGAAAACCCATACACTAGTAAAATCATGAAAATGGAGTTACTAAAACATGCTGAAAGTATTTGGACAAGATAACATATTTAAATCATGTCGATTTCCATGGAAAGCATGCTTTACATAGCATGAGAAATAGCTTCAAACATATGTTGCTTGGCACTTCATTTGAACACTTAGCATGAGAAATATCTTCTAAAAAATCATAGTTTCTAAATCATTAAAACATTAAATCATCATATAGTCACTCACAGCTCGTTAGCCTCTTAACGAGTTATACGCCTCTCCTAGCTCTTCTTGGCCTGAAAGGACATAATTCTCGGTTAACTACTTATAATTCTTAGCAAAATACCTCAAATAGTTCATTTACTAATGGAACTTCCATCATCAAAGACAGCTTTACTAGCGAGACACTCATCATGAGCGAGATCCTCATGAACGAGATCCTTCATCCTAGCGATACTCACCTTTCCAGCGAGATTCAGCCCAATGTCTGCGAGATTTCCTTCATTAGCAAGATCTTCAGCACAAAATTAGCGAGATTTCCTTCATAAGCGAGATTCTCATTCTCCATATGAGCTATTTGCTTGTTCTTCCCAAGCAGCTGTCTGCTTATGCATAGTTTCTCTATTACAAATTCAAAAATTCATAACTCAAAATCCAGACCTCTTTTGAAGGAACTTCCTTCTACAAACTTGTTTAGAATAAAGTTAAATTTCTTATCTTAAAATTTAAGTCAAAAATTCCTTATAATTTTTTCTAGAGCTTCCAATTTTCACCTCGGGCCCTGATTAATCCGAGATTCTGCCTCTGTTCTTCTCCTCTTGCAATTGTTCTCCGGCAAGACATCTCGAAAACTAGATTCTCCCAACTTTCAAATGGCACCGCTTTCACTAAATTTTCTCTTGTCAATTGTCGAAACCATGCTTTTGAAGTTCCTTTTCCCTTTTAATCCTCTTGCCGCCTCCCGAATTCAAGGATTAACCGCCACGTGCCAAACCAATAAGTGAGTTTCCTTATTTAACATGTTTTTCCTTTCCTTTCTCAACAACTCTTATAATTAACATTTATTTTCACTTATTAGATATTTAATATATCATTCCTTTGGCTAAACATTCTTGTTTAGGAAACTTAGAATTCAGGATTTACACTTAGCTACACAAGAACTTATTTCTTTTTACTTCCATCCTCTATCCCTACTAAACCATGGCTTCATTTAACTCATTAGAAGACATCACATTACTTACTCTTACTTAAAGTAATTAGGGTTCGGATTTTACAGAGGTAGTATATTGAGGCTTGAAAATCTTCTGTCGTTTACCAAGTGGTAGCTCAATCGTGTAGATGAAGCTCCAAGAACTAAACGATAGATCAATTATGTAAACGATAGGATGAAGTGTTAGACGATCGTGTAGACAATAGTTGACTGAGCTAGACGATTGTGTAGACAATAGCTGAGAAGCTAAATAATCGTATAGATGATTAGATGCTAAACAATCGAGTATACAATGTGATAGGAACTACACGATCGTGTAAACGATACTTTAGTAAATTATAAACGATCGTAGAGTTAGAAAGAAAAGACACAGGAGTTTAAGTGGTTCGGCCAAAGGCTTATGTCCACTATGTAAATTGGGAGGTTCTCTTTTATTACTTCTTCAAAGTATTACAGAATGAATACCTTATACTCTCGTTTCTTTATTCACTTTTATTCTTCTTGTTACATTAATCTCATATTCATTTTCCTTTTATATGTAGGCGATATAGTTAACGATGAAGGTTTGGTGGTTACAACATATAACAGAAAGATGTCGATAACAATTCAACAGTCAGCTGCGATGTTCTTCTTGATTTTGTGTCTTTCTATAACAATCTCCACCTTTGTAAGCATCTAGAGTACCTTCCCTCTTTACTTTATTGAGCTGACTTGAGCTAACCTTTTTCAGTTAACTCAAACCCAAGAAGGTCCAAGCATTTGCCAAGCTTGTTTAATGGAACAGTTTTGGTTAGCATATCAGCTGCATTATCTAAGATTTGAATCTTTACTACCTTGACTACCCCTTTCTCAATCTATTGTCTGATGAAATGATATTTAATATCAATGTGCTTGGTTCTACTATGAAACTGTTGGTTCTTAAATAGGTATATTGTGCTCTGGTTATCACAATAGATTCTAACCTTTGTTTTTGTTATGCTAAGATCGTTTAGTAAACCTTTCAGCTATAAACCTTCCTTCACAGCCTCAGACAACGAGATGAACTCAGCCTCTATTATGGAAAGGTCCACAACAGGCTGCAAAGTAGCTTTCCAGCTGATCAAATTGTTCACCTATAGGAAAACATAGCCTGAAAGAGAACGTCTTTTGTCCAAATCCCTTACATAGTCTGCATCTGCATAACCATATACTTCATCATTGGATGGCTCATTCTTGAAGGAACTCTTATCAAAGAGTACCTCTAAGCGGAAGCAAGATCGTTCCAAACTCATTGTGACAGAATAAACACATTCACAATCAAACAAGCTAGTTATGCATTTAACAACTAATTACAGGCATGCTCTGAAACTTTAATAACAACAAGAGAATGAAATACATACCAGTTGAAGAACCCTTCATCACAAAAATCTCGCTTTTGTCCAGTGGACTACACCTCTCTCTCTCGCTGAGATCGTCTAAGCAATCGTACACCAAATCGTCTACCCACGAACATGGTAGCAGGGAAGACACTACCACTTGGAACCCTCAGTATTCTCGGAGTGAGAATCTAGGAGATGTGGGTTCTGTTGAATTTGGTAGAGGGAAGGAGGAAAGCACAATCGTTTACCACGACCAAGCAAGTGGGAGATATCGGGTGTCTATCGTATAGAAGATGCTTGATCGTTTAGGTAGAGATACACGATTGTGTAGTAAAAGGAGTGCGATCGTATAGATGATCGTTTAGTAAACGCTCGGACACGTGATCGCGTAGGAAAAAGCTAGACAATCGTTTAGTAAAACCTATGTGATTGTTTAGTAAATCGTGCGCGTGTATACGATCATTTAGAAATGTTGAGCTATCATGTAGGCTCTTGGTTTGCTATGCAATAGGCAGTATACACTATTCTATGAGTGAATGTCTGATCTCTTGCAAAATGAAAACAATTTTTCATTTTATCTTTCAGTTATGAAAAACTTAATGCAACCTCCCACTAACTCATATGGTTACGGAGAAAAAGCCGCCACAATTATCCCATAATTGTTAAATTAAAAAAGAAATATAATCTTATTATATTGATAATCTATGGTTTAATATCACATCATATGCAATACATTAACCATAGTCATTTTCTCCTCTACTAGATATAAATCATATTTATATCATTTTCCTCCAAATAATGTATCTCAGACATAATGTCAATCATATCATATATAATTAACCAGTTCAATCATATCATATATAATCGAACTCTCTCTTGTCAATTTGAACACTTCAAACTAACCCAAAAACTGATTCTCAACTTGAATCCATTGTACTACCAAGGGGACCTTATGGACCTATGGCTCGAAGCTCCAACAGTACGTGAATAGCTGACTAAACTCTTTAGTCATGAGATCCACCATCCGTTAACTTCCAGGAATTCCACTAAAGATCGATAGCTACACTCTTCTCACCCTGTCTCTTATACACATCTAGATGTGTATAAGAGACAGATACAACATAGTCCTAATATGTGTGGACACCTCTCGAGCCATGAAAAGGTGTGTGGCGTCACATCGTTCAAGCCTCAGAATCAACCTTTAGGGGAGCAATCTATTTACTTACCCCTGCTTCAGAGAAGGAGTGAATTTCATCTTGTGTAACTAAGTTCCCAGCTCCCAAATCAGATGAATCCTTAAATTGGGAGGTTTGAATCGGCAATCTGGCCACTCGTACTCATGCAAATCAAAGGACCACCCTCAAAGGTAGGAGTTCCCAACTCACTTAGGATTGAGGTCATGTTACCTATGGTCATTCTAGTGAAAGGAAGTCTTTGTCATGAACGGCGTTATATAATGAGATTATTACACTTCTTGATCTAGTCTTATACAAACTCCTTTGTATAAGACGCCCCTGCTTACATGTCTCCACATGAATGATTAGGATCAGACCAAAGGATTTTAGTTTATTGGTTTGTGGTAAAGCAATTAAAATATCCAATGTTTCATAGACAAAAATGAAGAAAATATCATATATTATTACATCACAAGCGTTTGTTCAAAACTGTGTTTACAAACTACAGAACCCAAAGAGATTTTAGGGCATCATCCTCAACAATTATGTCTATATAAGACTCTTGCATCCTTGGATGAACATCTACCTTAGTATCCACTTGACTGCCTCCCAATGTCTTTTACCAGGCTTTGCCATGTACCTACTGACCATACTTCTTGCATCGGACAGGTCTGGTCTTGTAGAAGTCACAAGGTACATCAGTGATCCTATTGCTTGGGAATAGGGGGCAGCCTTCATATGGTTTTAATGCTCTTCATCTGTGCTCTTGGACTATTTGCTGCTGAAAGTTTGAAGTGAGGTGCAAGATGAGTGTCAACTAGTTTAGCACTCTCCATTTTGAACCTTTGCAGTATCTTAGAACAATATTTAGATTGACTAATAAGCAATCTGCCCTGTTTTCTATCTCTTTCAATCTCAATGCCTAGGATCCTCCTTGACTCCCCTAGGTTTTTCATATCAAACTCTCTCTTAAGAAGCATTTTCACTTGCCTCAATTCTTCTTTGGAACTCCCGGCCAGCAACATGTCATCTACATAAAGAAGTAGATAGACCGGTTTGTTGAAGCTACTAGAGTTTGTGTAGACACACCAATCATATGAGCTCCTCTTGAAACCCATCTTGGAGATCACTTCATCAAACCTCTCATACCAACATCTCGGTATCTGTTTGAGGCCATATATGGACTTGTTCAACAAACACACTAAGTCTTCTTCTCCCCTTTTCACATAACCTTGAGGTTGCTCATGTAAATTGTCTCATTCAACAGCCCATGTAGAAAGGTTGTCTTAACATCCAATTGGTCTAGCTCAAAATCATTTTGCACAACTAAGGAAAGAAGCAACCTTATGGAAGTATGCTTCACTACTGAAGAAAAGACCTCATTGTAGTCAATACCTTTTTTTTGAGTGGAGCCCTTAGCAACCAACCTAGCCTTGAACCTAGACTTCTGCATACCTGAAATCTTCTTTTAAATTTATAAATCCAATTACATGAGATAGATTTATACCCTTTAGACAAAGGTACTAGTCTCCAAGTGTCATTTTGGTTGAGGGACTTCATTTCATCGTTCATTGTTTCAATCTATTATCTAGCATCCAGGCTGCTTGTTGCTTTTTCAAAGTTGGTAGGTTCATTATTACTCAAAGAAATGGCAGCAGTCAATAATACACTAGCAAAATCAGACTCTTGGTATCTTGTCCGTGGCACAATAATTCTTCTAGGTCTGTCTCTTGCTAATAAATAGTTGTGTAAGTCTCCATGTATTTCAACTTGATCAATTGACACATGCTCACTGGTTTTAGCAGCCTCATCACCTTCTAACTCTAGATTTTAAGAGGAAGTAGAAGCTTCAGGATCATTTTAAAGCTTCACCTCAAATCTTGTGCTACTAGTCTTTGTCACTGTAGAAGATGGTTGTTCTAATATCATGAACATCTCATTTTCTCTGAAAACCAAATCGCTACTATTCATACACCTCTTTTCAACTGAATGCCACAACCTATAGCCCTTTACTCCCAGTGTAAAGCCTAAGAACATGCACTTTGCAACCTTTGGTTTAACTTCCTTTGGCTTTGATGCACGTAGCCTACATAACCAAACACTTTCAAGTGTTCCAGCTTAGGTGGCTGCCCTATCCACCTCTCTTCAGGAGTCTTCAACTCTATGGATTGATGTGGGCATCTATTAAGAGTGTATATTGTGTAAGAGACATCTTCAACCCAATACTTTTCAAGCAATAAGGCATTGGACAACTGACATCTTACTCTTTCCAGCATTGTTCTATTCAATCTTTCAGCTACTCCATTTTACTGAGGTGTGACCTCACGGTTCTATGCTTTACTATTCCATGCTCCCTGCAAAACAAGTTGAACTCTTCTCCACAAAACTCTAAACCGTTATCAGTTCTCAAATGTTTAATTTGTTTAGAGGTATGCTTCTCAATCAAGGTCTTCCATTCTTTAAATCTACTAAAATACTTCATCTTTTGATTTTAAAAAGTAAACTCAACTCTTCCTTGAGTAATCATCTACAAATGAAAGAAAGTACCTTGCTCCACTTAGAGATGGAGAGTGAGCTAGCCCCCACAAGTCTGAATGCACATATTCTAGGATTTTCTTTGAACTGTGTTGTCCTTTGGGGAACTATTGTCTTGTTTCTTTGCCTAATATGCAATGTTCACATAATTTAAGGTTGTCTCCAATACCCCTTGGAAGAATCCCCTGTTTAGAGAGTATTTGCAATCCCTTTACACTGATATGAGAAAACCTTTTGTGCCACAACTCATCTTCTGTGGGTTCTTTATCGGATGCCAATAAGGTCGAGTGTGCCATTTGCACATCTTTGATAACATATAAACCATTCACCTTGGTTGTCACCAAAACTACTTTAGAATCCTTAATTATTTCAAAGCTGCCTCCCACATCCCTATACTCACAGCCTACATCATCGAACATCCCCAAAGATAGGAGATTTCTCTTCTAAGTAGGAACATGCCTCACGTTCCTTATTAATTTCACTGAACCATCTTGCATTTTCAAGGACACAGACCCTATTCTAACAGCTCTACACGTGTTGTTGTTTCCCATATAGATAAGCACACCATCTCACTTCTTGTAGGTGCAAAACCATCCCTTGGATGGTGTCATGTGGACTAAGCAGCCAGAATCTAACACCCATCCTGAGTCTCTATAGTATTCTGGTCTCCACCTTCTACAATAGCAACCAGTGCATCTGAATAGATAAGGGAATTCTCCCTTACAGCAGCCTCGGTCTGTTACCCCCTTTGTTCTGTTGATTCAATTTTCTCTTCAAGGCATAACAATCATTTTTCATATGCCACATTTTGTGACAAAAATAGCATTTTATATTAGACTTATCACCATTGTTCTGTTTCCTCTTCCCGTTGTTTTTGTTTTTCCCCTTTGAGAACAAGCCTTCACCTCCTTGTTGATCCTTCTTACTCATTTACAACTCAAGTTCTTTAACTCTCATAGCTGATATGATTGCTTCTGTGTTTATTCTTTCTCTACCGTACTTCATGGCAGTCTTGACATTTTTGAAAGATTTTGGTAGAGAATTTAGTAATATGAACGCCTCATTCTCTTCCTCAATATTATCTCCTATTGATTTGGATTCAGAAGAGAGTGTTTTGAACTCATTCAGATTATCCGTGAGGGACTTTGCTGCATCCATCTTGTAGGTGAAGAATCTTTCACTCAAGAAAGCTTTGTTGGGTAGGTCTTTATTGAGATATATCTCATTCAGTTTATTCCACAAGGCATAGGCAGTAGGCTGGTCTACAATCTGCCTAAAAAAATTGCCTGTGACATTTAGGACAATGATTCTATACGCGTTTACCTCAATTGTATCTTTATCTGCCTCAGTGAGTATTTCAGGGTACTTTGCATGGTTCGTAATGGCCAAGAGAGCCTTTTGCATGAAATTGTCATTCTTTTAGTTGAGGAAGTATTAATTTTTTTTTGTGTGGAAACTCGCACCCGTTTATCGTTGTTGTAGGTCTCTTGTGGATTTGTCTATTGGCTCGCTTCTCCTAGTTTGATCTCACTTTCCGAGCTGACTTGCATGAAAGTTTCTCGCACCAATGTGATGTCAAGCTTAAATTAGTAAAGAGAGTATACTTCAGCTAAGCACATAAAAATAAAGTTGGGGCTATCCCTGGGAGAGTACTTACTCTTCCTTTTTGGGATAGTCGAATGAGGTTATTCATAATGCCCTTCCATTGGCACTCACCTGTGGTTACATGTAATTTTGGCGATGTCAGGGTCGTTTGTGGTGCTTGAAGTTGTAGAGCGCTAAACTGAACACGACTAGGTTATTTCCTGTATTGGTACATATTCACCAGTTCGACTGGTCAACTTGAATCACGAAGCTTAGACTTTTTCTTTTTAGAACGTATGTTTCACCCATGCTGCCTCCCGATTTCCTTGGGCTTGGACCCACCCATGAGCTTTGGCCTTCCCTAGGGCAACCTTTAATGATTTTAATACTTTATGATATAAAATGTTGAGATATCAAATTACTATTTATATTTTATTTAATAATTTTGATATAATTTTAGTTTTCAACTTTATTTTTTTTTCAATTAAGTTGGAGTATTTTTGTCATTTTGTTATGATTTATAATGCGCATTATTTTTGTCATTTTGTTATGATTTATGATGTGCCTTTAAGGCTTTCATTTGGAGGCTATCTAAAAGCCTTGTTACTAGTTTATATATGTATACAATATATATATATATATACATACACGATGAATGGAGTTTTGATCTTTGTGCTTCTTTCAAGTTTAGTCAAGAGGGCTTCTTCAATTTTTGTAATTCATTTGTTCAGTTGCATACCAAGATATTGATAAAGTAGGATTGATCATTATTGTCGTGTGTTTGAATCATGGGGATAAGAAACTTGTTCTTTGTCTAAAGAGCTTTAATTTTAAGACAGCCCTAGATTTAGTTCATTAAGATTTCCATATCATTTGTTCAAAAAAAAAGTCTTTTAGGGTTAAAACTAAGACTCATTACTTAGTAATAGTTGGATCTGAACATTTTTCTTTTTCTTTTCATTTGTTTGAGATGTAAATGTAAAAAAAAAAAAAAAAAGTTTCATTTGATAATACTTGATTTGGGAGAATTTTTGGGGAATTCGTATGGATAGTCCAAAATGAAATGATCTTTTTTTATTTTTTTTGAAAAAGTTGACAAATAACTTTCTACTGACATCACATTCGAGCAAAATTACCAAAATAAACTCGCACGCGCAGAAAAGCCATCTTGTTCTCGCTCTCTTTCTCTCTCTTTGTTTCCTCGCTCACAAATCACTTTCATCTCCTCTCACTCTCTCACTCTCTCTTTCTTTCTTTCACTCATGAATTACCTCTCTCTCTTGCTCTCACTCTCTCTCTTTTTTTCTCACTCACAAAACACTCTCCTTTCTCACAACTGGAGCTGGTGTGTGGTTTTCATCGAAGTTGGTCAAACCGAAAATGAAGAAGACGAAAAAAGAAAAAGCAAGAACAGTTTCACCAAAGTTGCTCACAAGAGAAGAAGAAGAAAAGAAGAAGAGAGAGAGAGAAAAAAAAAAAGAAGTCGCTCGTTGGAGAAGAAGAGGGAGAATAGCAGAAGAAAAGAAGAAGAAAAAATCAATCGTCGGAGAAGAAGAAATGAAAAGAATTTGAAGGAAGGGCAAATTGATAATTTCACACGTGCAGATGTCAGCAAAAGGTCAATTAACATGATTTTACAAAATGGGATATTTATCATTTTGGGCCTCCCAAATGGGTTAACGATGCAATTTTCTCATAATTTTTTATTGAAAAAAATTAAGATCCTAGGAATGAAATCAATTGAAATTATATAAACAAAATTTAATAATAAAATTGATTACTTCAAATATAATATTTTTTTAATCCAACTATGTGGAGTATGAAAATCGGAGAAAACAAAGGCTTGTTTGATATCATTCTCATTTTTTGTTTCGTGTTTTTGTTTCTCATTTTTTAAGAAACTAATTTATGGTTTTATTTTTTTTGTTTCTAAAATTTGAGAAATATTTTTAAAAATGGGTCAAATTTGAGAAATTATAAAAAAAAAAGTAATTTTTCCTTATTTCATTTCTATTTTTAATCATTCCATTCCCATTCACAAATGATATTGTTGATTGGGTTAATTGTTAATAATGCACACCGGAAACATTTTTTGAGCTTCATGGTGTACTGGGTTCGGATCCCATGTAGAATTTTATTTTATTTTTATTTTTATTTCTTTCTGTTCTATATTATCTTTTTTATATTTCTTTTATATTTCTTTTTTTTATTTATTTAATTTCTTTTTTTTATTTATTTAATTTCTTTTTTTTATTTATTATTTTTTTATATTTATATGTTAATTTACTTTTTAATTTTAAAATTTCCAATATTTAGACTTATATATTATTTTGATTTTCAAATTTGAAATTTTCAGTTTTGTATATTTAAATACTTTTTGAATTTTGAATTTTGAATTTTGAATTTTGCAATATGTATGTTTATACATTATTTTAAATTTCTATTTTTATTTTTAATACATAAGAAATCGGTTAGAATTTTACCATGTATAAATTTTGTTTACTAAGATTATTTAGGTTTACTTTAATATTTTTAAAACCACGACATTTACATAATAATATAATTGAATTAAATTTGAGTTGATATCATTGAAGATATATGACTTGAGTGAGAAATAATATTACAAATCAAATTTCAAATTTTAGCAACATATGAATGATAGAAACAATTGTATTCTTGTAATTAATTTTACATCAGAATTTATGTGTATTTGATAACGTAAATAATAATTATATTTTATATTTTAATGTATGCTATATATTTTGTATTTTTTACAATTGAATTATATTAAAACTATAAAATATGATAAAATGTAAGAAAAAATACAAAAACAAAAAACAAAAAATGATTATCATACAAATTTCTATTTCCACTTCTTTTTTTCAAGAAATATGAAACAAAAATAGTTACTAAACTCATTCCTATTTCTAGTTATTAAAATATAAGAAATAAGAAATTGAAAATGCAAAAGAGAAACGTTATCAAATGATACCTTAACTTTTAAGAAAAATTTATATAGAAAGAATATTGGCTACACTTTAAAGATCAAATGTGTACTTCAAGTTGAGTTAGTTCAAATTTGTTACATTTCAAAAATTTTATATTATTATAATTATTATTGTTGAAAGATATTATATATTAGAGATATAATTCCAAATTATTTGATTTTTCTGTGTGCGTATTTATTATTCCAAGCTAAGAAAAACAAAACTATGGTCTTAGACTCTTAAACATATAGTAATAATTAGTCTCCACGCCAATAACCAATAAACAGAAAACAATGCCTCTTGATTGGTCCATGTGATTTGGTGCTCCAATATTGTTGTTGACTAATGAAGTCAACGGTCAAATACTCAAAGCCAAGGCGTTCTTATTTTATTTCTACCAAAAGAAGGGGAAAGGAAGCAACAACTAAAGTATTGTCTTTTAGGGTTCTAGATTTCTAACTTTTGATTATTCCTTTGAAAATATCACACGTCTTTTTTTACTTTTAATATTGTAGGTTGAAATTAGGTTGGAGGAAATTTAGTTTTTGTCACTTTCAAGTGTAATGACTCTTATTGCTATTTTGACTCTAGCTAAAGTTTAAAAAGATACAATATTTTAATTTGTAAAGATCTATTTTTATCATCCTCTGGTATAAAAACTTGAGTTAGGAATTAGTAACAAAAAATAACAAATTTCTTTTTGTGGGATGATAAAATATTATTCTAGTATATTTAGTCTTATGACAATAATTCGAGCAGTATATGAAAAAAATTTTAAAAAAAAAAAACAAAACAAAACAAAATTTATTCTCTTGATTGATATTCTTATTATTGGTGATTTTGAATCAAATGATATAATTTATGTTCAGAAACAATAAAGTCAAGAAAAAGCAAGGTACGAGTCGTCAATTAAAGACTACAATGAACTTAGGAAAAAGGGGTTGGCTTGGGTCTGGCCTAAGCTAGTGACCTTGCCCACGGCCAAGGTCGAAGTCGACCATTTTCAAATGCCCAACGGGACATGTTTTACGCATGCCCCAACTCAAGGTGACATATTAGGCCCAAGATATAGCCTAAGGAATGCGTTCGACCTCAGACATTAGGTTGAGACTGACCCAAGTCAAACACGAAATCGGGCGCACTCCTTGGCCCGATCGATTATCTTATTATCCTAAGGCAGCTAAAAAAAACTTAGAGGACACCCGATGTCAACTTTTTCTATAAATATATCATTATAACTTCATATGAGGTAGCTTGAGTCATACTCTCAAACTCTCTACCTTCCACATTCTTTTATTCTCTGACTTAAGCATCGGAATATGTGTGGCAAACACCACATCAGTGTGTAGGTTTTCTCTTTTGTAGGCCACGTTCTTCTTCCCTACAAAAAAAATTCAACTATTGGTATCACATGAGGGTCAGGTGCGTTCCTCCCATCCCAAATTTTGCATCAACGACTCTCAACGAGAAATTTATTGAATCAATAATTTTTTAACTATCCCTTGACACTTGTGTGTGGCTTGAAAGAAATGATATCGATCAACTATTAATTCACTGATAACCAAAAAGATCAAAATTAGTCATTCTTGGACATATATTATGATGAGAGTGTTAAGAATGTATCAACCTAAATGAAATATTCCGGTACACCTATTGATTCACAATGTAGCCTCCTCATGTATTGCTCTAGCTATACATTGGACACGTGTGTGTGGCTTCAGCTACAAAAGTAAAAACTAACCATCCTTGGACGTCAATTATTATTTGTGCCTCAGCTTGGTATTCCAAATTTAAGCTCTTTGCTAACTAATCCCCTCATGCATTGCTCTAAATTGAAATGCATTATTGCCTTTTTATGTAACTTTTCTTTCCATATGTTAATCGCATATATCTATTGAGTAAAATTGTTTCTTCTTCTTCTTTTTATTTTCTTTAAAAGAGGTTATTGGGATATGCTTTATTTTTCCACATTTATGTTCTATGAGGTTGGAATCCCTTCTTCTTCACTCTACCCCTAAATGATGGAATGACCACATATATATGTATCTCAAATGGGATTTATAAACATAGAGTCAAATCATTTCAAGATAGGGGGAAAATGAAGTTAATAGATTAAATGGAAACATAATCCACTAGAAAATTTTAGCACTTCCTGACTGTAAAGGTAATTAGATAATAAGAAAATGAGTTATTGTCTCGTTTTTTCTTTATAATAATAACATTGATTGAATTTGGAATTTACTAAAATTTGAGGGCCTAAAATTGAACCATTGCCAAATTCCTTGTATGATTAAGGTTAATTTTAAATTTTAAGAACACTTCAAAAACCTCAATAAAAATTCAAATATGGTTTTTAAATAATATTTTAAGGATTTTAAATTTGTTTCCATTGAAGCACTGTACTAATCAAACTTAGGAGTGTTTGGCTCACCAATTTGAATTGAATTAAGTTGATTAAGAAAACCAATTCACTATTTGGTCTACCAACTTCATAACTTGAATAGTGTTCATTATTGAAATAAGCAAATACATCTTTTTTCTCTATCACCCTCTCTCAAATGTTTCTAATGACTCGACTCATCTGATCACGTCGCTATCAACTAATTTTGACAACAACCATCATGCGGGATCATCTTCGCCTTACTTCGGCAAAAATCATTGTTGAGGACATGGTCTAATGACCACCTCCAACTACAACTACTTCCAATGAAGACCACATATGGTGACCACCTCTAATTCCAAACTTCGACGACTACTTCCAACGGTCAATTTTGATAATCATCATCAACACCAAATCCGGCAACAATCATCATTGACGGTGACTACCATCTCACTTCAACAACTAATGACATGATTCGACAACCACCTCTCTGACGAAGACTACATTCGGCAATCAATTTCAATGACCACCTCGAACGCCAAACTCTATCGACTACCTCTGACGATCAATTTCCATAGTCATCTCTAACGACCAACTTCGTTAATCATCTTCAACAATTAAAAATGAAAATTTGAAATTATTAGTTTGTAGTATTTAACTGTTATCTTTTATAGTAATTAATATGGTATTAATAGAAATACTTTGAGTATATATAGCAAATCAAATAAATTTGTGTATAAAATTATTTTTTGGAAAAATTTATCAAACTAATTTAATTTTTTTTTAATAAAACGTATTTAAAAGAAAATGACTTCTTAAAAAAAAAAAAAAATTTCCTAGACAATTCAAATAGGCCATGATTCAGAGTTTTTTTTTTAATTAATTTATTTTTTTATTTACCCCACTATACATAAAAAGAAGAAGAAGTGATGCATTTTTAAAACATGCCTACTTAATTTCTCACCTAATGAGTTGATAAAATTTTCTGTCATATTTTTTTTTAATAGTGACACATACAAATGCTCTACATCAACAAACGGACATGTCTAATAAATTCTAACCTACAATTTAATATAAAATGACATAAAAATCTTTAAATTCCTGGCTTACTTTTGTATGTGTGTATGTGTGCATATGTCATTCATACATTCCACGACTGTAAAAATATATTGGAATTTTGTTGTTCATATGAATTAAGAACATTTTGTCTACCTCGAGTACAATAACTATATGTATGTAGAAAATTGTAAAATATATGTGAAGATTTCAAGTTGACATATTACTGATTATTAAAAATTTGGGAAAATATGTGTGTAATTGAATGATTGGAAAAAAGGTTAAACAAACAAAAATAGCCAACAAAAAACCATACGTTTTTAGGATACAAAGAGCCATAAGAAACCCCTCGCTTTGATAACTCAAATCTACACTTCAAACTCTGCACTCCAAGTATAGACTTTTTAATTCAAACTTAACAACTTTGTATTTTAAACACAAACTTCCTATAAACTGCACAAACATATTAGCTCCAAACTTTATAACTCAACTCATCACTCACCGAACCCCTAAATATATATANTATTTTGAAATGAAACTAAAAGAGAAAAAGAAGGCATGGATGACATTATGCTGTTGGGACCAAAATTTAAAAAAGAAAATGCAGGTAAATGGTCGTCTTCTTTGATATAATTATGTATACATAAACGTATAAACAAACTATATATTATAAAGTAGTGGTATATAGGGTAGGTCTTTTGTTGTAGCGTATATCCTACGTGTGTTTTCATGTTTGCCAAATCTTTACTCCATATTTCTCTTTTTTAGGTATACATATATACACCCACAACACCTTTTGGTCCGCAAAGATTTTCCCAATACCATCACTCTCATCACAATATACTAATATCTTTTCCCAATTCCATATCTATATTCAAATCCATAGGTTTCATTATTACTTCTATTATTAGGTTAAATTACAAAGTTGAACATTAACAACATTAATATTGCTCACTAGTAAATTAACCGAAGGTTCAACTTTCCATATTCCACATTTGTTGTATTAAAACAAATGTAAGTTTAGTCTTTCAATAAACTTTCCACTCTTGTGTATGTTTGATATTTGAACTTTAAAAACTGTTTAATAAATATTTAACATACGTAATATCTTTTAAAATTCATGAATATATTAGAGTCACATTGTCAAATTTTAGTTTTATATATCCATTTAGATTAATTAATTTTAAGAATTTTGAATATGTTAGGTAGGGATCTAATGGACATGACTCTTAGAATATTTTAAAGTTTAGAGATTTATCCATTTTAAAATTTAGAGACCAAATAGTAACGAATTACAAAAGTTTTGGACTAAACTTATAATTTTGAAATTAAGGACGTGTTGCTCATTTGGGCTAAGGCTACACAAGGGAGAGTAATTGAAAGTGTGATAACACTTTCCCAAAGACCAACTCCAGTCCATTCTAGTAGCTGCTAATTGATATATATAGCAGTATCCCTCTTACCCTTTAGTTTCTTATTTTAAAAAAATTAAGCCCTAAAAACTAATGTGAGAAAATGGTAATGGTGGATTTGATATTAATGCATGGGTAGTAAAATAACCCCAATAATGTATGAAGGTAGTACAAAGCAAGAGTTGGCCAGAGGGCAGTGCAGGAATGGATGGCTAAACATAACATATTATCCACACAAGTTTCATCCTAATATTCTTATTAATAAAGCCAACCTCATTTGTGAGAGATTCTATCTAGTTTATAAAACAACATGATAAAATGCAGATATAAAATAGTGATGTCTCCAATGATCTTTACAACCAAATTATTTAGTGAATTGAAAATTGATATGTTATAGATTGTCCTTAAAATACTTTTCTATATATGATTATCATTGTGATAGTCCACCATGTATAAGAGTGTTTTTGGCTTTTGTGAAACACAAGTTTGCAATCATACAATGGAGAAAATTTAGGAAAAACACTTGATTGCAGTTCCGGGTGCACTCATATTTTTTCAGTTTATTATCACTGGTATAATTGAAGGGTTTCATCTCAAAAATAAAATAAATAGTTCATGCATCTTGTGAGGGTCTCCCTCTCTTTCTGATGTGGGATGTACACTTCAAAATCACGTGCTTGACCTTTTGGGTTTACTATTCTTGGAAAGAATTCCAATTTATTTTTACTGGATACTCGTTTAGGCATCATAGACTTTGATACCATATTTTAAAGTTTTTTCTATAATACGGCTGAAGTGAACCATAAATAGATAGATACAACCTAAATATTGTACTCGGTTAGGATGGAACCACGTTTTAGGATTCAAAAGGTAAAAGAAGTTGGATCTAAAAGAGTAAGGAGAGAGAGAGAGATCAGAGTTGAAAGTGAATTAATCTTATGATAGAAGCCTCTGGCTCTCATATTGGGATTGAAAATAGGAGCTGAGAAGGGAAAATATCTAAGAAGAACCCCTTTTTAGAAGTTTTATATGTTGGCCATAACCATATGTACAATATATATATTTCTGTTGAACGTGGGGAACCAAGACAATAATGACTTTATATCAATAATCATCAACATTTTCAACCCCACCATTTCTTACCCCCTCATCTTCCACTTCTATATTTCTCATCAGCCCTTTTTTCTCTATTTATTTCCTTGGCCTCCATCCCGTATGGAATCTATATTCACATGTTCATTTGTTCTCAATAGATTCAAAATACGCGTGAATGATTATTAAATTTGAATCTCTAATCTCTTTGTCATATAAATTCAAATTTATGAACTATATATAGAGCTTGAATTATAATATTATGCTGACATCGCTATTTTTTAGAGAAAGATACAAAAAGATGGTGAGGATTAAGTAGATCCATCCGAATATCTCAATTAGATCGATACATTCATAGCATGCTCATCATACCTCAATCTTTAAGAATTCATTTCATATAAAGCATCAGTATAAAGTGGGGCTGGAGAAGAGCTCAAAAGAAAGATAAAAGATGGACTAGAGGAAAGCCTCCGAGAGAAAAAGTAAATAGTAAAAAAAACAAAAAGAAGAAGAAGAAGACAAAATTACATAAAAATTGCTGACTTAAGGGATATAGTAGTTGGACTGTATCTTGAAAAGAGCTTATATCGATGAGACGAAAAAGTAGCCAGATTATGAGCATTTTTCCAAATTTGCATGCTATTTCTTTGTATTGTTTTTTAAAGTGCGATTATTTGTTTCAAGCTAGAAAGACTTAGCAAACAACAACGGAGGATTAAAAAAAAAAATTAGGGTTAACTTATTAACATCATCAAAATCCGAACTCTCTTTAAAATGTATTTATTAGTGGATTAAAAAAAGGCGATTTAAAGAAAAATATATCCTATAACTAGAATGATTTTTAGTTGGATGATGGATCACAAAAGACAAATTGTTTATCTTTTCTTTAATCAAAAGAGATATTAGAATGATTAGGGTGGTTAAACCAACATAGTTTTTTATTAGTAAAATTAAATACATTTATTTGTAGATCGTTGTTAGATTAACATAATTTAGTCTACTAATCCTATCTTTGAAACTTGGAGGCTTAGATTCTTCATATCCAACACAGTTTGTTGAACTCAATAAAGAAATGAATAGTTACTATTGAGTTTATATAGATAATGTTATGGCCTTGTTTTGGTGTTTAATTTGAGGTAAATCAATGAGCGTTTTAAAAAAAGATAAGAGTGATATATCTAACCTACTGCAATTAGTGTAATCTATCTTGTACTTCCCCTTAAAGCACATATATCTTAATGGGACAAAATTGGTTTACCCTTACACATGTGCCATCAAGTCCATGTTTTAATTTGGGTTAAAATATTATTAAAAAAAAAAAAGAAAAGAACCTTATATGTTCTATTCTCATGGCAGTATTATTATTTATTCGAATATTTGTACATCAAAATTGTTGATGCTTCCACAATAAATTTTTTGATTTGAGAAAGAGGTGACCTAAAAAATTTAGGTCGATATGATGCTTCTCACACATACTTCGATGCTTAAGCTAAACATACGAAAAATATTAGTATAATAAACTTTAAGATTTTGAGAATGAAGAAGAGATCAAAATAACATATTTATATAAGGTTGAGAGATGCTTTTGAATATTCAAACCTAGGGAATACGAGACACATGCTTCTTTTAGGTGAAAGAGTCGCCTCGGCCTCGATCACCCTACTCAACCGATCAATTTTCTTCTTTCCCAGACCTGATTGGGTCTTGAGAGTTATGTTTGGAGGGGGTAGACGTTTTGCCTTAGTTTCGTCCTTAGTTTTCCTTTTTGATTTTGAGTTTGTTTCTTAGGTACAAAATTACTACATAACAAAGATACACAATTATTTGCAAGTAAAAATAATATTCTCAATTTGATATATATATATATATACTACTTCTATGGTATTTCTTTTGTTTTTTCTTTTTTTTTTTTAATTGAGATAAAATGTTTCTTTTTAGTGTTATAGTTACGAAGATGGGATCAAATTTCTAACCTCAAAAGATGGAGTGTATGCTATGAGAGTTATGTTTTATTATATAGAATACACTGCGATTTATTTAATTTTGTGGGCAAATTAGAGAAATAAGGTTATCTACCCTTGTAGCTAAACAAAAATGAGTTAATATTTATAAATTCCAAAAAGAAAAAAAAGTAACTACAATTCACGAAAAATAGGCTATTTTTGCAAACGTCTATTATATAGTAGTGTAAAATGTTTCAAAAATAGAGAACTAAACATAACTCAACATAACAATTAATAAGTCATTTTTTAATAACATATAGAAAGATAAAGGAATTGGTAGGTGCACCCAAATATCTCAACTAGATTGATATATTCATAACATTTTTATTATACCCCGAATCGAAACTAGATCTATTATCATAAAATAATAATTACAAAGGGACTATAGAAGAGCTCAATGTCTAAGCAAATACAGATAAAAGCGAGGTTCGAGAAAAACCTTCTAGTAAAGTCCAATTAATACGTCATATTAGTTATTTGAGAATCTAAAATCACAATTGTAATGTTGTTATACTTAATAGGTTTAAGGGGGAGGAATCTTCTGGTAATTAGAAAAAGATTTAATTAGATCCATATAAAATACTCCTGTACTATAAGATTTGTTCAATTATATCCAAACTATAAAAATTTCTTTTAATTCTTGAAGTTTGAAATTCATTTCCAAACAACCCATGTAGTCTTTGCCACTAAATTCATAATTATTAATATTTGTATCAATTTATGTGAACAAATCCTATTTGTATAAATTTATGTGAACAAATCCAAATACATAAAATCAAAATAAAGACAAGTGGTGCATCTTTGAACCAAACATGTTGTCATCTTCCTCCTTTAATTTCTCACAATCCCAATTCTCCATTCTTTCATTTGTGATTTTTTCATTAACTCTAACTTTCAAGTTTATTTCTTGTATGTGTTTAAATTTGTTTACTTAGTAACATACAATTAGATGCAAATATTTTCTTTCTAAACTTTAACGATGAAAGCCTTTCAAAAAAATTTAAAGGGTTAAAATAAAAATTTTCAAAATTTAGAGTTATAAATAAAACCAATCCATTATTTTAATAATTTACCCTAAATAAAGTAATATGGTAAAAAAATTCCAACATTTTTCGAACATATATGATCTAGAGTAATGATGAACAACAAATAAACATTGTCAATTGTTTAAAATTTTCACATTAATTATGTGAAACACTCGATAAATAATAAAAACAAACTCTTAATACTTTGAAAGAGAGACGAACAAAATTAGTTATGGGAGTCATAATTTGTGTAGAAATTACTAGTTGACTACCAAAATGGTGTTTGGTAAATCTCTAATCAATTACAACTTTAAATCATTATTATTGTTTTTGTTTAAATAAAATCATTATTATTGTTAATAATTGGCCTTTTCTCCTCTTTTTTAGGATTATTATTTATTTCCTCAAAATAAGAAGAAAAAGAAAAAGGTCGATGCCACGCAAGCAGGATGTGGGGCCAGAAATGACACTTGGCTCACGTGTGAGACTTTTGCTTCACTTCTGTACTTGCTATGCTAAGGAACGGAGCGCAAGAAAAGAAAACCCTAAAAAATTGATTATATTTTAAGGGAAAAAAAAAAGGTTTATTAATCAATTGTTTATCTTATGTCGTAAATTTCCATGATTCTGTTTTTCCATTAAAAATTTAAAAATACAATTAAATTCTTAAAATTCCGTTTTTTTTTTTTTAAATATTCAGCCACATTTAAATGTGAGATTTGACATAGTCGATAATATAATATCATCAAAAGGTTGAGCAACATTTAATTCGTTGGCTCAATTTTTTTTTTTTAGATATACGATAGGTGGGATCTTAACTTTCAATTTGGTCTATAATAATATTATTATTTAAATAATATATATACCTTATATAATATGATTGGATTTGAATGAGTGAATAATAATTTGACACGATAGAGAACAAACTAATAAATCAAAAGAAATTATAGTTTTGTTCCTTGAAATTTTAAAATTGTCTAATAAACTTCTAAACTTTAAAAAAAATAGTCTAATAAATTTTAAAATTTTCAATATTTTTGTTTAATAGAGGTTTGGAACTTGAACATTTTAAAGTCCATAAATTTTTAATAAATATTTCATAAAACAATAGCTTATTGATATAAATTTGGAAGATTAAAAACTTAAAGTAATTGTACTTTAAAAAAATAAAACCTATCAGTATTAATTACAAAATTAAAAAATTAGAAATTAATTCGTTATCATATAAAAATCAAACAAATTTGTTACATTTGAAAATTTATTAATTTTTTAGTACTATGAGAATAGAAGATTCAAACTACTAACTTATTCATTGTGAGCACATATTTATATCGCTTAAGCTCAAATAATTTAGTGACGAAAATGATCATTTAACATATAAAAAAAAAAGTAGAATAGATAGAAAAATTGGATATAAAGTGTGAGTAAAAGTATATCCATTTTTGTGTATTTTGCTCTAATCATACATAAAAAAAATTCAAAAATATATTTTTAAAAAGAATTTGATACGTGACGAATTATTATAAATATAGTCTAAGATATATATAAATACTTTTTATTAATATCGTATTTGAGAAACTGAATTTATAATGTAGGTAAATAATATTGATATTTAAATTAGTGGCCCCCCTTAGGTGTAGGCGCGTAACCGGCCCGATTATACGGAAAAAAAAACAAATAAAGAAAAAGAAAAACCAAACAGAAAATCAGAAAGTGGTGACTTGACTTGACTTATCGGCATTCTCGATTCACCAAACAGCGTGGGACACGTGTCATGTCAGCTTCTGTGGCAAAAAAGCGACAGGTGGGCCCCACGTATAGGATAACGGATGGACCCCACATTTTATCTTTTTTATTATTTTTTTAATATTTTAATTTTCATATATTTTTAAAACCCGGCATGCACCCCCCACCCGCGAGTATTGTGAGCTTAATGATCGTGGGCTAGCCCACGCCGGACCATTAGCCGCCACGTACTCACTCCCGAGAACAAGACATCATTCTGTTCAGCTGAGCGGGCCCCACTCTCCACCATAAGTCCCCCAGCACGGAATTTCACGCATACAAAATTACACTAAACTAACCGCCACCTGCTCTCTCACGGCTTAGCCGATCTAAGCCGACTCGAGCCGCCTCTCTCCACACATTAAAATAATTCACTTTTGTATTTGGAGAGCCGTCCCCATCGTATTCTCCAGTGGTCGGTTCCCTCTTGGCCCCACTGAATATTACAATAACAGATTAAATATTAACAAATAAAATTGAGGATAATTGTCTTAAATCAAAAAAACAGTAAAAAATATTTATAAATATAATAAAATGTTACTTTCTATGAATGATATATATAAATAGATATCTATTAGTTTGATAGATATTAATAGATATGTATACATGTCTATCACTGATAAACAATAATATTGCTATATTTGTAAATAAGCTGGTTCATTTTCCCAGATGTGAACAAACATAAAATTATAAGTTTAATTATAAATTTAGTACTTCAACTTTAATGTTGTATTTTTAGTTGATTTTTTCAACTTTAAAAAATCTTTAATAGATTTCATATTCTTTTGTTTAATATGTCATTGAACTTTTGATTATATACCTGAAAGGTCTTTGATTAATTCAATTTATTTTATAAAAAAATTAATTAATATATTCAACATAAATTTAATTTTTATGTTTAATGAACCTTATACTTTTATTCTTTGATTGAAATATCATTTTCATCCCTATATTTTAAAACTTGAATTTTAATATATATACGTACACATTTAATTTTAGTGATTATACTTTTAATCAATCTTAAATTTAGTCTCTACTACAAATTTATTATTGATATTCTTTTAAAGTTATTATCTATTCATATTTTGACTGCATTTTGAAAATATATTCAATATTGTATTTCATTGTATAAAAATTATTATTATTTAACCAATTTGGATAAAAATTAACTTAAATCGACTAAATTTAATAATTCTTGAAAATATATGGACTAAAATTGAACATTTAAGAATACTAAATATAGAGTCGAACAAACTTCAAAATATAATTATCAAAATAATATTTTAAACCTTTATAGTTTGTGTCTAGTAGATATGTGGATTTATTAAAATTTGAAGGCTTAAATATTAAATTTGTAATTTTGAAAATTTAATGAGGAAGTAGACACAATTATCAAAATTGTGAAGATACATAGACACAAAGTTATAATTTAACTAAATTAAAATGCGGACCGACCAACCAGAGGCCGCGTGCAATAGTGAGTTACTCGAATATATATATAAATTTGTGTAGCTTCCTGAAACCTCAAAAGAAAAAGTTTATAATTTTTTTGTAAGTTATGTTTGGTTATTAAAATATTTGCACTTTTTTCTTGGGTCTAAAATAATATATAATTTTATATTTGCACTTTTTTTCCTCAATATTCTATGGCTGGCTTTCTATGTAATTGTATGTGTTGGTGGGGGTACATTAAATTTTGGTCCTTTTTTAAGACCGAAATGGTACGTGCGAAGAACCCCACAAGGCCACATGGATATAGAATGATTTTCTAGGATTCAATTGCTTATATATATATATATAAAGATATTTTTTGCTTACTTTTTAAGATATTTTTTTCCGACTTATTGTATTTGGATGTTCAATAGCTTTATTTATTTATTAATTAATTTTGTCATCATATTTTTGTTTTAATAAGATGATAAAATGATATGTTTTCTAATGGGTCGGTAAATTTTGGATATTGTGTGGTTATTTAATATATGATTGACAAATAGTTGTTAATTGTACATATTTTTTTAGTTTAACTATTATGTATGTGAGATTTAGACTTCTAACTTCTTTATTTTTCAAAATGTCATAAATATTGTGTATTATTAATAGCTACTTGTCTAATTCTCTATTTTGCTTTGAGAGATTCAAAATTTTATAAATTTGTTTCTTATTTTAAATGTCGTATAAAATATGCCGTTCATTTTATCTCAACTTCTTTGGATATTAAACTACAATGTTGAGACTTTATAATCCTAATCGAAGTTAACTATCATCATTGAAAAGAAGGAATTTATCATGAAAGGGAGAAGTTGAAAGAGGTATTAATTTAATTAAATTTAGAATTTGTTTGAATTGACTTTCTAAGTGTTTAATAACGATGCTTAGGAGATGTCAACTTAGTTGAGATATTTCGATGCATCTCTAGATCTCACTTTCTCTAGTACTTGTATTAACTTCACAAATTACCACTGTACAAAATCGATGAAAATTTGTGTTATTCCATCTCTATGGGAAGCTTCTTCAATGTGAATTTATAATTTTTAATTGCATTACTATAGCAAATTTATACGGTAATAACGCAAAACACATAATTCAAGATATTTTTTTTTATTATTATTAAGAAGATAGATGTTTCTAATGTCTCACCTCCCAGATGTTGCATTAATTGAAGCAAAAGAGAAAACAAAACACATTTTTGCCAATGACATATATTCCAAACATTAAAAGACAGATTTTCATAGACAACAAAAAAACAAAACAACATTAAAAAANAAAAAAAAAAAAAAAAAAAAAAAAAAAAAAAAAACTTGAAAGAGAAAATGGAAAAGGAAATGATGATCCATCTAGAAGGAGAGAAATTCTTATTAAGGACAAAAAAAAAAAAAAAAAGAAAAGAAAAGAAAGAAACAATGAGTTTTATTGATTAGATATTAATAATGATCATAAGTTTAATAATGATGTGAATTAAATTGTGTGTAATATTCACTTTTTGTCCTTTCGAGTCATTTGAGAGCCTTCCAACTAATCCTCACCATTGGATCTCCATCTCTATCATCCCTTGAAAAATAAAAATAAAAAATAAAAAAGAACATAATTGTCTTTATGGTCTACATCAGTTGCTGGTGGGTGTGTTGTAAGAGGTTGCTGCTTGTGTGTGATGAGCCATTTTAGCGCCACCCTTTTTTTTCCTTTTTTATTGCTTTCGAAGCTTTTGTAGCAATCAACTCCCACATTTAAAAAGATAAGACAGACATAAAGAGAAATAAAATAATAAAAGACATGAGAGAGAACAGGAAGAAGAAGAAGGATAATAGATCATACAGATTGTTGGGCCATATATTTTTGTGTTTGTTTGTTATTTAACCCTACCTCCTCTCGGTTTTCCCATTCCCTCGAAGTCCTTTACTTTTTTCGTCTTCCTCTTTTCGTCCATTTCTCGGGATCTGATCTCTCTCTGTGAGAGAGAGAAAAGAGAAGGCGGAGAAGAAGAAGAAGGAGAAGGAGAGTTTTTTTCTTTCTTTTGGCAACTTTGTTTGATTCTTTGTCCCTCAGTTTCATAAAGTTTTTGCTAAAAGAGGTGTTGCCCCTAAAAGCTATCAGATCTCTGGACAAAGCTCTATAGAGCTTTGGATAAGCCTTTCTCAACTCTCAAAACTCCCCCAGGTTCAGCTTTTCATTTTAATTCTCTCATTATCATTATTCTTCATCTTCATCTTCTTTATCATCTTCTTCACCTACTTCATATCATTTTATGAGTTGTTATATGCACTTTTTTTTTTTTTTTTGACAATCTATGAGGTGTGGGAATCGAACTCCTCTTACTTCATCCTTGAATAGTAAAACGCTTTTGTTGTTTCTATTTAGTTAATGGAATAGATAATATATGATAATTAATAGATAAATTTAGTTATAATATATAGTATTTTCTTTGTCAAAATGTCACCTTTATTATCCCTTTTCATCCACGTTAACCTTAAATACCACATTTTGCATATTTAGGGCATAATTAAGTAGCTTGAATTATGGCCTAATATATGCTTTCATTATTTTTGTTTTTCTAATTAGATCTTTTATAAGGAAAGATGGTGTGTTTAGATGTGGCAATATGATTTTGCCTTAAATATAATAGGTTTTTTAAATTTATTGCTCATAATTATTGTTTTTACGTTGCTAATTTAACCTAACAAAGCGAAAACATTAAGTTATGTCTTCAATATTTGTGTCTGATTTGATTTTTAGCCTCATTTTAGCTTAATTTGGGTTGCTACTTGATTGCTTCTAACTTTTGGTAGGGTTTGGTTTACTATTAAAAGCTATGATTACTTCTTAAAAACCTTGATTATTGTCCTAAGAGAATTAAAGCTTAAGCTTTGATACATATTGTTGCCATTTGGAAATTAATGGTTAGTAGTGAAAGAAATTACAAGTGTTTCTTTCTTCATAAATATATCATGCAATATTAACTTATATCTTAGATTTGAGAAGGATTGTTAGAATTATTCTTTAATGTACTTTATATACAGATCAGAAAGCTAGGCTATGATATTTATGTTGCTTAGTCTATGTAAAAATCAGTAAACCTACTATTTATCTTCGACAACAATACGTGAGGGCAGGAAGATTGAATCTCTGACCTCGAAATTGATAATACATACTTGATGTCAGTTAATTATGCTTATTTTAGCAAACCCTGCTATATATAATTTTTACCAACGTAAACCTTTAATGCAAAAAATTGAACCTTCTGATTTAGTACAAAAATATGAGCGGTATAAATTTGAACCTCTGAAGGGGTTGATGTCTTTAAACATCAAGTGATGCTCATATTAATAGAAGTTTGAATCATTAATCAAATGTTTTCCTTTTCTTTTTTACCATAGGATGAGAGAATAAAATTTTATAATTATAAAATTGATAGTACAAACTTTGTCAGTTGAGTTAGACTCATTTTGAAGTCAAATGTCTTCCAATTGAAAGACAAACGGATTGAAACAAAATTGAAAATTAGGTGACTTTAGAAACAAAATTGAAAACTCAAGGCCTAGATGACCATCTGGTTCTTGTATTTTTGTTTTGAAATTAATTAAGCTTATAATTAAATATTAATTGTACCAATTAAGTTACTATATTTTGTTATCCACTTCTACTAATGTTTTAAAAAACTAAAGCCTGTACCACTCTCACCCTTTGGGAGACTAATAACCTTGATGTAGCTACTTGGTACTCTAAATCCAAGTTCTTTTGTACCTATGGTACATTTTCTATTTCCTTAAATTGGAAAACTTTTCTCTAGCTACTTTCTTGTACTTTTTTTTGTTTCACTAAAATAGCTCTTTTTCTTTCTTTCTTTTTTCTTTTTTAACAAAATACATCAATTAATATATGAGGATATCTCAACTAGCTAAATAAGTCAAGTTGTGAACCCTAAAAAAATGGTTTCCAAGAACTTGTCATGCTTTTAGAATTTAGCTAGCTAAGTTCGTGTCAATCTAGTTGTTCCAGTGTGGCTCCTGACCTTGTTTTCCCAATAGTCTTTTCAAAAAACAATTTAGTTAGGAGTTCAAGTGTTTCTTTAAGATCACTTGTGAAAACCGTAATTGAAAATTAAGAGAAAATAAAAATAAATTTCAAAAACAAAAAATTAAAAGTGAAGGTCTTGTTTATTAACCATTTGGTTTTTAGTTTTTTAAAATTAAGTCTATAAACACTCCTTCCACATTTAGGAGATGTTTGTTGGACTGTAATAGAATTGGAATGTAATGTAATATAATCCAAAATCCAGGTTTGGATTGAGCGTTTTGAGCTCGAATTGTAATACCAAACTCATTCTATTCCCACAATGTTCAATCCAACCCTCTTTTCAACTGTTTTCACATTTCACAGTCCCATTTTTGTTCCATTCTCGATTTCGCTCGCATTCCAACACCTCTCAGATTCTCAGTATTTCTGATTATATTCGATCCCCCCAAACAACCTCTTAAATTTCTTGCTTTGTTATTATTCTATTGATATATTGTCAATGAAAAGAAGTGGGATATGATGAGAATGTTAAGATTGTGTCAATCTAGTTGGAAAAATTTGGTGCATCTACTAACTTATACCCCGTATCTTTTTTCCAAAAAAAAAAAAAAAATCAAACCAAGTTATGAAAACTAAAGAAAGTAATTGTTAAAAAATTGTTTTTGTTTTTAGAAATTGGATAAGAATTCAACTCCGTAGGTTTTTTTTCTTTTTTCGAAAACCTATTGAGAAAACATTACCCCAATAGATATATTACTAATGGAAGAAAATAGGAATTGAACTCCTTTAATATTTAAGAAAGATGAAAATCATAGTAAAAAAAAAAAAAAAAGAAACAGACTTATTCTTTTTCTTTAAAAAAAATTCAAAAGATTACCAAAATATGTCTAAATGGTTATCAAATGCAACTTAACAAAACCCCTTAAGTATTTGTTAAAGCTTTAAAAACCACAAATAGACTCAGGCAGCTGCCTAAAAGTTGTGAGGGTTTTAATTCGTACATATTTAAGATATATATATTCCATTTGATTAGAGATGATACGAATAATGAGTTTCTAATTTGGGGTTGTTATTGTGTAATTAGGTGGTGGATCAATATGAACTGTATTCCACATGTTCCCCCAGGGTTTAGGTTTCACCCAACAGATGAAGAATTGGTTGATTATTACCTCAGAAAGAAGGTTGGTTCTAAGAGAATTGATTTAGATATCATCAAAGATGTTGACCTTTACAGAATCGAGCCATGGGATCTTCAAGGTATACTTAAAATTACTACTAATACTACTAATTAAGGTTATGGGGTTTTGATCATGATGATATTATTATTATTATTGAAGTTAATTATATATATATATATATATATATATAGAACTATGTAAAGTGGCTGGAAGTGAAGATCAAAATGAATGGTATTTTTTTAGCCACAAAGACAAGAAGTATCCAACAGGGACTCGAACAAATCGAGCAACAAAAGCAGGGTTTTGGAAAGCAACAGGAAGAGACAAAGCTATTTATGCTCGTCATTCTTTAGTTGGTATGAGAAAAACCCTTGTTTTCTATAAAGGAAGAGCTCCCAATGGCCAGAAATCTGATTGGATTATGCATGAATATCGACTTGAAACTAATGAAAATGCTACTCCTCAGGTAAACTCCTTAAACTCACAGCTCTTCTCTTTTATTACACACAACATTTGTTTCTCACATTACATATATAGTGTCTGTGACGCTTGTGATTTGTTTTGGAAACATCCTCCCCTGTAGATAATAAGAAAAAATAAAAATAAATCATTTTTTTTAAAAAAAATAAATTGTCATATAACAAAATTTTATTGAATAATTATTTGACAGCACAAAGAAAGATGCAATCTAGACTACACCCAAATTTTTTTATTTGTTTGACAAATGTTGGCTATTTGTAGATGTTTAAACAATAGTTACAATTGCTTGCTTCCATTTCTAAATGCGTATGAAATAAATATTGATATTAATATAAAACAAAAATTATAAACTACTTCAAATTTAATTTGCTCTTCTACCCTAGTATATAAAGTTTGTTGGCTTCCGCTTTTTTATAGTATAAATAATACTTACTATGTTCATGTCTTAATTTTTGTTAAAAAATAGTGTTTCAATTGGTATTAGATTCGTATCCGTGTTTCTTTAATTTTCATAAACGTATAATCAAGGATTGATGATAATGAGAGAAGTTATATGGATACCCCACTTTGAATAATTCAATATGAATCTGTTTGAAAATATGACAAATCATACATTAAAAATCAAACAAATTCAATTATTCTAACACAAGTTCATCAAAATTGTCAATGTATATACCAGGAGGAAGGATGGGTTGTTTGCAGGGTTTTCAAGAAGAGAATGCCGACAGTGAGAAAAGCTGGCGACTATGGCTCGCCGTGCTGGTACGACGACCAAGTCTCCTTCATGCCGGAGCTTGATTCTCCGACCACCCAAATCTTTCACCACCCACCTTATCCTTGCAAACAAGAGCTCGAATTACACTTCCACGCGCCACTGCACGACCCGGCTTTCCTCCAGCTCCCTCACCTAGAAAGTCCAAAAATCCCCACATCTTCCGCTGCCAACTCTCTGCTCCCTTATACCTACGACCGAGACACCGGCATCACTCCGCTTTACGGCGTCGAGCATGCGGTGGATCACGTGACAGATTGGAGAGTAATGGAAAAATTTGTAGCTTCTCAACTCAGCAATGATCAAGATTTGAAGCAATCAAACTATTCTCATGGAGCTATTTTTCAAGTGCCACCCAGCTCCGGTAGCACCGCCACCATGTCGGAGTATGAACGTAAAGATATGGCACCGGAGTTTGCGCTGGCGTCCCCATCAAGTTGCCAAGTGGATATGTGGAAGTGATCATCAAAAAGGGAAATTTCAAAAAAAAAAAAAATTATTTTCTACATGGTGTGTGTTCAAAAGAAGTTTAGAAAATATACAAAATACTAATTATAGGAAGGTACAGTTGAAAGGAGAAGTCAAATATTAATGATATTATGAGGTTGCTGTACATAATAAAGAAGCAAAATGGATGGTATGCCTTTTTAATTAACTACTGCTGAGCTTTTAATGATGCAAAAAATATTGATTAATATATTAAATACGAAGATATATATAAATAGGGGAATTGTTAGAAAAGAAAATATATATTATTAAATAGTTATATGAATAAATTTGACGAGGTTTCTTGTCTCATGATATTGATCCCAAGTGTTTATTGGAAACCAACTCGGTGAGAGTGAATGGTTTGAATGTATTTTTAGCTTATATTCAAATATTGCATGCCAAAGGACCAACTCGGCCTTCCCATGTAATTACATATTGGAATTTTATTCATTTCCTTTACAGTATCTCTCTTTATTCACCTCTCTATAATCAAGGCTTTGTTTATATTCTTTAAGAAGAAATGAAGTATGATATTTGAGGACAAAGAACCTTCTAAAATCAAACAATATAAGCTAAGAAATGTGAGAATTCTACTAATGTGTAATTTATGTATGAGGGAATTCTAGTGAATAATTTGTGCAGAGAGCTTCTTCTTTTAATTCTATTGACAAAAAATTTCCAAGTCTTTTAAAAATAACAATAATAATACTAATATTAAAAATGATACATTCTCGAGGGATGTATGTGAAAAATATACTAGAAGAAGAGAGACGATCAATCAAAAGAAGTTATATGGAAAATATGTCAATTTAGGAAAATTATGTAGTAGCATTATCGTATAAGCATGAAAAAGATAAGATTTAGTCGCTAGATCAAATAGCAGCCACAACTAGTGACTCTTCTCAAATATATTTATGGGTCCTAGACTGTTTATTAAAAGTCCTTTTATGCTCCAATCAAATATTCCAACAAATAGCTTATTTGTGCATAATATTGTACTTTTTGTGTTAATTAGTTCAAACACACACTAATGCACTAGACCCCATTAGAACTTCGAAGTTAAGTGTGCTTAGGATAAGAGTAGCACTAAGTTGAGTTACTACTTTAAAAGTTCTCTTATTGCACGACTTTAAAATATTATTTCTAACACAACTCTTATTCATATTATTTATTACTTAGATCGAGAATTCCAAATGAGATCATACAATAATCCAACTACTATTTAAAATAAATGCCAATTAAATACCTTTCTTTTTATAAAATACAGGAGTTACTAATTCTATCATTATCAGTTAAACAAATGAAAATCTGTTTATGAGCCCATGATTTCGTGATTGATTTATGACTTTTGGTTTTCAAGGTATTGAATTGTAATAGATAAACAATTAATAAATATTACTTAATTTTATATTATCTTTTGCACTCATCTTGTAATTAACAACCTCCTACACTATTTCAAAAGTCGATATCATGTCATCGTTGAATTCAACAAAAAAGAAAAAAAGGAAAAAAAAGCCAATATGCTACACTGCATATTGAATTTGATAATTAATAATACAATGAAAGAATAATAAAACTAATACAATGAAAGACTAATAATAAGTTATGATTAAGAGATCAAAATGGCAATATATATAGTCATGGTATTGGTATTGACGTATTGTAACTTGTAAGGGCTTGAAAATGTTCAAATTTGGAATTATTATGACCATGCAAATTTCAGCATTAACTAATGCATTTTGTTTAATAAATTAGTTTAATGCATTTTCCAATCAAGAGACGGCTAAGAAAAGGTTATTTATTTATTTTTTCTTTATAGTACATATGTATACCCCTTTTCCTTTTGCCACATTTGAAATAATAGATAGAAGTGAGAATAGGCTAGAAATTAAAGGACGGTAGCTCTGAGAGTTTGGCCTTTTGAACATACCTGCGTATGAAAACCGCTGCAGCGGTGGCCATGGGAGGTCGGAGAAACCACAATGTGGCAGATGAGACGGTGGAGGGCGGGGAGGAAAGCGGTGGCCGACAGAGAATCAATAAAATGAATGGTGGTTGGTTTGGTTTTGTGAAGGGAAAGTATATATGAGGAGAAATGGGAGTAATATTTGAGAATGTTTGTTAAGTAGTAGTAGTAGTATTGACATTGTGGCTGTCCAAATATCTTTGATTACTTGAGTTGAAGGTGAAGCATGAAAGCTTTATAAGTCCCTTTTAAGCAATGAGAATCTTGCTCTACCAGACACAATAATTGGGCGTGCTCTCATGGATCTTCCAAATGCATCATCCTCTCACTTTCACACTAAGAGATAAAAAGAAGACAGACAAGTTTCATTAAAATAATAATAATAATAATTCAAGTATTGCTATAATTAAATTTACCTTAATCGAGATCAATTAAGCTATTGGATTCAAATGTGATTTAACTAACATGGTACCAGAGAGTAATACAAAGTTGTTCTAATTTGAACTCTAGTAATGTCACTTTTCTTTCTAATTAATTTATATTGATTTTCACTTGTTGATATTTTTACAAACTTTTAAGCCTATAAGTAAAGAAAAGTGTTAAAGTATATTTATATAATTAAATCTACCTTCTATAACTCATTAGTTTAAACTTTTGAATTAAAATATATATATATATATATATNTATATATATTTCCACTTTATACGTATATTAGAAGACTTTCTCTATTTACAACAATCTAATTTTCAACACAAATATAGGCGAGAAATATTCACATTTGGGGAGAATATTATATAGTCTTCGCCCATCCTTAAGGTCCATAAATTAAAGTTCTTTCTTGATTATATTATTCATGTGTTACTTTAAAGTTGACAACTTATTGTTGCCTTTTGTATATTTCTCACATACGTTCCAAAACATGATGGCTCAAAATTTTAAATTATATATATAATTGATCTTTTTAAACATATTTTCATAGTTTTACCAACTTGTGAGCTTGAAAATAATATAAAAATAAAAAAAAGTGGCAACTATATTAAAAGAGAAAATATATTCTAACCTAAGATGTTTCAAAACATAAAGTTTATAAGTTATATTATATTCAATTTTCTATAATTTGTTTAAAGATAAAACTATTTTTTAACCATATACTTCTAAGTTGTAATCATAATGGCTAGATAGTATAATTAAATTTAACTTCACCTATCAACTTAAGCTTTTGGGTCAATGGTGATTTAAGGTGGTATCAAAGTTGTGGGTCGGAGAGATCCTGTGTTCAAGCTCATGCATTGTAGTTTTCTCCTGAATTAATATTCATTTCCACTTGTTGGGGAGTGTTATTAAATTTACCTCCACTTATTAGTTTAAACTTTTAGGTCAATTGGTGATTTAAGAATAATAATAAAAAAAATTTAGTTCAACATGGGAGTAGAGAAATTTGAATTGAAACTTCTTGATCAAGAACAGATAATTTGTGTGAGAATTTGAGAGTTAATTTGTGTGGTGGAGACTTGAGAATGAAATTAGGGTTTTTTTTTTCCTTTTTTGGTAATTAAGAATATAATAATTTGGTTTGAAGAATAAGATAACATAATTGACAATGTGAGGTCGCAATTATTTGTGCACTTTATTCATATCTCCACAGTTCCGGGAGTCCAAATCCACCAAGTTTCTCATATTAATAAACAATGTTAGAATTCCTCAAATGTTTTTTTTTTTCTTTAAAAATTTTGGAAAGATGTCGTTTCCAAAGCATTAAGTTTTAGTTTTTTTAATTGGGCTAAAATTATCCATGTCTTAAAAAGTAAAAAAAGAAGTTAAAAACGAAACGAAAATCAAAAGGTGATAAAAAGAAAGTTTTTGTCTTCAAAATTAGTTAAAAAAATTTCACTTAAATTTAAACAGAAATCAAGGTTAATAACTTTAATTTGCTTGTGTGTGAATTGAACAGACAATATCAATGGTTTTGGAAACCTATAATTAGAGGTAATAACTTTGTGCGTATCTAGGAACAACAACAGACATAAACACTTTTCAGAAAAAAGAAAAAAGCTAGATTTTTGCATAGGGGTAATTGAGACAAGTAGATAGATTTTGTTAAAATTTAAATTTTTTACGGTAGAATTTGAATATTAAANAAAAATATTCGACATAAATTTAGTAATGAAAAAAATAGTTCTAAAACTATACGTATTTTGTTTTAGGTTAATTTACCATGAAAATAAAAAAAAAAATGGATATGGTTGAATATTTTTGAAATATAAATTTTTATGGTGAAATATTAATGGTGAATAAATGTAATTTTAATTAAGTGAAAATGATAACTATACTTGACCTTCAATTTTAAAATAATGGAAGAGAGAAATGAAAAAAAAATTGATGGATAGAATTAAAATATATACGAGGTGTTTGAAATAAAAGTTAGATATTATAATTTATAAAAGAGCAGCATAATAAAGTATTGAAAAATTATATTATATGCTCTTAAAATTGAAAAAACTAAAGAAACAAAAGAGAATGGTTTAGATACAAATAAATAAATAAACATTCATAAAATCAAGAGGAAGAACTTCAAATAGTTTTTGAGTTATATTTACATGCATTTTAAAATAGATTATTGATAAATGATTATATCTTCTTAACACAAAATGTAGAATTGTTTAGATACATATAAACTTGTTATCAAAATTTGAATATCCATAAAATGTAAGAATAATGAATATATTGTAGGTAAAATTTAATACAAAAATGAAATTCTTAATTTTGAGTCGTTTGGGCAAAAATAAAAAGGAATAGAAAAAGAATATTACTATCCATTACTTATTTGTTTTTAGAATATTTTCTCTAGAGGAAACATTCCCAAAAAGTAATAAACAAACCAATTGAACTTACCACCTGAAATAAAAAAAAAAAATGTAGGAATAAAATAGTTTTTTATATAAACAGAAAAACGAAAAATGTGACAAACCAGAAGATTTTCTTATCTAATATTGAAAAAAAAAACATATTGATTAAAGAAATGTATATAAAAATAGAATGAATTTCTTAAAAATAAAAAAATTATTCAAATATTAAATCTTGTTTTCAAAATTTGAACCTTAAAAATATAGAAAATATACATATTCAATTAAACTTGTTTGGAAACATAAACTTGTTTACAAGATTTGAACATTCATAAAATAAAAGTGAAAATCCAATTGGAAAAATAAAAGTCTGGTAATTTTTTTGAAAAAAAAGATATTGCGACCAATCAATTGTTTGTTAGAATATTTATAGAAAAGTTATCCTATAGGAAACATTCCCATAAATTAATAGAAATTAATAAACAAATCATTAAACTTATCATTTAAACTAAAAAGTGGTTAATATTTTGATGGAAAAAAATTTGTTTACGGAAATCAACAACCTTCTTTTGATGATTTTTTTATTATTATCAAATCTGGAAGAAAAAGGCACATTGATTAAAAATATATATATAAAAATAAAATAAATTTCTTAAAAGAAAAATTCTGTTTAGTTATAGAATCTTATTTTCAAGATTTAATAATAAACATATTCAATTAAATCTATTCGAATTTGGCACATGTGGTTGTTCTAAGTTTTAACACAAAGCAAATTTGTAATACACTTAGGATGATAACCACATAGAGAAAAATAAATAGATGAAATATCTTATACAATAATATGTTTGTCACTGTCGAATCTTTAAAAAAAAACTTTAAAATTAAAAAAAGATACACAGAATATATATATATATATATATAAAAACAAATTTAGTGTGCATTCCAAAATGTATAGATAATAAAACTAAATTTGTAACTTGTTTATTGCATATTTTAAAATGTCCCATAAAAATCTAAATACATCATGATATTTAAAGAGATGACATACAATGTTAAAAAGATAAAAAAAAAAAAATAATAAAATAAAATAGAAATGTCTTATTTGATGATATCACTGTCAAATCTCTTGAAAAAAATCATAATAATTAAAGAGAGACGCACATAATAATATACAAGAAATACAAACTTATTAGGCATTCCAAAATGTATATGAAAATAAATAAAATAAAATTGTTGATTGTATTTTGAAATTACATCACAAAAAACAAAAATCTAGATGCATAATAATATTTAAAGAGATGACAAGCAATACTTAAAAAGGGGGAAAAATGAAATACCTTATGATACTTTGTCACTGTCAAATCTCTTAAAATAAAAATCCTAGTGATTAAAGAGACACACAAAACAAATCTAAAAAAGAGAAAAATAGTAGATGAAATACATTGTTTGATGATATCGTTGTCAAATCACTTGGAAAAAATCCTCGTAATTAAAGAGAGACACACAAAATAATACACAAAAAATACAAACTTATTGGACGTTTCAAAATTTATATGAATTGTTGATTGTATTTTGAAATTATGTCTCAAGAAACAAAATTCTAGACGCATCAAAATATTTAAAAAGATGACCTACAATATTTAAAAAAAGATAAAATATCTTATTTGATTATACGTTTTGTCAAATCTCCTAATATAAAAATCATAGTGATTAAAGAAAGAAATACTGAACAGAGAAAAATCATAAATGACACACGTTATTTGATGATTGTATGTTTCCTCTATCGTGGAAATACACGGGATGGGTAGTTATTTTATAGAAGTGATACTTGATTGAGAAGTTGTGTTTGTTGGAGAAAAAAATATGAAAAGTTATTTATTATTTTTATTTTTTTTTTGGAGGAAAAGATACATACATTGCTGAGGGTAAAATGAGAGGCAAAATAAGGAGAAAAGATTATTTCTCAATGTCTCTTTTAATATAATATAGATTAAATTCCATTATATTTTAATTGTAAATATTGTTACATTCAAAGAATCCTTATTAAATAATCAACCCAATCTATGAGGTATTTGGATTAATTTGGTTTGATTATTTTAGTCATTTAATCAATTTAAAAGGAAAATAAAATATATTAATATGTAAAATACATTATTAGTTGGATTGTTTTCGAATAAAGAAAAATCAATCAATTTATTTACAAATATAGTAAACTATTACTATTAGTGATAGATCACGATAGACTGCGATAAACATCTATAATGTCTAATAGATATCTATCATGGTAGATGTCTATTGTGGTCTATCACGGATAGACAGTGACATTTTGTTATATTTGAAAATATTTTTAACAATTTTATCACGTAAAATAATTACCTTTTTAAATTAGTTTTAAATATTAAATTAAGATTTGAATCTCAAATTTAATATATATTTTGAAAAATTACATTTAAGAACTTAAATTTTTAAATTTTAAGAATTCTTATTGAAGAATAAATAATCAAAAAATTATCATAATATTAATTAATATTTAAATAAATATTGGTATATATATAATCGTATCCTAAGGGGAAAAAAATATTTTTGAAATTTAACAATAAATTCATGGATTATTTCGATTCAATCCAAACTAATTTTAGCTGAACCCATGAACCAATGTCATACAATCCATAAATTGATAATCAAATACAAAACCCTATTTCGAAGAGTTAGATTGGATTGATTGAGTTTTTTGAATTATCGATTTTTTTAACACCCCTAATTTTATATTCTAAAATCAAATACTTTGGCATGCTTGAAATTCTTTGGAGGGAAGACAAAGTAATTGATTAAACTTTACAAATGAGAGAAAAGAACAAAAGGTCCAACAATTATACTAAATATAAAATATGTATGGAGAGTTTAACTAAAATACTACTATAAAAAATGAACAAACATGTGCAACTTGAAAATGATTCAAATATTTGTACGTACGATATACCAAAACGTATAAGAGGATAAAAATATTTTCTTTTTTCTTTTTTCTTATATGTAAATAATGTTCCTGGTACTCATCATCATATTTGTTAAATGATTGTGCAACCATTTTTTATTCTCTCTGAGAAACTTTTTAAGAGTTATGAGCTCTTCCCTCTCAAATGTTATTCATATTTTTACAAAAACAACTGGTCTTTCTTAGAATATCTTGATAATAGTGAGATATTGTCAACTAATTTAAACACGTAGAATCTCATAATTTTGTTTTATGTTTCACAAAAACTATTTTATAACGAATGAAAATATTCTCTCTCATTTATATACTTAGATTTCCTTTTCTAGCACTATCCAATTGGGATTTTTGGTCACGGTCATAATTGACAATCCTTCGTCATACAAAGAACTACATAACCTCTTATCATATAGTCATCCATTTGTTTTATAGCTTCAATGAGATTTTGCTCTCATCCACGCTAGCTTTTTCTTCTCTAGGCACACCACTTGTTTGATAGAGCATGACTATGGATCACTACAACTATTGTTCGTCACTCGGGATTATTGCATAAAGACATGACTAAGCCTAGAAGTCTGATGGCTATGGTATCAATTGTTAAAGGACAAATAAATTCTCCATATATCTCTTGGGCACACATGTTAGCATAACTTTGTTTTGACTTCACTCAAAATGTCTCATTCCAATCGAGTTATGGTCTCTAAGTTTATACATCCATGATACTCTCTTAATCTAAGTCATTATATATGAGATTGTTGGAATGTCTGGAATCTAGTATATGTCGCACTTCAAACGACCAAGTACAACATCTTACATTACCTAAGTTATTTACGTATTTGTCATCTTTACGCTATTTACTTTGATGACACTAGAGTTCAGAAAAATTCATTTTAAAAACTCTTTAATCCTAGAGGCACCTCAATTCTATAATTTATACTATTCTCTTGGATAAAACTTTTTCACCTTTTATGTCATGTCCGTAGCTAATATACTGTTAGTGAACCACGTAAATTCTATATTGATCTCTCTTGTTTTATTTTTTCTATTTATCTTTGATTGTCGATTCTTAATAGAGTTGGTCATGTTTCTAACCATTATTTTTCTCCATACATTTTGAGTTAAAAAGAGAACTTTTCTTGCTATATTATATTATTGTCCATTTTTAAGTTTTCACGTTTTTTAACATTTCAACTCTCTCAAGAAAATACAAGACAGGAATCATATGCTAATTTGGTAAATTTAGGAATGAGACTTGGCATAGCAGTAGATATATATCCCGCAGTAATGTATCGTTTACTCTTGTTTAATCAATTCCCTTTCTCCAAGGTAATATGAATAGTGAAAGACACATGAAAGTAATTATATATTAAACAAAGTCGAAAGATGTAATGATTGTAGATAGGCATGGACATGACAAGATGTAGACCACGACAACGCATTCCTCCATTTCTTGTAATGTTTCCTTTCCCAGGGAACCACATTCAGACAAATGTCATTTCCTTGTTTCCTTTAGTTTCTTTTGTTGGCTTGCCTCTCTCTCTCTCTCTCTCTCGTTTGGATGAGACAGTGTTAGACATGTTTTGGTTTGGTTCGTCTTTTTGTAGAAGGCACTAACAGTAAAAACACAAAACAGTGTTGCACATAATTAAGAATAAAGAAATTATCCCATGATGATGTATATATGTATACCTTTTCAAACAAAAAATGTATATGTATACTATGTCTTTCAATGCAAGTAGAGTTTTTTATTATACAAATAATGGTGGTTTTTTAGGAGACATTTGAATGAATGTATGTGGGTTTAAATTAAATGAAGGAAAATATAAAAAGAGAATAATTCTTTTGGTGGGGATTTTGGTGGAACACGATTTGATGTCTTTCTTTTAAACTATCTATTAACGTATTAATTCATTGATTGATCTAAAAAAAACTTAAATTCATAAATTATTATGATGAATTTTATATTATATCATCTAAACTAAATCAATATCATTTCCATTTTTCTGCACTAGGATAAAATCTCTTTCAAAGACTTTTTGAAATGACATCACACAGGCATTTTGGTCAATCAACTAGTTTTCTCTAGCCTTTGACTTGTGTCTTAGGTCCAAAAAAATCACCCATTAACATTAGGCTTTACTCCCTATTAAAGATATGTGGTTTATTGGTCAACCTATCTTGTCTCGATCATCTGACTATTTGGACTCTTTTGGTTGGAAAAATATGTATAAGTTAACTTACAAGACAACTTGCATCAATGTGGTGCTGAGCCCAACATACTCTAATGTCTAAGTTAATATATGAAATGTACAATACAACTAAATATTTAAAACGTTGTTTACTTCTTGAGGTGGAGAAATAAGATATTTATAGAGTCCATTGTTTGACATTCACATGCAACATATGTAACATCGACAGTGTCACTGTAGGTTTAGTCCTCGAGGTTATACGAATCTGACGAGTGAGCTCAGCTCATTTGTTACTTCTTTGGTGATACGAAGGGAGCAGAATTTGATAGTCTTAAGGCCCGAGGCTACAAATCATATATTTATATATTTTTTTCTTAAAAAAAAAAATGATTTTTGATTTGGCTAGTTTAAATATAGATACATGGATATAACAAGGGTATAAATGAAAAGAAAATCATTCTCTCTCTTTGTAACAACCCGACTCCCTAGGACTTAACTAGGTCATTATTATAACATGCATGCATACAATTTAAATTGACATATTTTCATGACTTAATAACACCAAATAAATAGCAAAAAATAATTAACTTTATTAAAACTAAATAACTGAAATTCATTTAGCATGGTACCCTTAAAACCATAAAACAAAACTAGAAAATTCTTTGAAAAAGTCTACAGTACAAATACCAAAACTTCGAGTTCAAACAATAAAACTAGAAATTTTAAAACATAAAATCCTGAAAAACATGCACTAATACAAAAACAGTGTTTTTTGACGTTTTTTAAATGTCAAGAATCACTTTTCTTGATGTTTTAAAAAACGTCAAGGAAGCCAATGTCAAGAATGTCAATTTTGACGTTTTAAAAAGGTCAAGAAAAGTGACACTTAATATCTAAAAAAACGTAAAAAAAAAAGTGATCCTTGATATCTAAAAAACGTCAAGAAACATTGACACTTGATGTTAGAAATGTCAAGAATATGAGAGTTCTTGACATGTTAAACATGTCAAGAATATTTATAATCTTGACAAGGAAAAAAGTCAAGAAGTTTGCTGGTGATTTTTTTAGCAAAATCTGTAATGTTGACATTTTTGCCTATAAGCTCATGTATTTTGATCTAACAACCACATTTGGTATATATCTGACATACATTCACCAATCAAATAAACAATACACGCATTTTTCAATATTATATATCAATCAAATTTCCACCAATATCTCTTTATAAAAACTTTACTTCTTTAACATTGTCAATATTACAACCTCATAAAGTATTTCTAAGTTAAAAGAATATGGAAAACCCCATATGAATAATTCCAACATTATAGTCAACCCCATATGAGCAATTTCAAAAGTATAACAACTATCAACCCCCATATGAACACATTTCCTATTGTACAATCAACAACCTCATCCCCTCTAAGAACAATTAAAAAAAAAATGTATATATCAATCTCGTATGAAGTAATCCTAGCCAAATCTCGCTCACTATGCTCCTGCCTCCATAAGAATAACGTAGCCCACCTTGAACTCGTCACTTTGAGCACCTACATCAATGAAATAATATACCAAAACTACAACATATAGATTGAAACAACTTAAAATTACTAAACTGAAGCAATACAACCTACAAAGTCCTATAAAACTTTACAACTCCATGACGGACTTTGTAAGTGAATTAGAAGAATATGGACAGACTCATATAGGCACTTCCAAAACAATATAAGAAACATAATTCTTACAGTCAACCAAATATGAATAGTTTCAAAAAATACATTTCCAAAACTTCTACCAAAACTATCTATCTGCCCACATAACAACTATCACATATAGAAATCCAAAACTATCTTTGACATTGTATTATGGTACCTAACTATGAAACTTGTCGAATGTATATAACTCAGGACAAGAGAGCTGCATAATAGTTTTAGATCATACCTCTTGAAGGAAAAACAACTAGACATAATATAATAAAGTCCAACAGCACAAACGTCCACAAATTACTTTTTACGAAGCTAGAACTTTTCTCATAGCAACACCTTGACGTCAATAAAGAACTCCCATAAAGTATCCTATAAATGATACAAACACAAAGTTTCAAACAAATATTCTCAACTTTGCTCAACACATCAAGATTAATGTAAAATATCCTACAAATCTTGTAGACACGGAGCTTATTCAAACAAATATATCCAACATAAATGTAACTACGTAACAAGTTACTACAAAAAGAATGACTTTCGGCATAGGAAGAAGTTTATTTCTATAAAAAAGAAAAAAAGAAAAAAAAAACTACACTTGCAAGTTGCTGCCACTCAACTACAATACAAAAGAAAAAGTGAAGTCAGAAAAAGTGCAAATGACTTCAAATAAAGCAAGAAATATCAAAATAATAGTTTTAAAATATGCAAGCAAAAATCTCCATTTTACCTTTTTTTTATTCCTTTTTCCTTTGTTCCCTTTAATTTTAGAGAGGTCCTTAGCCAAGTTGCATTTAAACCAAGGAGGTAATCAACTTTGAAATGGTAATCAAGTCATATTTAAATGTGTGACTTTCTAAACAAAATGTATGACTAGAAGTAATGAAAAATGGAAGAAATGCAACATACCAATAGCACATAGTGTCTTTAAATCAAAATTTTCAGCTAAATCATCATGTCCTGCCACATGCACCATAATACATTGTTAATAACTTTGAAAGTTATAATATCACATGTAGATTCAAGAATATACATGATAGATTAAGCCCTAACTTTGAAAGTTCAAGCCCAAACCAAGAAAATCAAACCTTAACTTTGAAAGTTCATGCCTCAAACCAAGAAAATCAAGAATTAAACCTAATTTGAACTAAATTTACTTACCTCAATGAGGAATCTCTTCAAGATTGATGGAATAAAATCAAGCCCTAACTTTGAAAGTGAAAGAATTCTTATACAAGAGTACCTCTGAGTGGAAGCAGATCGTTCCAAATACATTGTGATAGAATTACCACATTTACATTCAAACAGACAAGATATGCATCATACTACAAATTACCGGCATGCTTAGAACAATAAATAGCAAGATAACAAGAAAGCATACCAGTTGAAGAAACTTCTTCACCAAAAACTCGTTCTCTCCAAAGGCACTGCTCCTCTCGCTCTCGTTGGAACGTCCACGCAATCGTTCACCAAGACTCCGGTCGTCTACTCACAAACGGCCTCCACACGAACAGAAGAACAATAGGGATAACACCACCACTTAAAACCCTCGGTATTCTCAGTGTGAGAATCCAAAGAGTAGGCTCTGTTGGAATTTGGTAGAGGGGAGGAGGATATGAAGATAGTATACAACGACCAAGCAAGTGGGAGAAATGCAGGGTCTATCGTATAGACAATGCTTGATCGTTTAGAAAAATTACACGATCGTGTAGTAAATAGGTTGCAATCGTATAGACGATCGTTTAGTAAACACTCGGCGCTAGACGGTCATTTAGAAAAACTTAAGCGATCGTTTAGAAAGATGCGCGCGTGTATACAATCGTGTAGTAACTTTGAGCTATCGTATAGTCTCTCAGTTTGCTATGCGATGGCCAGTATACACTTCACTTGAGCGAATTACGTGATCTTTTGCAAAATGAAAACGATGTCCATTTTATTCTTCACTTACGAAAACTGATTGAAACTTCCCACTATCACACGGTTACAAAGAAAACGGCGGGCACAATTATCCTATAATTATCCAATTAAAATAATAAATATAATCATATTATATTCATTAACCTATAGTTTAATATCACATATAAAACATAGTGTTTTCTCCTCCACTAGATATAAATCATATTTATATCCATTTTCCTCAAATTAATGTATTTCATACATAAAGTCAATCATATCAAATACAATTAACCAGTTCGATCATATCATATATAATCGAACTCCCTCTTGTCAATTTGAACATTTCAAACTAACCCAAAAGCTGATTCTCAACTTGAATCCATTGAGCTACCGAGGGGACCTTATGAACCTATGGCTCGAAGCTCCAACGGTACGTGAATAGCTGACTAAACTCTTTAGCCATGAGATTCACCATTCGTTAACTGCCAGGCATTCCACTAAAGATCGATAGCTGAACTCTTCTTAGCACAGATATATTTCTGTGTCCATTGGATGTAACCAATCAATAGTACGATAACTCTTCACAGATACTCATAAGTACAGTTGGGCCAATTTATCGATTTGCACTTGTAGTTACATCTAGCTCCTTAAGTATCATTGATCCCTCTAATGAACAATACAATATAGTCCTACTATGTGTGGACATCTCTCGGACCATAAAAAGGTATGTGGTGCCACATCGTTCAAGCCCTAGGATCAGTTCTTAAGGGAGCAATCTATCTACTTACCCCTGTTTCGGGGAAGAAGTGAATTCCATCTTGTGTAACTGAGTTCCCAGCTCCCAATCAAACGAATCCCCAAAGTGGTAGGTTTGAGTTAGCGACCTGGCCACTTGCACCCATGCAAATCAAAGCACCGCCCTCAAAGGCAAGAGTTCCCAACTCACTTAGAATTAAGGTCATGTTACCTATGGTCATCTTAGTGAAGTGAAGTCTCTGTCATGAACGGTGTTATATAACGAGACGTTAACACTTCGTGGTCAGGTCTTATATAAACTCTTTGCATAGGACGCCCTCACTTGCATGTCCTCACATGAATGATCAGGATCAGACCATCTGTAGTAAGTCACAACACTTGTAACTATTCTACAATGCGGGCCGCATACATAGCATTACCAGGATAAAGTTTCCTTTCTATATCTATATACTATGGACCCTTTTGGTTATCACATAATACATGATTCATTTGTATGCCTCCACATACATGCTTAAGTTACATAATGACAACCAGAGATTTTAGTTTATTGATTTGTGGTAAAGCAAATAAAGCATCCATGTTCAAAGAAAAGAAGTGAAAAAAAAATCATATATCATACATCATAAGAGTTTGTTCAATACCGTGTTTACAGACTACAGGACACGAGAGTTTAGGGTATCATCCCCAACAAGGCATGAACAAATATGAAAGAAGAATTTATTATGAGATTCAAGAATATATATGAGAGATTATTCAAGAATATACATGAGAGATTAAGCCCTATCTTTGAAAGTTCAAGCCTTAAACCAAAAAAATCAAGCCCTAACTTTGAAAGGTCATACCAAACCATGAAAATCAAGAATTAAACCTAATTTAAACCAAATCTACTTACCTCAATGAAGAATCTCTTCAAGATTGATGGAATAACAAAGATTCTGAAGGATCTCAATATGAGAATTCCATGAGCGGACTTAGATCGCTCCGATTCCACAGTGACCGAAACATAAACGATACATTTTATACTAACAATTATGCATAATAAACTTATCCATAGCATGCTCAGAGTACGATAAAATACAGAGAAAGGGGTTCATACTAGAGGAAGACGGTCTTCTTTTGTGTGAACCCACAGCAGCGGAAAATTCTACCGATCTACCAGCACCCGACGAGTCTCTCGACTGTTACTGCACGATCCGAACGTACACGAACAAGGATTCTGGGGCAACACCATCACCAGGGAAACCCAGGTATCCTCGGTGTCAAAAACCCAAAGTGTAGGCTCTGGTGAGTTTGGTAGAGGACGTAGGAAAAGGTATCATACAGACGATAAGTGCGTACGAGAATAACTCTGTTATCGTATAGCGGGGACGCTTATCAAATAGAAGAGCTACACAATCGTGTAGGATTTGCTGAACGATGGTTTAAGAAAAGGTATACGATCGTTTAGCTAAATCAGCACACTATACGATCGTTTAGAGAAGCTATCCGATCGTCTAGGCAACAGTGTGCGATCGTTTAGGCGCGAGGTATACGATCGTTTAGATGGAGAACACTATCGCATAGGCTCTCAAGCGATATCGTTTTGAATTACCAACATGCGGTTCACTAATTCTCTTAGGCGATTGAACGACTATGCAAAAATGAAAACGTTTTCCATTTTAACCTGTCGGTTACCATAACCAACGCTGCCCACTTCCTACGTCCGAACGTGGATAAATTCGTTAATTATCATATAATTAATGAATTAATTTAATTAATAAATATAATCATATTATATTTATATCCTATAGTTTGATATCATATATCTACTATAGTATTTTTCCTCTACTTGATATAAATCATATTTACATCTAATTTCCTCCAAAATAATGTATCTCATATATTTAGCCAATTATATCATATATAATTAACCGTTCCAATTATATCATATATAATTATACTTCCTCTTGTCAATTTGAACATTTCAAATTAACCCAAATACTGGTTCTCGACTTTATCCAAGCTACCCAGGTGACCTAATGGACCTATGGCTCGAAGCTCTAACGGTACGTGAATAGCTGACTGAACTCTTTAGCCATGAGATTCACCATCCGTTAACTGTCAGTGATTCCACTAAAGACCAACAATCTAACTCTTTTCACCACAGATATATTGCCTTACTGAAAATGTTGCCTTGTCCAAAATTAGTTTCAAAATTCAATTCAATTGATGAACCTAAACATAAATTAAATTTCAAATTTAATACTTAATCTTCCACAACTACCCTTAATCCAAATGGCCCAAAACACTAAAATTCAACCAAATTTACCAAATCCAATCTTTTGTAACGCCGGATAGCACACTTTCAATCTTAAAATTCCTCCAAAGCTCGAATCTACAGCCCAAACATAACGGGTATTAACAAATTAACCCAAAACTACGTGGGCATTCAAGAACGCCCGAATCACCCCCTCCCCAATATTTTAGATTAAAAAAAAAAAAAAAAAAAACTTACCCAACACCCAGAGAATTTCGATGGCTAAAATAGAGGCAAGACGGACAAAAACTAGTAGCAACACAACTGAACGGTGCAGCGACAAGCGGCTGGAAGCAAGGCGGCGAAGGTGAGCTTCGGCAATGCGAACGAACGACTAAGATGGGAGACAGCACAACTTCAGATCTGGCAACAGCAGATTCGGCTCATCGGAAGGTTGGCTGACACGCAAACGAACAACGAAGCGCAACTAAAGAAGTCAGCGGCTCAGCGACAAACTCCGATCGGCGGCGAGGGACATTGGCAGCATGGCTATGGCTTTAGTGGCTGGTGTGCGATGCGAGAATTTAAATTACTCTCAAATATTTTAAGATAAATAAATTTAATTACCTAAAAAAAAAAAATGGGAAGTCACGCTCTCTCCTAAAAATCGATTAGGTATTTTTGCAAAGGCATTCCAAACTTGGGTAATTGTCATTATCATGTAATTTTTGCAGTAATTTCTCATAATTTTCCTAAATATAATGGATAGTTTTGGACTTTCTATGGTTTAAGGGCTATGTTCATTCTTTTTCTAGCTCAGGGTTCACTTTAGTTTCCGTGTTTGCATTTCTCCCATGTCTTTACAGGAAGAATTTCCCCTTTGGCACTATCATGAATAAGTTCTACTTCATTTTAATTTTTCAATTCACTGGTCACACGAAGACATGCTAGATATTCGTTCGACAACATTAATGCCACATTAAACATCCATTAATTTGTAGGAGTGTCAGGGTAAAAACGCTAAACTGTAAATTTTAGGACCTGGCCTAGGTAAATACTAAACCGTAAGATGTTAAACATTTTTAAAGTATATAGTATATTTCATATTAATGTATTTTTGTTACGAAATCGACAATTAAATAATACAAAAGAACGTAAAAAGAAATAGAGAAGATCGACACACTGATTTACGTGGTTCACTAATAATGTGTTAGCTACGTCCACGGGACAGAGGGAGAACAATATTATTAGAGAGAATATTATAGAAATATAGAATCTGCCAATGCCTATAGGGTTAGAGAGCTTATATAGTGCACTTCTCTAAAGCCTAAGTGAAGAAGGAAAAGATTTAAATAATTAAATATATCAAGTATCAATTCTAATTAGGTATAGGATTCAAGGCATTCCAACAAATCTCCATCTTGACTTGAAATCTTCTAAACCAATTATGATTAGGATTCGAGGCATTCCAATAAATCTTCATCTTGACTTGAAATCTCCTAAATCATTTCGGATTAGAATTCAAAGCATTCCAACAAATCTCCACCTTCACTTGAAATCTTTAAAAAATAACAGATGTATCAAATGCAACATAAAACACATTGCCAGATGTACTCAAACTTCTCCCTCATGTCTCGAAATAGAAAATCTACAGATGTACCAAATACAACACAAATATATTGCCAAACGTACTCAGACTTCTCCCTCAAACTCGAGGTGGTAGAATGACGAACAACTTAAATTTACAAAGAAAACCTTCCAAATCAAATAAGCAGATCTTGACTGAAAACAGAAAATCACAAATGTATCAAATGCAACATAAATATATTGCCAAACTTACTCAGAATTCTCCCTCAAACTCAATGTGATATAATGACGAACGACTTGAGTTTGCGAAGAAAAACTTTTGAATCAAATAAGTAGATCTAAACTGGAAACAAAAAACCATAGATGTACCAAATGCAACATACATATTTAATTTAACAAAAAAAACATATATGTCATCTTAAATTTTGCATAATATATATTTACAATCCGATTGGCACATTCTCGAGTAAATTCATCAAAGTATTCATTATTCTTTCCTTTTCTTACTTCTTTCCATAAAGTTGTCCGATAAGAAGGGTCATTCGATAGGTTCTACATGAACATACATATTTAATTAGTATAAACATATTAGAATAAAATATTTAATTTAAGTCGAATAACTCACTAATTCTTGGGCAAGATTCGCATAGTCTTTCTGAGAAATGTGGTGATTATATACACATTTTTCATGTCTTTCTTTTTTAACACTACTGATTTTCTGTACAACAAATCTAGTTGAAGTTACTTATCAAAACAATGATAATGTTGACATGTAATTTATTGTGAATGACTTACCTCACATTCTTCACTCAATCGTTCATTGAAAAATGATGTCCAATGATCTTGCTCTATATGAGAATATTGTTGCGGTGGAAATTGCAAGACCGAGGGTTCATCCTTAAATGGAAGAATGAACTTTTGAGTCAGCGTTGTCTTGAAAGTCCGAAACTTCCTAGATGCAGACATTAGTATACAATGTTTGGACTTAGAGTCCACATTGAACGACATCTGCACAATGAAAAAAGTAGTTAAACAATAAACTAATAAACTAATATGCACATGAATTAAAAGTTTAGAAAACATAACGCTACACAATCAAAAAGTTTGTCTTTTAAATAGTTTGGAACTTTTTTCCAAGAATCATACGTTATAGAAATTTGTTGTCGAACACAAGCTCCTATATAACTCTGCATCTTCTTTGCCCCAGATCCAACCAGTTGTCCATGTTCATTATAATCGATGGTCAACCGTTGCCCGGATGTTTTGTGCCAACTCAGACATTATAATTGGGCCACGTGGTATACTTATTCTGCTATGTTTTTGTGGGATCATATTTCTATCATCATCGCTGCTACTTGTTGAAGTTTCCATGTCAATCTGAAAAAAAAAAAAAAAATACATTACTCACACAAAAAACATATCATCTTAATATTTAAATACATATAACCATAGTAAATGACATACCACATTTAATACATTATTTATCAACCCATCGACCCTCACAATCATGTCTAATGTATGTGGATGTTGTATCATCAATCTCAGTAAATGTATCAACATTGGGCATTCTTTGCATACCTCCATAACCACACTCTTGTAACATATCTCCTATTTCATCTTCATAAAAATCATCCTCAATTGTTCGTTGTGGAGATGTTAAAACAATTGACCAACCCGAATTTGCAGGTCTTTTACATAGAACACTTGTTTTACTTAAGAGGCTAAAATAAATGGGTCTGATTTATGTCCAATACGATTGAGGTTCAGAATAGTAAACCCAAACTCGTCTGTTTTGACTCTAGTTCTATTCTCAACCCAATTACATTTGAATAAAATAAATGATAATCCATGATAGTCAAGCTCCCATATTTCTTGTATTACACCATAAAAGGTCATATCTGACATGACGGGCCTTTTATCCTTAGCACTAGAGACTTGCATTGTGGTAGTCGTTATACTAACTCCACTATTTTGAACACTCCTAACATCATCGTGATTCTTTGTGTGATAGTAGTAACCATTGACCACATAACTAGAATATTTTGCCACAGTTGAACAAGGTCCATTAGCTATCCATCTCAAAGAAGGCAATATGGAATTTTTGGGAACTTCGAGAGCTAGTGCAACCTACAATATATTTCATAATATTTTAGTAGTTAACATTTAATTATACATCAAATAGTAGGTCTCTAGAGATTACCCGTGTAGACAGCCACCGACTGAATGTACGATTATGCTCTTCTTGAAGCCACTTTCTACTTTTATTTTTACCAGAATTGAGCTTAGACAAAATATCCATATGTTGCCTATTATAAATGACAAAGTTAGTAGATTATTGAATAATCAAGTAACCTAAAACAAGAATAAGATGAAGATCTACATACTCGACGTAAGGAAGTACATCATTTACATTTTGAATGACATAAAGATGAGCTTGATCCAACTCATCCTTACTCGATCTGATAAAAGAAGCAGCTAACAATGCTCTATCAATGTTTGAATTCGCTTTCTTTGTTGACGAGTTTAGCCCAATAGAATTAACACTATATACGAATTCAGAACAAAACTCTATAGTCTCTTCAACAATATAATTTTCTCCAACACATCATTCTGGTCAATTTCTATTTTGTACATAAGTTTTCAGTACTTTTATGTATCATTCAAAAGGATACATCCACCTCAAATAAACAGGTCCACAAAACTCAACTTCTCTTACGAGATACACTACAAGGTGTACCATTATTATGAAGAATGATAGAGGAAAATACTTCTCTAAGAGGCATAGGGTGACAACGATATCCTCTTGCATACCTTTTAACTGAGATGAATCGATCGCCTTGCAACATATAGCATTAAAGAAGAAGCATAGGTGAGTAATTGCAAGTCTTACATGTTTGGGTAAAATATCACGATGGCTACCGGTAATAATTGTTTCATAAGAACGTGATGGTCATGCGACTTAAGTCCGTAAAGTTTCAAATCTGTGAGCGACACTAAACTTTGAATGTTCGATGAATAGCCTTCATGTACTTTAATTTCTTATAGTACCTTACAAAAGCTCAATTTCTCAGCTCGTGTTAATGTATAACATGGGGAGGTAAAAAGACTTTTTTCTCTCCTACTTGAGAGGCTAACTCTGATCTAATGTTCAGTTTCACCAAATCTAATCGAGTCTTTATTCCATCTTTTGTTTTACCAGAAATATCAAGCAATGTGCCAATTAGATTTGCACATACATTCTTTTCAATGTGCATCACATCTAAACAATGTCGCACGTCAAGATACTTCCAGTATTCTAACTCGAAAAGAATAGATTTTTTCTTCCAATAAGTTGAAGTGCTATCTCCACTGTTCTTTTCTTTGATACTTTTCTAACCAAATGAATATTGATACTTACTTGTTTCTGCAAGAATTTCTTCCCAACTCAATGGTTCTAGACCAAATTCTAATTCTTGTGCGCCATTAAAAGCTTTCTTTTGTTTCCTATATGGATGGTGGTGGGGTAGAAACTTGCGATGCCTGAGATATGCCATCCTCTTCCCTTTTGGTAAATAAGTGGATGAAGTATTCTCTCCGCAAATTGGACATGCATGATATCCTTTAACTGTACAACCCACACAAGTTACCATATGCAGGAAAATCATTAATGGTCCATAATAAAATGGCTTTAAGCATGAAACGTTGTTCTTCGTATGCATCGTAACATTCTATCCCATCTTTCCAAAGTTTTTTCAAGTCATCTACTAACAGAGCTAAATAAACATCTATGTCATTTCCCGGTTGTTTAAGACTAGATATTAATGTAGTCAACATAAAAAAATTTCGCTTCATACACAACCATGAAGGTAGATTGTACGTCACTAACATCACTGGCCAACAACTATATCTACTACTAAGATCTTTATGTGGATTTACCCCATCTGTCGAAAGAGCAAGATGAAGATTTCTAGTTCTAACCCAAACTCTGGCCACAAATTGTCTATTTTTGTCTCTGATACAGCATCTTTGGGATGTTTTAATAAACCGTCTGTTTCTTTTTAACTTTTTGTTTCTTTACTTCGAAACATTCTTCCAAATCTTGGAATTGGGGGGAAATACTACATGACTTTTGTTGGGATATTCTTAACCCTTTTGTTTAATTTTTTTTTAAGCTTCCATCTTGACATACCACAAATGGGGCATACATTTGCATTAGAAAGTTCTTTTCTAAACAAGCAACAATCATTTCTACATGCATGAATCTTCTCGTATTTCATTCCAAGAGTACCCAACATCTTTTTTGCTTCATAAGTAGAAGTTGGAATTTTATTAGAACTAGGTAATATGTCATGAATTAATTCCAACAACTCAGTGAAACTCTTACCGCACCATCCAAATTTAGCTTTTAAATTATATAACTTTACCAATGTAGATATTTTGGAAAAAGTTTTACAATTTGGGTATAACGGTTTCTTCGCATCATCTAATAATTCTTCAAAATTATCGGATTTTCCACTAAAATAGATATTGTATGCAACCTTAAACATTCCAATTGTGTCATCAACATCAACATCATCCTCATCAACTTCGTCTCTTTCACTAGTAGACATATTTTCATTGTTTCTCTTAATCGGTAATGGTTCACCATGAAAAATCCATGTCTGATAACTTTGATCTATACCATTAAAAAATAAGTATTCTCTTATTTTGTTCATATCTAGAGTCTTTGCATTAACACACTTCAAACATGGACAACTCATGACATTCGGTATATTTGAATGTTGTAGACCATTTTTAATAAACACCTCGACCCCTAAACCATACTCAGCTGACATTCTATTCACCTTCATCCATGACTTATCCATGATTGTAAAATATGCAACTTAATCTAAAAAAAAGAAACAATAACAAGGAAAAATTTAAAAGCATAAAATTATGATTGTAAAATATGCAACATCAACAAATTTAGAACAACTAGACTTTTAAGATAAGCATCTTATAATATTATCTTGTCTTTGTTATTAATGTTGTTATGAAGTCCTTTTTGTTGTTATGAAGTCCTTTTTGTGTCGGGTGCACTTTCTCTACTTGTCAACCTTCTTAAAACACGTCCAATGCAATCTTCCTATCTTCCTTACAAATCCCCAAGAATCAAAATTTAGCCTTACACGTCAAACTTGAACCTAACAAATGAAAAACTTCACTCAAAATCAAGTATTGAATCAAAACAAATATCAATCCAAACAAATATCACAATAAACCGTGTCCTTAGATTTTGTATGAGTCAATATCAAATTAAGGACTCAATTCCTATCGATGAAAAGAAAAGCCAAAAAAAAAAAAAAAATCCAGGGTTATTCTGATCGATAGCGTTGCAACATTACATTCTATCTTACAACATTGGTCGAGCGTCAGGCAAAACCAAATAGGAAAATAAACACATAAAATCCAATAACGGGCCCGAATTAAGCTAGGAATAATAGCTCTTTTTTAGAGCTATCACATAATTAAGCTATAATCTCAAACCATTAAACTAGAATCTCGAAACTAACATACCTTAGCAAAGATTATAACATATGGTGGATAAATTACAAAAAGGAATATGCGACTGAGTTAGTAGTTACTCCATATTTTTTGACCCAAAGTTAGTAGTTACAAAGGATCCAACTTCATTAACAATAGGAAAAATATTACATACTACATATCAAAACAATTACTCCATAGTTCTTGACCCATAGGTTAGTAGTTACATAAGTTGGTAGTTACATTCTACTTGCACTATTGAAGCCATAGTAGACTTAACAAAGAGTGTAAAGAAAAGAAGTATATTGGTGGGTTAAAATACTATTTTAAATGTATTATACCAAAATAATTTAATTAAGTTTAGCAAAAGTACTTATGTCTTTTCATGCTCGTAACTTTTTCTTCTGTTATGTCATGTTCTAAAACTTGAAAAACTGAAAGAATGTTCAAACCAAAAATCCAAACTCCACAACATGAGTTAACAGAAGTAATCAATCATGTTTTGTTTCAATAGAGCTCACATAACCTTCTATTCAAATTTGTCAATTGAATGCCGTATTGGAAACAACAAAATTAAAAATTTTCTAATCCATCAATCAATATTCATGTAGTTCCTTCAGTTAAGAGAAACATAGATTGCAAATTCCTTGCAGTAAAAATCAACTTCAACTAAAAACGTAGATTGCAAATTAAATCAATGGGAGTAAGGTTACATAACATGTTTTTTCTTGTAAACAAATTAATGATTTAGCAACACAAAAGAATAGGTAAATCACTCTAATAACTTCCTCTCCCCTCTCTCCTCCCTAATTTCATAGGAGATGATGATTTCAAGTCATCTAATAACTTCCTCTCCCCTCTCTCCTCCCTAATTTCATAGGAGCTGATGATTTCAAGTCATACCTCTAAAACAATAAGAAAGCTGAAGAATGATCGGTGGCGAGCGAAGAAAGCTGATAACGAGTGACGGCGCGACAGAAAAGGGTTTGGGCGTAAAGAAATCGAGAAGGAGCGCACGATTTAGGGATATATTATTTAATAAAATAAGAAAAAAATATTACACCTTTAATGTCGGTTTTAAACCGACATTAAAGCCCATCTTCAATGGCGGTTTAAAACCGACATTAAAGATCCGTTTTTTTTAAACCGACATTATACATCCGATTTCACTTTTTTCAACCGACATTAAAACCCAAATTTCTTCTAGTGTTCAAGAGTATTCCAAATTTCTTAAGTGGAAGAACACAAAGATATTCTATGAAATCCATCTTTGCTCAGAGCACAATACAAACAACTTGGTAGCCTTAGTATTAAAAGAATATTTTTTTTCATTTTCATCTTCATTACACTCTTCTTCTAATTTAGGCTTATCAACATTATTAATCTTTTTCATGGGTACATATGGACCTTTAGCAACAATTACCACAAACTGTAGTCAATAGATTGCAAATAAATTTTCATTTTAGCTTTCTAATATGCATAATTTGAACCATCAAAATAAGGAAGTCTAGAGGTAGATTGGTCTTCTACAATTCCATTTGCAACTAGGTTTGCCATAATGCTCAAATAATAAAGTTTATCAAGAAAATTAAATTTTAAAAGGAGCAACCTCGCTCTGATACCAATTGTTGGACCGATATGACAACCCTAGGGTAAATGTGGTTTAATTAAAAAATTTTCAAAATATATTCAATTTAATCTAATTAGATATTTTTAAATAAAATTAAATAAAAACCCTAATTGATGCCAAATAGCAAGATTGATAAAAAAATGATGTGACAATATACTTAATCAATCTCAACCAACAAAAGCATGTAATTAAAATTAAATGAAAAATAATTATGAAAGAGTTAGAAAAGAAGACACCGTAATTTTTATAATGATTCGATCAAACTTAACCTACATCTACTTTCCCAAGCGCTTCTTGGGATTTTGATTTTAAAAAATCTCCTTTAACTCTTTCTATTGATGAGAATCAAACTGCTACCTTGCTCATTTTTCAAGTTCAAAAGCAAACTCAATCATTTCCACGGGTAGGAACATTACAATATTTTGAAGCTTTAAAAAAATCAATAAAATTCTCTAAAAAGAGTGAGTATACAAATTTGAGCTCACAATATTAAATCTTCACAATGAAATAAAAACTCTTTTAAAAACAAGATGAAAAGAAAGAAATTTGAGAGTTTTAAGAAAATCAATAAAACTCTACAAATTTGAGAGTTTGGAGCACAAAAACAAAGCTCTTCTCCAACTACTATGCATCTAGCATATCCCTCAATTGTACAACTTCTATATAGCCTCTTGTTGTTTTTCTTGTCTTTTTTGTATGTCCCCGTTGGGACCCCACTTGATTTATCCCTTGTTCTCACGGTCGGCTTGTATACAACTATCTATCTATGCTCAATGCTTTATCATTTTTTGTAATAGATTTCTATTGGGAAGGGTATGATGAGGGCGCAAAGTTTGTACCAACTTTGTTGGGATGTTGCAGTACATCTATTGATCTTGTTCTCTCAATAGCTTTTCAAATATATATATATATATACACATACACGATATCAAATTTTCTTTTAAGGGGTGTTTTTTTTCCCTTTTGAAAATCTAGATCATACATATTTTCAAAAGATTGAAATCTATACATAGATATAGGATATTTTTAGATATTCATGTTTGTTCCAAAAATACCTTTGATTAATTTTTTTTGTTTGAAAAAATAACCCTTAACACATTTATATGTGACTTAGACGACATCTAAGATACATGTCAGTGGCAGCTAGTATGCTTTTGAATTCTTAATGATCCATGTCATTTTCTATTTATTATAAAACGATAAGGTAGTTCTAAACAATTTTTTTAACTTTATGGATATTTTGAAAATTTTCCAAAGTTCAAGGATACTTTTGATGCAAAATCTAAAGTTTAAGAGCAATTTTTATAATTTAGTCTAGTATATTGTTATTTATGATGAGCAATGATTAGGTGTAATTCACAGTCTGTTTTTATATAGTAGAAAAAATGAAAATAATAATTAAAAAAAACTGCTATATGACAGATTTTTATTGAGTGCAATTTGGAGTACATAATATATCGGTGTAGCCTAAATTGCACCTAAATTTTTTCCATTTATGATAACTTTATTTGCCCTTTCACTCTTTTGTGGCTTTCAAGGTGGTTGTTGATCTCGTGCCATCATCTAACAAATTTCTATTGAAGATGTATAGCTGGAACCGTGCAATTTGCTGTATAAATAATGCATCTTTCACCATCGCTAATAAATTGTAAACAGTAACTAAGAGAGGGAGAGGCATTATTGAGGAAATTGCATTCATTTGAGTTTTCGAGCCTGTTTGTTCATCTTCTCTGTATTGTTCTTCACAAAAGAAAGTGTTGGGCAGCTGTGTTAAGAATTAGCTAAAGTTCTTTCTGTCAACAAAGAAGAAGTCTAGCATTCAAGGTATTTGAAGTGTTGTAACTTATATTCTCATATGGTTTCTCTATTCTGTGAACTGTACGAACTAACTGCTACTCAATAAAACTGACTTAGAGTGGATGGATGTAGACTGTTTTCCAATAAATTCGGTATTCTTCCTCTATCTTTTCCTTATTTTCTGCATCTCTATTGTTTGTGCTCTGTTATCTTGAAGTTTATAGTTTAGGTTATTTTTAAATATAGGAAAATGAGCCAAAATAATTATAATTAATAGCAAAATATCAAAGTTTATCTATGATAGACAATGATAAACTTCACAAGATATTCATCTTTAAGAGACATATTTATTTTTTTTTATAATGGTGTAAGTTTGTCTTATGAAGTTACTTCACGGGACAATCTATTCATCTTCACGAGACGTATTTATTTCTTCATAATATTGTAAGTTTGTCTTGTGAAGTTACTTCACAAAACAATCTATTCATCTTCTCAAGATGTATTTATTTTTTCATAATGTTGTAAGTTTGTCTCGTAAAGTAACTTCACAGGACAAAAGACAGAAATGAAGGAAAAACTGCAAAAACCACTACTGAACTATGAAATTGGTTATAATTACCCTCTTATAGTCAACTAGTCAATAGTCAAAGTTGAAAGTCCTTTAGGTGATGACTTCATCATCGGCGTCAAGACACCACCGTGTGAAGCTCAAGACAAGGGACGAGGCAAAAATGCCAAACAACTCACTTGGGTTCTATTTGTTTATTAAGGTTTTCCTTTGATTGTCGATGCTTCTGTTAGGATTTGAGGTGATAGGCATATTACAAAGGTTGACATTTTAATGAAAAAGTAAAAGAGAGAGGAAGAAGGGGAGAGAGGAAGAAGAGAGGTTAGCCACATCAACCATCTAGTAAATTCATTCGTCCACGAGTTTGGTCTCATTGACCAAGTCATACAAGGCCACAACTTGGTTTAATAATAATCGTGTATCAGTACATAATTTTGCCATCATATTTTTGTCAATACTTTTCTCTTCCACCTTATTTTTTAATTTCTTTCTTATTATCTTATTTTTGTCATTACTTAAAAAAAAAAAAGAAAAAACACATTATTTTTTAACTTAACCCTAAAACATCTGCATTTCAATTTTTTTTAAAAAAATATCAAAATTCAAGATCTGATTTACACACGTGTTTGAAATAAAAACTTAAAAACCTAAAAAAAAATAATAATAAAGAACAGTAATTAATTAAGCTGGGTGTATTTGCCGTCTAAAAGAGTATATACAAACAAATCCACACTTTTCCAAGAAAGTCCTCCAAGTTCCATTTTAATGCAAGTTGAACTGAATATATAATATATGTACACATCTATCTATTTAGTGGCCTCGCAAAGGCCAGTGCCTTGGTCGCAGAAACCGTCACGGTCAAGCAGCTGCTGCGGCGGTGCGCTGAGCAGAGGAGACGACGGCGTTCCGTACGCATTTCTGCGGCTGTTTCCGCACCCTAAGCTCGCCCTCGTGCTCACCCCCGTTACTGGGTTCGTCCCACTCGCATACTTGCATAGTGCCTGAAAATTATTAATCATATCATATACCTTTTGCAATTTTAAATATAAGGCACAGTCTTAACCAATTGAATTAAGTTTAAAAAACTAACCTGCTTTTGAGGTAAGTCAATGACGGCATCACTAAAGTCAGCACCTACAATTATAGCACCGCCTAAATCGCTTCGTGTCAGCACTGATCGAACTAGCACTGCATTTGTAAAATTTGCTTCATTTAGTACCTGAATGATCCCAAATTAAAGTTAATCCTCTTTATCATTGTTAACAAAAATCTATCAGCGTTAATCCAAACATTATTTAGAGAACAAGTCATCAACTATATCACAAAATTTTAATTTTCAATCTTTCATCTCACAATTGTTAAAACTTTTATTTATATAAATATGAAACATTATATTTTAATATAAATTTACATCTTAATAGAAGTAAAGTAAATAAATAACTTACCATACGATCCATCAATGTATCACTCAAATCTGCACCTACAATAATAGTAAAAATTGAGATGATATGAATATAATTAGCACATTTTTTTGCATTTCAGCCAGAAGATGTAGACGAAAATGTCGAGATCTAAATTTTATATATAAAAAAAATATCAATAAAAATATTGAAAAAAATGTCAAAAGTCAATGGATATTACTAAAGATATTATAAAAAAAAAAATAAATATGTTGCATTCAAACAAGTTAACTATGTATTATTTATCATATGTTTTATGTTTAATGACTTTTTTACTATATTATGAAAATAATTTCGAAATCATAGAACTATAGAAATCAAATTACAAGCAGAAATTTAAAATTAATTCCATTGTTAAAAAATAATAAATAAATGAGTTCTTTTTTTTCTTTGTTTTTTCGGCGTAAAGCCACGTCGTACGGACGAGTAAGTATAAGCAAGTCCGTTGTCGCGGGAAATTTTCAACGGAGCTCTAAAGTCTAAAGAAAGGAACGGGAAAGGAAAGAGCGGTTCAGCAAACCCTAGAATCTGAGAGACCACATTGATACTGATGAAAAGATAAACATCACTTTTCTGGATTCAAAGGTTCGATTTTACTCTGTTCATGTATTATTCTATTTCAGAGATCACTTTTCTGTAAATCGTCTCTAAAAACCATTATTGTTCATCTGTTTTTGCGGTTCTGATTTGTCTATTTTTGTTAAGTCTTGTTTTCATCCGAATCTTCGTAATCTATTCAATCTGTCTGTCAAGAAATAAGTGGTCACTTGTTGGTTCCTTCTATGTAATGTCTGTATATAAGTCAGATTATTTTGTTTAATTTGTTTTGTTATATGGATAGGCTTTGATTTAGCAATTCTCAATGGAGTCATCAACTCCGGAGGTTTCAATGGAGGTCCAGCAACAAAATATTTTTGCTCTTCTTCATTTTTTGATGGAGTGCAATAGGAATCATAGATTAACTTCTAGGGTGTTGGAACCGGAGAACTACTTTGTTTCAATGATGAAAGATGCAGTACTTGATTCTGCAATGATAGTTGACTCACTTACTGTTTTAAGTCTTTCTGAAGATGAGAATGAGATTGTCAATGTTCCAAAAGAACATGTTGAGGATAACTTGCCTAAGTTTCATCCACCTCGGAAGGGTCTTTCAGCGATTAGAAGCTTTCCTCCTGGGTGTGGAAGAGGTGCTCCTCCGGTTGGAATTCGACATGGCTCAAAATGCTTGCAGAAGAATGATTCAAGAGCTAAGAAAAGAAATGGGGATGATGAAGCATTAACTAAAGTTGCAAGGAAATCAAGTGGTGAGAGTTTCTCTCGAGCTAGTCCAATCACTGGCAGAATAGGGTCTGTAGACTATAACATTTTGGAGGATCCACTGAGGAAGACATCTAGGAATGAGGACAGAAGTACAGGGAGAAAGTTTTCGAGAGGATTTGATAATGTGAAATCCAAGCAAGGAGAAATTGCAACTTGCCCTGAACCTTTGGCAAAAAGGGTTGTGGTGCAGGGTTTGACGGCATCACCAAATTGCCCATGGAGGCAAGGCAAGAAGACGTTTAAATCAATACAAACCAACATAAATCTTGAAGGCAAAGGGATTTGAGACCGATGATTTGATCAAGTTTCTCTGTGATACTATGTATAAACCCACGGAATAAGTCATTCCATACAAAGTTCTGTCAGCTCATGTTCAATGGTTTCATTGTCATTCATGATCCTCATCCTATGATAATTAGTATCTAGTTTACCTGAGAAATTTGTCTTGTATGCAACAGCTTTTTCAAGATATGCGCCATTAAAGGTACAGCCACTGAAATCTGATTCCCTCATATCAGCAGATGTGAAATTGGCTCTCCTGTATCAGTCATTAGTTTCAATGGTAACCAGTGAGCACCAAGTATAATATTGCTCCGGAAGTTATAATTTCAAGACTTCACTTCATTTATATATCTAATGTTGTTAATTGGGGAGGGGGGATTGGGGTTACTATAAGACTCCATTTTACTTGTAGTATTCCTTTGGCCCTGAATTCGAACTGTAGTTTCTTTCCAATTCTTCCATTGTGATTAGCTTCGTAACAGGGATTTTAAGAATCAAAGCAGCATGACACAAAGGAATGATGAAATGAAACAGGTTGAAAATTACCTGAAATTTTCGTTAACATGCACTGCCTTCCTGTTCATAGAAGAAGTTTATTAATTATCAGTATAAGCAAGTATTGTTCAATCATTTTGGCAATAAAGGAACTGAGTACTATCTTGAAAGCCTAAAGACCTGAGATCTGCAGAACCAAATTGAGCGGCAGATCCAATTCCGAATTCACCACGGGTTTCAGCCTCATACTTGTTGAGTTCGGCAATTGATGGCATGCCCGAACTAAAACTAATGACTGCAGCGGCTGCCAAAGCAGTTGAAACCAACTTTTGCCATCTCTTGGGCTCTGTACTCTTACCAATGTGCTTCCTCTCCGAACAATCTTCCTTTTCAAGGAAATTCAAGTTAGTTCAACAAGCATGGAAGGCAGAAGCCGCCATCAGAACTAGAGAAATAAGGAAGAAAAGAATAGCATGATTCACCTTGAGTTTGATCCTTTTGTGGGTTTATTTGAGAGACCAGGGAAATTGGTTTTCTGGGTTGTAGACAACTCGGAAGCTTTGATTTAGAAGAAGATAAGGGTAGACATTTTACTGATAGTGAGGAAATGGAAGAAAGTGCCATGAGTTGGAATTGGGGGATCTTTCTGCGCAGGAAAATTAAATATTTTGCTGGAAGAGCAGAGAAGAGGGGAAAGAAAACGACTGGACAGGAAGAGGTTTAGTGTTATAGGTTATTTTATCAGTTTCTTTGTGTAGGTAGACAACTTCTGGTTAAGGATCTGCATACGTGTTCGCTAGTTGTTTGGTTTGCCTTTCTCGCTATTTTATGCACTAGTCATGTTTGGGCTGCTTCTGCTTGTGAAGTCCTTCGACTTCATTCTCTTCATCTGTGTTGTTCTCTCGGGCCATTGGGCTTTATTGGGTTTGGCATCGGCCTTGTTTTCAGGCTCAGTGGGCCGGACATCAATTTTTTTGGAAGCTGCTTTGAACTCGGCTGACATCGTGTTCATTTTTCAAGTTTCAAATTGTTAAAACTCAAAATCTAACAAATTTTTTTCTACAATAAAGTGGGGTAGGGGGGATACAAACTTCCGACCTTATGAGGAGTATGACCTTGTGGTGTTTATGAATACTGTTTTCAACTTATTAGAGTTGATTTCTTTATTAGAATACTAAATCAGATTCACCTACTAACTCTTGGAAGAAGTAAAAATGTCTTAATTAAGCAACTAAAGTTCATATAGCATAATAAGCCCATCTTTCTGGAAAAAAAGATTGTTAACTTACAAACGAAATTTAATTGTCAATACTTGTCGTGTAACTCAGTAGTATGGGGTTAGGTTCACGTTTCAAATGGTAATATTGTTTGTTTAATAGAGTAGAAAAACTTGTAGAAATATCAAGGTAGATTTCATAATTGTAGAGTTCCATCTTTTGGTAACAAACATGATCAAGTGACATATTCATTAGACATCAAGTAAAACCAAACATTTATCCCGTTGTTTCTTACATTTACTTTTCCTTCCCAAAGAAAGACACCCACCCACCCGAACCCCAATTTCCCCCCTAATTTGAGATGGACTACTTTCCGACCATCACTGAAAGCTTAATAAAAACTTGTAATGTGTACCGAATCCTTTTCACTTTAATTCATATCTTCTTCAACCTTGAGAAAGTGAACCAACACAACTCTTGGGTAAAAGTTTCTTCCTTTCAGACCCACAATGCCTTCTCTCTCTCTCTCTCTCTCTCTCAAATAATCATGAAAATTACTATACCACTTCCTTCTTCTTCATCTTCTTTTTCCTTATATTTTAAATCTCAGCAGTGTGAAAAAAAAAAAAAAAAATCCTTTTCCTTTTTTTTTTTCAGTCAGAATTTCTGGGTATGCATTTCTTTTTGACCTGGTGGTAATTGACAATTTTACTATGCATTAAGTCACTGTCTCTTCTTTTGATAAGTAAAAATGCTTTAACCGAAAGCTGAAATGTGGAACTGCTGGAAGCATGCATGCTAGCATGTAGTTGAAGTTGAAGATTTCATTTTGTTCTTCCATTGAAAAATATAATTTTTTTTTTAAAGAGATAGACTGAATATGGAGGGACAAGCATCAGAATTGTTACCTTTTTCATCAGCGGACACAGACGTTGTGGTGTCTGAAGCTCTTTTTATTTAATTTTTATTTTCCACCAAAGGCCTTTTATTCAATAATTGCTTTTGGCTTTTACAAGTCACGCTTATCTGCCATAAAAGATTCATGTCAAAGAGGAGGACGAATATTGAATCCTTCATGAGTTAGCTCTCTACTCGATCTCCATTGTTTTTTACCCTTTTTTTTGTTGGTGTTTTTTCCTCCATTGCCTGCCCTCTGTTTGCCTAAAAAGATCCTAACTTTCTTGTCTTGGAGAAAGGAAGCATCTTTTGTTGGAAGTACTTTGGGATATATTTTCTTCCATATTTGAAACAACTCCCCACTGCATCATTTTCTTTCACTCTTCTTGAAATTTAGTGGGTTTTAGTGGGTATCAGTGCTTCATCAGATTTCAGATGGCCATTCCTAAAAGCTATGCCCCATTAATAGAAACCAAAGGGATAACTTCAATCTCATATTGTTATGAATTTCCTTAAAGTGTCCATCTTTTTGACGCCATTGGGAGTTTCCTCGTTTATACCTAGAGTCATATCTTTACGTATAATATTAAATATGCTTTCTTTTTTTCTTTTTTTTTTTCTTCTTGTTATCTTATGTTGCAATATTTATGGTTATTTAGTCAGGAAAGAAATAAGTTTGAAAAGTCAAGTGTTTGGTATAACTAGAGAGAGCAATGACTAAAACTTAGGTTAAAAAAACTACACATTTAATCCCTTTTGTTCGGAGAAATCTCACAAGTCACATAAAATGTTGTAACACGATGAATAACAATTTACTGAATACATAATAAACTAAAGTAAAGAGACAAGGAGATGGTAATTCAGTTTAGTACAATTATCACCTACGTGTAGGGAGGTTGTATGTCCAAAGTGAAGAGACTTCATTAATATAAAGTTTAGCAATTACAATGTAGTACTTAATTGAAAGAAGACATTCAATTCGATTCGTGAAGGCAATATATTTATTTTGTCACATTCCTTATTAAAATTGAGGTACAATGATACATAATTGAAAGAAATATTGATATAATACTATATAATATATAAATTTGAATAGTGGTACGTCGGAGATATGTTGTAAAGTAAAAAAAAAAAGTACAGTGGCAGGTTTTAAATACAACAACTATTATGTCAGCACTGATTAATCAAAAAAGTGAGAACTCTTCATCGTTATGTGTGTTGGAAAATAAAATCACTACTAAATTAACTATCATTCAACATCATTCTGATCTAAATTCTCGTCTCAAAACGCCAACCAAATTCACCTCTAGTTTCTACAAATACTGAGGTTTGATTTAGGATTTTAATATGAATAAATCTACAAGGTCTCGTTTCATAATCCATTTAATTTTTAATTTTGAAGATTATGCCTATAAATACTACTCACTATTTTTTCGTCTAAATTTTAACGTGTTTTCAATATCAGGCCAACGTTTTAAAAACTAAAAAGTAATCTTTAAAATTTTGTTTTTAATTTTAGAATTCGATAGATATTCAAATGTGAGAAAATGAGAATGATTTTCAAAAATTAAATAGATAAAAAGATAATAATTGTCAAAGGGAGGGCAATAGAGTTTTTAAAATTTGGTAATTTTTGGTTATGAATGTACGGAGAAGTAAGTAAGAAAAATCACACAGGTTTGGTCTGGCGGCATTCAACATGTGAAAGAAAAGAAAAAAAAAATAAAGGATAAAACCGATGTAAAATATATCTTGTAGGTTCACATGATTCCTAAAGTTAGTACAATAATTTTCATAAGTCTTATGCAGAAATGGGTTTATGAAATATCCTACATTAACAAATTCATGGTCTAGGGATGAGCAAACTTAAATACCAAAAAAATAATTAAAAAAGATATGAATCTCAACCATATAGGAGTAAATATCTTAACCCATGAACTTCATGACGTCATTTTCTTTTCTCTCTTTTTTTTATTTATTTTTTATTTTTTTAGAATTTAAAAGGGCTTCAAGTGTTTTTATAATAAAATAAAATTATCATTGAAAAATTAGAAGTGAGCAATAATAAATTTTAAAAACAAAAAACAAAAAATGTGATCATTATCAAATAGAGCTTAAGTTCTATTGAAAGTATTTACCCGTGAAAATTCTCTTTTTCTCATCAAACTTACAATGTAATATCACTTTTTCTTAAAAATCATTTACCCAATTTATTTTCATTATGTCGATTTACAAGAATTATATTATAAATTAATTATGTCATGTATGCCTTTTAGATTTTTTTATAGTCACCTCATCATGTTAATTTGTATCTTGTTATAAAAAAAAACTCTCCATGAGTATTTTCTAGAACAAATTTCAATGTTAAAGGGTGTTGAATCTTACCCCAAAGTTTATGGGGTATTTTTTTCGTTGCACAACTTAGGCTATAATGAAATAATAGAATTCCCAAAAAAAAATATATATATATATCAAAATATAATAATATTCATTTCACAAGATCAAATATAATTTCCATAAATATTCACTCACGCAACACCCAATGCCACCCACACAGATATATCTTACATATTTTCAACCAAGTAATAAGCTAATTTTGAACGAGTTAGTTCACATCTCTAACAATTAAATCATCAATAAACTAAAAAAAACACTTCCAAAACCTTCATATATAAAAATCAAGGAAAATAGTGATTAACTTGCACAATAGTTTAAATCTTTGAGAAAAGGCATTCAAAAAGGGAAGAAAAATGATAATTAGTAGAGTAGTCATGACAACACACTAATTAAGATGCATTGATCAAGTAGTAGTGGTAGTGAGCCAAATATATAGTAGCTAGTTCATAATCAACATAACATTAAAAGGGAAATTACATGGTAGCTAACTTAGGAGTAGAGAGTATTTAAGATATAATTAATATATCAACACATGAGCACTAGTAGTAGTAGTAGATGGGATTAAAAAGTAAGTAATAATGATGATAGGAATTTTGGTGGTAGTTGAGAGAGAAAAACAGATATCCATATGATATAATAACCCCACCAATGACTCAGAAGTGGGAGACACCAACATTGGCTGAAGCATAGAATCCATTATCTTTCATCAGAACATTCTGAGTATCTCCTTCCTACATTCACAATTATATAAACAAACAGTCACAAATTAAAAGGACAACCACAATTTTTTGTGCTATAGTCTTTCTCTTTTACTGTTAAACAATAATAATAATAATATATGCAACAAAATAGGGTTCTATTCTATACATCTTATTGTTCATTCTCTTCCAAAATACAAGGAGAATTAGAATACACCAATTATTCAAATATGTTTTTTTTTTTTTTTTTTGGTTTACCTGCTGGCGGATATTTGTCTTCTTCACTGTCTGGTCGGGCATGAGACCAAAGTGAATGTGTGGAAAGTGGGCCCACTGCCATTATAAAATTAAAATTAAAATTAATGAAGGAAAAAAATTAAACAAACCCTAGATTATTTGAGAAGAAATAGGGAGAAAGGTGATAAAGAAAATATCATTTCGGTCCTTCTCCATGGTTCTTACTAATATTTATTGTTGATTTTTTCGAAATGTTTTATTATTTATTTAAAATTGTCACTATAATTTTGAAAAACACTCACAGAGTGTGTTTTTTTTTTTTTTTTTTGTTCATAAAAGTAATAATAAGAATAAATTAATCTATTTTTCAAGTACAAAAGACTAAAACTGAAATATATTAAATTAAAAATTAGAAAAAAAATCAATCGTAAATTATTTGAAAAGACATAGAAAGAAATAGTAATAAAGAAACTATCATTTTAGTCCCTAATCACTATTACAAATTTAATGTTAAATTTCTTTATTAAAAACTTATTATTTATTAACATTATCATTATAAATTTTGAAAGCACGTTTACATAGCATATGTTTTTGCATGAAAATAATAATAATAATAATTTATTTAATTAAAAATTCATCTTAAAAGATTAAATTGAAGATTTATTGAAATTATAATGAATAAATTTAAAATAGAGGGATGAAAATTAAATTTGAATGAAAAATGTTTATATTTGAATTAAAAATAAAGGGTTTTACATTCTTAGCAGCGGCACTGAAGGCTTCCCTATGGGATATATCGGGATTCACAGACTTGATTCGTTGGATCTCGTCCCTGCATGCAAAATTTTGATCCAACCACTCAATTTTTTTCATTTTTCTTTTTTTTTTTTCCTATAACTAATGGAAAAAAAATAACATAATTAAAAAAAATGAATAAGAAAGAGAAAAAGATAAAGAGAAATAAATGTGTTTCTTCAAATCATTACTCACTTGATGAAACGGTTGTATGCAGAAGGCACTCTCTGTCTCTTCTCCGGAGCTGAAGATTTTGATGTATTCAAATAACATAATATACCAAAAAAAAAAAAAAACAAATATTAATTAATCAATTAATAATGATCTTATCTTTGTATAATATATGCTTTTTTTATATGTATATTTTGATATGTGTTCTCATTTCTCTGCACAAGAAAAACCTAGCTTCCTACTCTAGCTGGCAGACCTGAACAACAAAATTTATCTTCCTTTTGCTAAAATTATCATTATCTGCAGGCTTCATATGTACCCTACATTATTCTATAATATCTAGTCGAGATTTAGAGATTGACATTTTAAGTTTTAAAAAATACCCTTTTTCTTTTTTTACATAGAAATATTTCTTGTAAGCAGCTTAGAAACTTATAAGTACTACATGAACAAAATTTAGCCAAGATTTATGTATTGAAAATAACATGCTTGACAAAATTTGAAGCTTTTTCAACTATCTTAAAAGTTTTCACTTTTTTTCTTTGTTATTAATTGATTTAAATCTTGTTTAGGGAAAAAAAATATATATGATATGGGGAGAAGTTGAATTAATTAATGAAATAAGTCTCACGTCTATTGATAACGGGTGGCCTAGGGAGCTCGTCAGTAACTCCTCGAGATGGCATTCCAAAATTGTTAGTAGTAGCTCCAAACTGGTTGATGAGATAATTGGAATTTGGTGTAGCCATATTTTCCTACAAACAATTATTAATAATAATGCAATTCAAAATAAGAGTTTAGCTCAAAGCAAGAAATGAATACATAATTATAAATCAAATAAATACTTTTTTAAAAAAGAAAAGGGAAAAATTACGAGAATGTTATGAGAAGGAGAAAAGAAAGAGTGGCCAAGCTGATGAAATTGATTAGGTGAAGGCAGAAGAAGGCCACGCATGTTGACAGGCAACAGATTAGTGCAGTGTCCACATCGCACTGTCACAGTTTTAAACAAACTACAACAAGGAACACTAACCTGAGGAAGAAAAATAACAACAAATTTACACAAAATCAACAAACCCCAGATGAAAAAAAAACCACAAAAGATCAAAACTTTAGAGGAAAGAAATATGAAAGGAAGAAACTTTACTATAAAAGAGAGAGAAATACCGCAAGGACAGTGTCGCAAATATTACAATGGACATAACAGAGTTGCTCAGGAGAAGGAAGGTGGTGGTCCAGCTGCTGTTGCTGCTGCTGCTGCTGCAGATGTTGTTGAGATAACGTAGTCGTAGTAGTAGTAGAAGTAGGTGAAGAAGAAGAAGATGAAGAAGATGACATATCCAAAAAAATTATTGTAATTCTTCACTTTTATGAAAAAAAAAATTTTGATTGATGATTGGTCGGAGTCGATCTAGATTGGGGTTTGACTGATTGATGGGATTGACAGATTAACCACCTTCCTTGGATCTGCCTTTTTCTTTTCTTTTCCTTTCTCTTTGATGATAATGAGTTTTGAAACAAAGTTATTTTCACAATACCAAAAAAAAAAAAAACAAAAAAAAGATCTTGAGATCATCTATTGGATCTGATAGATATATAAGAGAATCCTAGCTTCCCCATCTCTTCCTTTATACATGTATGTATGTATGTATGTATGGTATGATATGATATGAGAATAAAAAAAATTGGGATTTTCGAGAAAAAAAAGATAAAATGAAATTGAAATTAGGGCGGCAGATGTGGGGGGAAGGAGCTAGAAAGGGACGTGTGCATGGGAGTGAGATAGCTTTCATACACGCACCTGTTGTTTTCACAAGTTAAAGAGAGTGTTGTCTTCTGGTTTTGTGTGGTCTTAAATTAAAATCCACACCCCTTTTCTTTTTTAACTTTCCTCAATTTCCGAACCCCATCTTCAACAAAATTCAAATAATAATAATAATAATATACAATTATATTGTTATTATTATTACATTATCTTGAATATTATTATCTTGTAATACCTCTTGGACAATAAGGTCATACTCTTAGCTTCTTGGCTCTAGATGGTCACCTTCCTTAGGAGTTAGGGCTCTTTCAATTCTTTCTTCAACTTCACTTCACTTCCCTCATCATAACTCAATTATAGCCCCATCATCACTTTTTTTTGTTATTTTTTCCTTCCATCTTATAATCTCTCTCTCTCTCCTCATAAAAAAGGACCCCATTTTGTATATATCATGTCATACAAATTTATCATTTTTGAGTTGAGTACGACCCATCAAGTATAAAGTTGTGAAAATTGTGATACTGATAGTTTTAGAACGTTAGACGTATGTATGACCACAGAGAAAAATTATAAGATTTTTTTTGCCAATTATTATTAAGAGATGGGTAAATTTTTTACTCTTTATTGTTCCATGGTTACTAGGAATCAACCGCATTCAAATAGTTTTATTCAATTTTTTTTAGAAATGTGTATAAGAGAGAGTCACATTTTTTTTTATCGAATAGTCATGATTCAAAGATCAATAAGTGCAATAAAATATCTATAGATACATATGTAATATTTTTATCCTAGTTCATCCAAAAGAAATTTTATTAACTTAAAAAATGTACAAAGAATGTCACAAGCCACGTTTAATTTGAAACAAAATATAATAAAAAATTAATTTCTACCACTATTTCATCTGGAATAATAATAATGTAATATTTTTGTTATAGTACATCTTTTATATATATATCTTTGCATTGTACAGACATAAATTCCATGGAATGGTTCATTTTCTAAAAAAAACAAATGAATTGAATTGATTTGATTTATTATTAATATATGGTTACTACAAAACATGTTGAAAAGACATTGCAGACATGACACAACACATCCATGATAAAATTTAAAAATATATATTGTATTTATTTATGTCATCATGGTGATGAACTCTTGTGAATCTTTGGACAATAATATATTAATATTGTTTTGATTAAGAAGTTGGAGGGTTTAATGTTCCTTTGTCGTTGTTCTTCTTCTCTTCCCACCAAAAATATAGAAAAAAATAAATAATATTATGAAAATTGAATTGAAGGGTTAAATTATTTAATTAAAATAAGAAATTTTAGGGCTTTTTTTTAAGGGGTGATTTGACTACTCATTCTCTTTCTTCTTACACATACACAGAAACGTATTTAAATCAGTAAAAACCAAATCAGAAGGCAGAAGTGCCCTTTATAATACCACCTTTGTCCTTTCCTACAAATACCCATTTCGTTTGGGCTTATGTTAACTAATTTGGTTACTTTCTTTTTTACTCTTTCCGATTTTCTCTCTTTCATTCTAAACTTTTTTCCTTTCATTATTTTCCCATATTCCCAAATACAATTACATATATAATAATAATACTAATATTATTTTTTTTCTCTCTCTCTATTTTTTTTATGAAAGAGATGGTTCCTTCTGAATTCCATAAGTTTTAAATTTCGATATCTCAAAACCCCTTTTATTATTATTTTGTTTTTTCTGTTTTGGGGAATTCAGAAACCATCACCATCGACACACTCGGAAAAGTCTTTGGGTTTGTGGCCTCTGAAGGTTAGCAGCAACTATAGCAGAGCCCTTTTCCCTAGAAAATTTAAAATTAAAAAATTTTAAGGAAAAAAAAACTTTTCTCTATCTGAAAACCTTAAGGCGTGAAGAAGGGAGTCCTTTGCTGCTACTTTGCTTTGTTTGTGGACAATTCTTGAATGTATTTGAAAGCAATTTGGCTTGCCTTTTTGCAGACCATTGAGTGCCCAATTCAAATTTTGAACCTATAAAATAATAACAAAACAAAACCCATTTGAAGAAACTAAAAAAGTTAAAATTTTAAAAGTTATTGCAATTCTTATTTATGTATTTATTTATTTTTGGTGGGGGTGAGTCACTTCTTGCATGAATGTTATGTGTCTTTTACAACTCAAGATTGAAAGAGGTGATGGAGAAAAAAGGGTTATTAATTTGATGGCCGCAATCACATTTGATTTAAGGATATTTAAAATGTATAGTAGAACAAGAGAAAAAATCTAAAAATATATTATATTTTAAAAATATTTGTAAATATTGATGAATTAACTAGTCAATCTTTGAATTTTTTTTTTTTAATTTTTAATTTCACCCTCCTTTGTCTTATTTTATTGTACAACTTTTTTTTAGTCTTTTTATTTTATTTCTCTTTTTTGATTTTTGCTTCTTCCCTCCCTATTTTCATTTTTTTTCATTTTATTTTTTTTCTTAGTTTTTGTTTCTTCTCTTTTTTCTCTTTTTTATTTTATTCTTTCATTTTTCTTCTTTCCTTTATTTTTTTTATTTTCTTTCATTTCCTTATTTTTTCCTTTCTTTTTTTTCTTTTCTTAATTTTCTTTTCTTTCTTCAGTTTTTTATTATTCCTTTTATTTTTATTTTCTTTCTTCAACTCTTACTTATTCTTTTTTTTTAATTTTTATTTTCTTCCATTTCTCTGTTTTTTGCTTCTTCCCTTGTCTTTTTTTTTATTATTTTATTTTCTTGTCTTTCTCTGATTTTTTGCTTCTTCTCTTTCTCTTTCTCTTTCTTTTTTAGTTTTCTTTCATTTTTCCAGTTTTTGCTTCCTTTTTTCTATTTAATTTTCTTTCTTTTTCTTCTATTTTTGCTTCTTCTCTCTCTTATTTTTAAAATTTTTCTTTCATTTATTTGAATTTTTTCTTCTTCCCCTTTTTTTCACAAGAATTATGAGGATGAGTTCCATACGCATGACTTGAAAGTATTCAATTCATAAGTGACTTAACACCAACAAGCCAATCATCAAGTTTGATTATTATAATAAATAATAAATATAAATAGCAAATGAAAGTCTACCAGTGATAGCCACTAATATTTTCTATCATTGATAGCTTAATCTTTGATTATATTTTCGTAGTTAATAGCCACTTGTAGAAATCTATTATTGATAGCCAACTTAGTGAATTTAATTAATAAAGTTGAATCTCGAACTAAAATGTAAGTGGAATGCCTAGAAGTTATCACTAATAGAATGTTTATCAGTGATAGAAGCTATCATAAAAAAGAAAAGAGACTTATAAATATTTGGGAAGGACAAGAAAGAGCTAAAATGGTGTTCAGTGGTTATGATTGATAGAAGCTACTACTAATAGCATGTTACCAATGATAGGAGCTAATACTAATAGCATGTTATCGATAATAGAAGTTATTCGATAACACGTTATCGGTGATAGAAGCTACCACTGATAGTACATTATAAGTGATAGAGAACTATCACTAATAACATGATATCAGTGAGATTGTTCATAGCATCTTATTAGTGATGTTATCAGTGAAAGAAGCTATCACTGATAACCACAATATGATTGATGTTAGTGATATTAGTGATAAAACTTAAATGATATCTATATATCAAGTTTCTTTCAAATGTGATAACCAGTTATAGAAATCTATCATTAATAGCCTTAAGTGTTAATATTTCAAGGTTGATTCTAATTGATCAAAGTCTATAAGTGATAATGACTGACAGCTACTATCAATGATAGCCATGATAAAAGATTATTAGTGATAACTACTATGGTAATAAAAGTTGTTGGTCTTCTTTCAAAGTTGATCACTATTTATAAATCTATCATTGATAGCCACTGATAGCCTTAAGTAGTAATATTTCAACGTTGATTCCAATTGATGAAAGTGAATCAATGATAGCTAATAATAATTGATAGCAAATTAAAAGTTAATATTTCAAGATTGTATTAATTTTTCTAAAATTGAAAGCTATCGCTGATAGCAACTATCATCAATAGCAATTGTTAGAAGCTATCAACGATAGCAGCTGATAGAACCTATCAGTGGTCATCACCGATAGCTGCTATTAGTGATAGCAGCTGATAGCAGCTATCAATGGTTATCCTTGATATCAATGAATATCTAAAATGTTTTAAATATTCATTTATATATACATTTGTTGCCTGATTATGCATCAGTCTGCCAAATATTTTTCGGTATATGAGCAACATATTTGCTGACTGTTCAGAGGCAGCTAATACACCACTCCATCTAAAATTATAAAAAATACAATTACTTTATATTCTTACATAAAATTGTAACGAAATAAATATATAAATAAAATAATACCTGGCACTAAGTGGACGATGATCTGGGGCCTGTAACTGGATTTGTGGTGCTGTATTTGGAAATCTGTCATAAGCTCATACTTGTAGTAGTATCAGTGGCCCCGCTATTTCCAACGCTTGTGCATTGGTAGCCCGATAAAGTTCTCTATACAACTATGCAAGACATGCACCACCCCACGAGTACGTACCAGCGTGCTCGAAATCAGACAGTAGCAGGAGGAACATGAGATGCACTAGAGTATTTGACTTGTCAGCAAACAAAAATTCTCCAATAAGCTGCATGATGTCTGCTCATGCGTACCTACGTATGTTGATGTCTTCGGCATCGGGAGGTAATTCTGAAAACTGGGACGCCAACCAAGGGATACTCAATCTTGATCCTTTCAGATCATCTGGTAGAACGCCCAAGAGCACTTCACAAACGTTCTTCCAGCCATACTGTAGTGAACCTGTCAATGGTTGGCCATCCACTCGTAACCCAAACTATATGACAACATCCTGCAATGTGATAGCTTCTAATTTGAGAAAACCGGGAAGAAGCGAAAAAAATGGTGGTTAGGCATGTGTTTTTTAGTCTTTTACCATTTTTTGATCTATATATGCAATTATTTTATACTTGTACTACATATTCTATTATTTTGGGCTTAAATTCAATTTATGCAACTAGTCCATCATACTTGATTTAATGAACATAGGTAAAAGGGAAATAAAACAATTAAATATTATTCTTAATGTACGTAGATTTTTTCTATTAGTTCATATTAAATATTCAACGATATTTAGATGTTCTATAGTATCGACATCGACATAAAAGATGAAATAATATTTTTATATAAAAATAAAACACAAAATATACGCCACAAAAATGTTATCCAACAATAAAAATTTTAGGTTGGGATTGTTTTATTTATTAGTTTAAATGTACTTTTAAATTTTTGTTTTTATAATTTTTAAATATTATCATTTTATCATATTTTTGTTGACATTTTCTTATATCCACATTTTAAACCTTATTGATGAGGTGATGTTTTCTTTTTTCTTGTTTCATTTTTTTTTTAACCTTTTCCCCTTGGTTTTGCTCTCTTTTTCTTTTTTCTATCCCTGGTTGCTTTTCTAGTTTAACATCTAGAGATTTGTGCATCCAATCCAACATTAGGGTTTAGAAACTGGAAATACATTATTGTTGTTGTTATTATCACCCATATTGAATTCTCCTTTTATTCAATTATGTGTTTACAGTTAAAAATTCTTTTAACTTTTACTTTTGTAGGTGAAGTCTTTGGAAGTTCATATTGTTATAGTCTAAAGAATTATCAATTTTAAGGGACTCACTTTTGTTTTGTTCTTAAGAATAATATTATGTATCTAATAATTTGGATAATAAATTCCTTTTATATGGACTCCTAGTATATGTGAAATCTCTTCTTAAGAATATTTAGATACTCATGCTTGTTTGCTATAGAGTACCTTTTAAGATATTCGTAAATTTAAGAATCTAGATATCCAATAAAATTGTAGGCCTTTGAGAGCCTTTGGGATTCTCATGAAATCTAATAATAGCATTGTCAATAAGTAAAATATTTAATTAATTTAATATTTTCCAACCATGTTCATAATCTTGAAAAAGGAAATATATAAATTTTAAAATATATTCTTAGAGTTTAAAATATTTTTCTTTAAAATATTTTTTAGGTAAAATAAATACTGTTGTTACCCAAACATGTCTGCACATTCAATTTTAACATTCAAATTTTCTAAATACAAAAAACCATGTAAAAAAAAAGGACTAATTCTCACATTTATTAGGAAATGATATTAAAGGGTCCTGTTGATCTGATTTGGAGGGCAGAAATTAAGAATCAAAATAATATTCACTTTTTTTTTTGAGCAAATAGCAATTATATTAATAGTGGAAAAAAAAATATACATACATATTCATCTTTCTTAGTGTTCGGATCCCGTAAATGTTCATTGTCGTGGGTCTCTTATGGACTTCACCTCCAACCCACTTCTTTTGTTATAGTCTTGCTTTCAGAGCCGATCTGTGTACAAGATTCTCGCATCCACGTAATGTCAAGCTACCATACTCTGATGCCTAAGTTAATATAGGGAGTGTACAGTCCAGCTAAACAAAAAAAAAAAAAAAAAAAATTAGGCCCTCGTTTGGAGATTACTTATTCTCTCCTTGGGGTCGATGAATGGAACTATTTATAATGCGCTCCTTACAATCGCTTGTAGTTATGTATGACTCCAATGATGTCAAGGTGATTCACAACATTCGAGGTTGTAATGCACCAATTGAGTGCAACTTGATTATTTCCCGTTTGTAATATATTTATTGGCTCAGCTAGTTGGCTTGAAACCTGAGGCTTCGACTTTTTCCTTTTGGAACGCGTATTTTCCCGTCCCACCTCCTAAATTTCCTTTGGTCCAGTTTCGTGGGCTTTAGGCCTTGCCTGAACCCTCATCACTCTATTTTTTTTTCTCACTTATAGTTCATGAGTTAGATGAATTGTGAAGCGTAGTATATTTCTTTTTGCCAATATATATGTGTAACCACAATATTACATCAACATAACTATGAAAATCTATCAATAATAAACTAGAGATCAAGAGTTTGGATATCTCAAAGTTCTAAAAAATATATATATTAATGAAAACTCACATTTCAATTAAACTCTATCTACCAACTTTTTTATGTGTCATAGAAAAAACGTGAACACCAATATATTTGTCCTATACAGCCCAATTACATATTACACAAACTTAAACATGCTAATCCCTAGACTTCATTGATTACAAATCTAAGAGTCAAAACATCCCTATTTCTATGTCCACATCCCTATGTTCCCTATCTCCATCCCCTAGCGTGTATGTTTGAATGACCAATTGATGTCATGTTAAGTCAATTTGTATATAAAAGTCAGCACCCTAGCTAATAGAGAGGTATATATATATATATATATATATATGCTTCTGTGGATGAGAATTGACAATGTATATGGGAGCTAGGGGGGATTTGATCCAAAGCATATTGGAAGGAGGAATTGAAGGCTAAAATAGGGGAGAAAGTATAGAGGACATCAAAGAGAAAGAGAAGAAAGGGAGTTGGGTTAGGTGAGATTAGGGCAGGCAAAGGAATCTGATCCAAAGTCCTTCCTTCTGCTCCCCATTGTCTCTCTCCCTGCAAACAGCACAAGGCTCGAGCTCTCAGTACCGTACTTGCAAACCAAAAATTAATAATAACAATAATAATAATAATAAAGGCTTTAACCCCATACACATTAACCTTATACTAAAACCCTCGTGTAGGATGACACCCCACTCTCGATTGAAGATTTCACATCAAAATGATCAAGAGAACTCACGATCACTATTGGGAAAAATCTCCCACTAAGGTATACATAAAAAAACTAACATAAAAATTAAAATCAAACAATAAAACGGAGAACACAATAATTAACACGAAAAGTTCCAGAAAAAACCGACTTGAAAGAAATTATTACAATTATACAAAAATCTCTACTCAACCCCTATTATATATAAAACACTTTCTCAAAGGCATTATATCATTCACACAACTTAGTTAAAAAACTTAAAGTGCTTCAAATTGGAATAACTACTCTTCTAATATTTTGTTCCAAACGTAACAATCAGTACATCTGTTACTCCTATCCTAACTAATTGGTTTTAAGATGAAATTGCCTTATGTTTATCTAATATGGTATCATAACTCATGAAATTTAAACAAGTGTTCTATTAAGAACCTAGTCTTACTAAAACATACTTCATCTCGAAGAGGCATGTTGAGGATCTCGAATTGTAGAGATAAGGAGACCTACAAACTTTAAATTATACATAGACTACTTTTCACATTGTTAAATAGTTTTGAGATGAAATCCCTGTTTATCTAATACCTTCTACATATCTCCACAATATATTGATATTGTATAGTTTTTGTATAAATCCTCATGACTTTGTGTTTCATTTTACCCCGACTGTACATAATCTATAGGTTGATTTCCAACCAACCCTATTTGAAGAAGAACAATATAAGAAAAGATACTTACAAAATATACTTTAGTGAAAAAAGAAAAGAAAAGGGTGAATAGGGGAGCTATTTGGGTGCTGTAGGGTTGTGGATATGAGGATCTTTCAGCTTCCTTTCAATCACTCTATGTTTGTCTCTCATGAGGTGTCATTGGATGTTTTTGTTGGTAGAGAGAATCGATAAAGTTTTAGTTAAAGGCATTTTCAAATCAATTTGTTTTGCTTTGCTTTTTCTTCTTCTTCTTTTTTTGTTTCTTTTGTGTCTTTTTTTTTTTTTTTCTTCTTTTCTTTAGGTTTTAACTGATGAGTGATGACTAGTGGATTTACTCTTTTGCCTTTGGCTTTCTCCTTTGAGTTACAATTACAAATTGTTGAGAGAATTGACTCCAAAAGGCAGGGGGGAAATGGTACCACCCTTCTTCCCCCTCCCTTTACCTTTTTAACCCTTGTAATTTACCGTCTATACATCTAATAAACTCTCTGCCAAGTCCTTTTATTAATAATGAGTTTTTGTTTTTTCTTTCTTCCCTTTGCTTAAAAAGTTGTGTTCATATGGTAAATGATAATATAAGATGGTTAAATTACAACTTTGATTAGTTAGTAGATCTTTAAACTTTTATTCTTGGGTCTAATAGAATTTTTAAGAAAATCTTCAACTTTGTGTATATATATAATACATCATTGACCTATCCCATAATTTTTAAAATTCACAAATCTACGAGATACAAAATTGAAATATTAGACTTTCATATATTTGACGTAAAATTCAAATTAATATCTAATAGATTAATTACTTTTAAAAAATCTATAATATATATGGTAAGAACATAACAGATACAAACTTGGAAACTCATATATCTACTTGACATTTTTAATGTTCAAGGACCTATTAGGCATAAAGTTGAAGAGTTCATAATTTTTTTCGATAGTTTTGAAAGTTTAGGAATCAAATAATCCTAAATGGAAAGTTAAAGAATTAAACTAGTAATTTGATCCTAAATTAAGATTAGGGGTGCGTTATGAATACTTTTTCCAGTGTTCAATTTAACAAAAAAAAAAAAAAAAAAAATTTTGAAAAAAAAAATCAAGTATTTGACAACTACTCAAATAGTTTTTAAAAACACTTTAAAATTCATCTACCTCATTTTCACTATAGTGTAGATACCACCGCCCTCCCTGACCACCACCCTAAGATTACTTGGAACTTAATCAGGTGGTAAGTGTTACTATAAATACACTAAAAATAAGGGGAAAACTTTAAGACATTATTAGGAAATTAGAATATTGTTTTTGAGTATTGTAATTTCAAACCTGAAAATGGAAACTTGAACCCACCATTTCAAATAAAGTTACCAATATTTTACTATATAAAGAGTTGAGTTTGACAAGTATATATTTTACAAGATTGATGATTAAGCAATGATGGGATTGGGAAATTTGGAATTGATAGTAAATGAAGAAGTTGGTAGGCTGAATCACATGGTGAAGCAATGGGAGAGATGGCCCACCCAAAAAAAAAAAAAGTTGGTTTGCAGGGCTATGGTATATTATCCATGGATATACTTAGCCTTAAATCTAAATCAATCAAACCACACAACTTCCATAGGCCCTTTCTCTCTATTTTAACCTATTCCATTCCTCTCCCATCAATCCCTTTGTCTTTCCTTTGACATGATATTTCATTCCATAACTTTCCCCCATTTTTTCTCTCAATATTTTATTCTTTACACTTTCTTTTTTTAATGTTCTATTTTTTAACCTTTTCATTTCCTTCCATTATTCTTGTGAATTTTTCATTCACTACTAATCCTTACCTAATATATGTGACTTCATCAAGGTATGTTCCTGTCTCTTATACACATCTAGATGTGTATAAGAGACAGCTACTAATCCTTACCTAATATATGTGACTTCATCAAGGTATGTTCATCAAGGTATTTTGGTCATGTTTATGTAATCATTTAGTTTTTGAAAATTAAATCTATTAGTTCGATGTACATCAATTTCATACAAACCGAACCCTTCTGAACATGGATCAATTTCATGCATGGATAACATGAATATTACATACGCACATATAATCTAAGCACATCAATTTCATGTAACTTATAGTTGTTGGACTCGGGTGTAACAATTTAATTCTAGTTAAACTTTTTTTAGTACAACAATTGGGGGAAGAGAGATTCGAATCACAGATCTCATGGTTACTAGTATACTAGAATGTCAATTGAGTTATGCTTGCTTTGGCTAATTCGGATTAAATTACAAGTTTTAGTCCATAAAATTTCAAGTTTATGTATATTTGATTCCTAACTTTGAAAATGTCTAATAGGTCTTGAGCTTACCATTGTGTCTATATAAGTTTTAAACTTTAAATTTATGCCTAATAGGTTTTAAAACTTTTTGTTCGCATCTAATAGGTCTTTGATATATACAATTTTTTTTAAAAGAAAATTAAATGATATTTTATTTATTAGATATATTATTGAAATTTATATCTAAGTAAACCAGAAGTTAAATTTTATATTTAGTAGATATGTGAATTTAAACAAATAGTTCCTATAAAATTTGAAAAATTAGAAATCTAATAGATACAAAATTAAAATTTCAAGGATCTATTAGACAGTCTATATAAAGGAAGAAGGGGGGAACAAGCACACTTGGAGAGCGCAGTACAACGGAGAGTTGTATGCTGCATTCGGGAAGGATGAATCGCTCCCGAAAAGGAATCTATTGATTCTCTCCCAATTGGTTGGACCGTAGGTGTTTTTTTTTCTCTTTAAAATAAAGTTCAGGAACTCGATGATCATAAATTGAAGGGGTCAAATGGGCACATTTTTTTCTTTAAAATGGAATTCAGAAAGATAAAAACTAAAATACAGAACAATCAACATTATCAAGGTTAAGCATAAAATAAAAGGGAAAAATAACTTTGAAGAACTCTTCTTTCCAACAATTTGCAGTAGTCTCCTCTCTGAATCTCCTCCATAAAATCGAATATTCTCCAAAGCCTTTTGTGTTATGTCTCTTGGCAAGGTACAAACTAGTGGGAGTTCTAGAAAGAGAAGAAAATTTTAATGGAAGATGAAGAAGAAGCAGTGCAGAGAACTTTCGAGAGAGCATATGAATACCTAACTCTCAGAAAGAAAAATCATTCTCTTTTGAATACTAGTGGTTGGTTACCCTACCTCACCTTCTTAGAATTTTGGGCTTTAATATCAGTGGAACAAAGTAAAAATAGATGTATAATGTCGGTTTTAAACCGACATTAAAGATAGGCTATAATATCGGTTTAAAACCGACATTATAGATACTCATTTATTTTTTTTCTGTTTAGTAAAAAAATATCCTCTCTTCCATTATACTATCTTTCTTCTCTCTCATTTCTCACTTCTTTCCTCCAACCCCTCTCTTCTCACACAACTCCCACGCCATCTCCCTCAACCTTCACAATCTCCGTTTTGCAACCCATCATCTTTGTCTTCTCCAACGTCGTCCACGCCATCGTTGACATCCGTTCAGCGTCGTCCATGCCACATGAGCTTCATACCAGATCTATTCACGCGCGAGCTTCGTTTCGTCCAGATATGTGATGTCGACTCCTCCCAACGCGAGCTTCGTATCAGCTTCGTCAACATCTGAGAGTTCGACTCCTTCCAGCGTCATTGATCTTCATTTTAGATTCGTTCCAGATTTGAAAGTTGTTCTCTTCACATGTTTTTCATTTCTCTCTCAGATAAAAAATTTGGAAGTTGTTTCCTTCACACGTTCGTTCTAGATCTATTAATGTTTTACTTGTTTTTTTTTTTAAAAAAAAATCTCTGTTTGATTATGAGAAGATTTTGTTATTTTCAAAAAAGGGAAAAAAGGGAAAAACAGGGATTAACTTCGAGTAGCTGATAAGGTGAATCTAGTTAGTGAAGAAGGAAAAGCAATGGATTTGAAGAAGCCATTTAAAGCTCGCGAGAAGAATTATCATCGATGTATGTGCTTATTAACCGATAATGCTTCTGGGTTTTTTTTTTCCTTCTACGAGTAATGTTTCTGGATGTTTTATTTCACAAAGCATATAGTTTACTTCCAAAAGAAATTTTAATGATCCCCTGATGCTTCTATTTGGGTGTCGGTTTATTTCACACAACATATAGTTTACTTTCAAAGATATTTTTTACTACGTTTAGTTTTCTTTTTGTATTCTTCCATTTATCTCAATGTAAGCTTGATTTTAATCAACTGTGGTTTGTCTTTGGTCATTCGAGTTGGTGAATAAGTAATGAACTTTGAGGAATTTGGTTGTCTCATTAGAATAGTCGAGGTGTAGATAAGCTCGTTTAGAGACTTGGATGTAAATAAAAAAATAGTTTGGTTTTCCATCTATATATTCTATTGATAGGTGCATTTTCTTGGAATGAAAAGTTTTTAATTTCTATTTTGACTAAGATAAGAAGTAGGGATATTCAAAAAACTCGGTAACCCAACTAATCTAAACTACCCAACCCAAACCGCAAGGATTGTGTTGGGTGAGATTTTATTTTTGATTGGGTTGGATTAAAAATTTTCAAAAATATTAAATCCGGGTTGGGTCTAGGATTACTCCATTTCAAGGTCCCGACCCGACCCGACTGGAATATATATATATATATGATGAGACTTCATCAGATGATTGCATATCAATGAACCCGATTATTGAAATTGCTCAGGATACCCTTTTTTTAGTATAGCTTCTAGAATCTATTTCTTAGTTCAAGATCCCTCTTACTAACTGGAATCAAAGAATTAGTAGATCTGTTCTGCCCAAAATAGGAATGGGCTAGGATTATATATATAACAAGGAGAGAGCCGCGAGCACCGCATGCGGCCGCATGGTGACTGGTGAGAGTGAGAGAGAGTGAGTCATGAGAGATAATTTTTAATTTATATATATATATTATATATATATATATATATATATATATATATATATATATATATATATATATATATATATATATTAAAAAAACAAAACAGAATTTGTTTTGAAGTGCGACGAAGTTCGAACTCGAAGTTGAAAGTCGAAGAAACAAATGAAACCCTCGCCTCGGTCCCTCGTAGTCGCCGCTTCCGATTAAAAAAAAAAAAGAAAAAAAAAAAGAGGAACTGGTGACCCAACCCGAACCAACCTGGAAATTTTGGTTGGGTAAGGTTGACCCTTAAAATGTACTGATAGGGTTCATTATTAGCCAACCCAATTTTTTGGGTTGGCCACAACATTCTTCCAACTCAGCCCAACCCAGACCATGTACACCCCTAATAAGAAGAGATTACCATGTTGATGCTCCTACATATAATATACCAGAAAAGCCTGTTACATTTGTAGAGGGAGTTTCCTACCATTTTATCTAAAGGGATCGAATCCCGAGCAAAAGCGTGATGATGCCTGGCATTCAATTTTTCCATTTTAAAAGAAACAAAAACAGTAAGCTCAAACAGAGAATAAAAGAATAAACAACATACTTAGCATACTTTATAAAGGTAGAAACAGAGAGAAGAACGATTCTTACCTTCGTAGACTCCCAAGCTTTTTGAAATTCTTTTTGATCTTCACATGAACGCCTTCTCAATGATCACCGACATTACCACAAGAATAACCTTGTTATTCTCAAGGATTCCAATAGTTGGATGAGTGTTCTCCAACCCTTGGAAGAGAAGAGGTAGAGAGATTGTAGAGAGAGCGTAGAGAAAGTGTAGAGAGGAATTAATTTATGAAGGCTAGGGGTATGATTTTTACTAAAATCAATTCTTGCCTTAAATGGGCTAAGAAGATAAATTTATATGGAGAAGAGTTTACCCCTTCTCCAAGTAATTCCCTTTTACCCCTTCTCTAAGTAATTCCCTTTTTACCCTTGATGCCAATTAATTAAATAACCTATTGTTTAATTAATTGACACAGTTAATTAAATAACCATATATTAAACCTAATTTAATATAATTATATATATAAACATCACATGTTTATATTCTTCCACCTCTCTATCATTTCTTAATCGATTAATTAACCATTAATTAATTAGTTAAGTAACTATATTAAATCATATTTAATATAGAGTTAATTATTATATAAATATTACATATTTATATGTGAACATTTCTTTAGGAATTTAATTTATTTAAATCTAACAAATGAATCTCATTCAAATATGTCTCTCTTACACAATTTGAATTATAGATCACATCTATAATTAATTATATATTAATCACATTAATATACAATTTCCTCAATTGATTTGAACAATTCAAATAATTTCTCATTAATATCCTTTAGTGAGCTAACAAGGGGACCTGGTGGATCTACAAATTAGAAGCTTCAACGATGTGAGATTAATTGGCTAAAGTCATTAACTAAATTAATCAATATTCGTTAACTGTGGGTACACTCCACTAAAAAACCACAATTACATTTTTGTCACTATATATATTTTTTTGTTTCCATGGATATAGACTAATGACAGCAAGTTAGTCCTTCACGAGTGTTTGTAACACCAATTGGGTTAAATTACCGTTTTACCCTTGGGTTACATCTGTATCTTTAAATACCAGCACTCCTCTAATAAACAACTTGTCTATGGTATAACCATTAAACATAAATCTCTCTCAAACTAGTGAGAGGGTAGGGTTCTTTGTTCAAGTTTTAGAGATATCATTAAGGGAACACTCATCTACTTACTCTAAAGTCAGGAAGAAGTGAATTCCATCTTGTATTATTATGTTCCTAGCTCCCCAATTGGTCTTGTCCCAAAAATAGTAAGCTTATTGAGTCAACAAACTGGCCACTCTCATCCATACAATTGAAAAGACAATCCCTCATGAACAGGAGTTCATAGTACAATCAAGATCAAGACTAAGTTGCCTAGGTCATCCTATTAAAATAGAAACCTAACTAGTCAACAGTGTTACATCTAGTGATTACTATTTTTGTGGTCCAGTCTTATACAAACTTATTTCATAGATACCTCCACTCGACCTATACGAACGCATTAGATCATTGCATCTGTATCAAATACAAAGTGGGTCGTATACATAGTGTCACTAGGATAAGGTACCCAACATTATCCCTATAAGATACCCAACATTATCCCTATACTATCGACCCTTTAGTATGTATCTTAAACATTGATCCACGTATGTCTCTATATAAAAATTCATATATCTATTTGACATAAAATTCATAAGATAGCCTTGGATGTTAGTTTATTAGAATTAGAGTTATTAAAATAAAATAGAATAAGATACAATCAATACCATTTATTGAAATAACATCGATAACTCTTTATTGATGACAGTCAATTAATTACATTTACTATCTACGAGTTTGAGGGCATCAAGCCCAACAAACTCCCACTTAAACTAAAACTCTAATAAGTGGGATGTACATAATATCACTATAAAAAGTAACGGGAATGGTGAATAATTACAATATACTAGGGTATCCATATACCCAATACACATCTTCCACTTGCCCTAGATTATACAATGTACATGTCTCGCAAACCTAGATTCTCTAGATGACTCTCGAACACTTTACCCGAGAGAGCCTTTGTAAATGGATTAGCAATGTTGTGCTCTGAAGCAATCTTTGAGAAGATCACATCTCCTCATTGCATAATTGTATCAGATGATACTTCCTTTCAATATGTTTTCCTCATTTGTGGTTGGGAGGTTCTTTAGAGTTGGTTACTATCCCACTGTTGTCACAATATAAGGTGATAAACAAGTCCATATTTGGAACCACTTCCGAATCACTTAGGAACTTCCTGAGCCAAACTACTTCCTTTGTTGCTTCACAAGCAAATACATATTTTGCCTCCATAGTGGAGTCTACAATGCATCCTTGTTTGATGTTACCCCATACTACAGTTCCCCCGTTTAGGGTAAACACTGATACTGACATGGATTTCCTAAAATCATTGTTAGTTTGAAAATCAAAGTCGATGTATACCGTAAGGATCAAATCCTTATACCCATACGCCAAATTGTCGTCCCTTATTCTCCTAAGATACTTGAGAATTTTTTTAACCACTATCCAGTGGTCTAACCCTGGATTGGACTGTTACCTATTGACTATTCCCATTGCATGGCCTAGTGCAGAGAGGAGCATACATTAAACTACCCACTGATGAGCATAGGGAATACATCTCATATCCTCAACTTCTTGAGGTGTTTTATGAAATTGTTCCTTAGACAAGTGAACCCCGTGGCTGAAAGGTAATAAATCATTCTTAGAGTTATACATCGAATATTGAGTCAACATTTTATTGATATAAATTGCTTGAGACACAGCCAGCGTTCAGTTCTTGCGATCCCAAATAATTTAGATCCCAAGTACAAACTGTGTCTCTCTTAAATCTTTCATTTGGAATTAGGCTGCCAGGAAATTCTTAATACCAGTAAGGTACCCTACATCATTCCTTATAAGTAGGATATCGTCCACATAAAGTACTAAGAAAGCTACTTTACCGTTGATGATTTTTTTGTAGACAAAAGATTCATCAACGTTTTGATCAAAACCAGAAGATTTGATCGCAATATCAAATCTAATTTTCCAAGACCTAGACGCTTGTTTCAACCCATAAATGGATTGATTCAGCGTGCAAACTTTTTGCTCTTGACCTTTTACTATGAATCCCTCGGGTTGAGACATAAATATGTTCTCTTCAAGATGGCCATTCAGAAAAGCAATCTTGACATCCATTTTGAAAGAATCGAATTCCTATGGAAGCATGTGAATCCCTTGCATTTAGACATTCGTTTTTATGAAAACAAAAAATAGTAAAATAAAACATGTTGTAGGATAAACATTCAACTAAAACTATAAGCATGCTAGAGAAGTCCTAGAAGAGAAGAAATCAAAACTCACATTTGTTGATTCTTCTAGTTTTACTCTTCCACCATTATCAACGATCTCAAACTTCTCAATTGAAGAAAGACATCACCAACAAAGCTACCTTGCTATTCTCTAGGATTCCAAAGAACTTTGAAGAGTGGTCTCCAAGAACTTTTGAGGAGGAAGAGGGTAGAGAATTTTTTAGAGAGAAGTTAGAGAGAAGGTAGATGTTTGAAGCTATAAAAAAAAACCTTGCCCTAAATGGGTTATAAGGATATATATTTATATGGAGAAAGGTTAACACCTTCTCAAAGTAGTTTCTTTTATACCCATTTAATTAATGACATTAATTAGATAACCATATATTAAGTCCTATTTAATATACATTTAATTAATTATAACAAATGTCATATATTTATACTAACCTCCAATCTCCATTATTTCTTAATCAATTAATTAACTAACTATATTAAATTATATTTAATATGGAGTTAATTAACAAATAAATATTACGTATTTATATGTATACATCTCTTCATGAATCTAATTCATATGTATCTAATATTTCAATCTTATTCAAATATATCTTTCTTACATAATTTGGATTATAGATTACATATATAATTAACCATTATATATTAATCTCATTAATATAAAATTCTCTCATTTGATTTGAAGTATTTCATTCCTCATTACTATCCTTTAGTGAGCTAACAAGGGGACCTTATGGGCCTACAGATTAGAAGCTCCAATGATATGAGATTAATTGATTAAACTTCTTTAATAAAATTAATCAATATTCATTAATTACCGATCACTCCACTAAAGGCTGATAATTGCACTCTTTGCACTGTTGATATATTTCTGTGTCCATAGATATAACTAATACAGTGAGTTGATCCTTTACAAATCGCTCATAACTACAGCTGAGTCAAATTATTGTTTTACCCCTATAGTTATATCTAACTCCTTAAGTACCACTGATTCCTCTAATGAACAGACACCAACTATAAACTGACATCTCTCTGGCTAGTGAGAGGTTAAAGCCTCATTGTTCAAGACCCGGCATCAGCTGTTAAGTGAGCAATTTATCTACTTTCCCAAGGAATGGGAAGGAGTGAATTCTATCTTGTGTAGTTGTCTTCCCAGCTCCCTAATCAGACACAATCTTCTTGGAATTTTGCGTCGAATATCTGACAAGCACTTTTTCAATATAGGATGCCTGAGACAAGACTAGTGATTTGTTCTTTCGATCTCCTAAAATTTGGATCCCTAGAACAAATTGTGCTCCACCCAAATCTTTCATTTGGAATTGAAGAACTAGCCATTCTTTAATGATAGTCAGATAACATATATCGTTCCCAATGAGTAGGATATCATCCACATATAACACAAGAAAAGCTACTGAACTATTGATGATCTTTTTATAAACATAAGACTCGTCAATATTTTGATCAAAGCCATAAGATTTGACTGCAGTATCAAACCTTATATTCCAAGATGGAGATGCTTGTTTCAATCCATAAATAGACCGATTAAGCTTGAAAACTTTTTTCTCTTGACCTTGTTTGATGAATCCCTCTGGTTGGGTCATGTACATAGTTTTGTCAAGATTACCATTCAAAAAGGCAGTCTTGACATCCATTTTCCATATCTTATAGTCATAATATGCAGCAATGGATAAGAGAATCCAAATAGACTTAATCATAGCAACAGGTGAGAAAGTTTCTTCCACTCCCTCAACCTGGGTATAACCTTTTTCTACTAGTCTAACCTTAAAGCTTTACACCTTTCTATCTACACTCAGTTTTTTCTTGTAGATCCATTTGCAACCTATGGGTTTTACTCTATCAAGTTAATCTGCAAGTTCCCAGATAGATTTGGAGTTCATAGACTTCATTTCTTGATCATGACTTTGATACATTCATCTTTGTCAATATCAATCGTTGCCTTATTGTAAGACGATGGATCCTCAACCTTATCATCTAATATGATGGTTTGAGTTTATGTTAAACCCAAATAGCGAGTAGGTTAAGTTACAATCCTCCCACTACATCGAGGCTCTCTCAACACTTGATAATGATGTGTTTGACAAGATGAAGCAACATCAACAACTCTTGTTGAAGTGTTCACCTCTTCAACAACCTTTGTTGAAGTTTCAGTAGTTTCTTTGGAAATTTCATTTAATACGATTTGGCTCATTGGCCTATATTCTCTAATGTGGTTTTCTTCTAGGAAAATAACATTTATCAATACAAATACTTTGTTTTCTTTTGGATCGAAGAACAAACCAACTCTCGTTTCTTTGGAATAACCTAAAAATAGACATAATCTTGAACGCGATTCTAATTTCTTTAGATTTGCCACAAACATATGTTTTGGTCATCCTCAAATCCTGAGATGTTGTAAACTACTTTTATGACCTCTCCATAATTCAAAAGGTGTTCCGGTAACACTTTTTTAAGGAACCTGATTTAAGAGGTAAGTTGCAGCCTCCACTACATAACCCCGAAACAAGATAGGTAGAGAAGTATAGCTCATCATAGAGTGAACCAAGTCGAACAGGGTTCTATTTCTCCTTTCTAATACACTGTTTTGTTGAGGTGTACCAGGTGCTGAAAGTTGAGATGTGATTCCATATTTTATCAAATAGTTCTAGAATTCTATATCCATGTACTCTCCACCTCTATTTGATCTAAGTGTTTTAATTTTAACCTAATAAATTTTCAACTTCAGCCTTATACTTCTCAAACTTTTCAAGTGTGTTAGACTTATGTTGCATCGGGTGGACATGCCTATATCTTGAATAATTGCCTGTAAAAGTGACAAAATATTCAAATCCTCTCTGGCTTTTACACTCATAGGAAAATAATAACAAAGGTTTGCGTATATAAGTTCCAAGGGTTCTTTGGTTGTATAACTTTTTCCAATAAAAGGTCGTTTGTCATTTTTTCTTCTAGACGAGATTCACATACAGGTAAATAATTTTCTTCTAACTCGTTTAGAAGTCTATTCTTAACCAACCTCTCAAACCTAATGAGGTTAATGTGACCTAGCCTAAG